>NC_089875.1:21273374-21581499 GCF_040182565.1 Anser cygnoides | reverse complement strand
CACCCCTCCCCAGTCTGTTTCATAGTTGGGCTGTGGGAGGAAATGTGTAGTGTACGGTGGCATTTTAGGCTACTGCTACTAATAATCCCTTTGGGTATTTCATTAGTGCATTATTTATAGAATCGCGAAAGGGCATCCGCTCTGCCTCGCGGTGCTGCCCGTGTCCCGAGGACTGAACAGATTTTCTGAAGCGCGGGGTCGTGGCCATGTGCTCACCGGTCCTTGGGTCCCACTCCCCTGCTGAGCAATGCTTTGGGCTGAAAACCCACTTTTTAAGCCCAAAGAGGCAGGGGTGGGCATGGATATGGGATGCTTGCATAGATGAGAGGCTTGCCTGTAGACTTTGCCTTGTAACACCTCATAAGCCTGCACCTGACAAGCCACTCGCAGCCGGTGGGCTGCGTTTTTCCTAATAAATTCCTTTTTGAACCCACTTGTTAGTCAGGCGCTGTGCTCACTAACTACAGCAAGGGGCCTGTGTCTTGGGCATAAATTACTCTTGTGTGCCACTGTCTCTGAGCAGCCCCCCAGTTATGGATTACTTTGTTCTCGACTTGACAGGAACATAATTAGAGCTGTTGATGAAATCTACCAAATTGTTCCTCCGTGGCCTCAATGGTCAGGAAATTTGGCTGAGTCGTATTTGTCACCGACGTAAAGGCTCTAAACACTTCATATTAACTATGTTATTAATGTGCCCTCTAATCTGTCCGCGAATTGGTAACACTCGGAGTGAGCTTGTGCTCTAATAGCACCTTGTGATGAATACATTGTAATGCTGCTAAAAAGTTTCTGGAGGGTGGAAAAAGAAAATGTTAATAAAAAGTGAATATTTCTAGACTGTTTCTCTTTATGCACGTGTATTTTTGTTATGCATATTTTTGTTTGTTTGATTTCTGTTTTTTAATAGAGATTCATTTAGGCTTTACATTGACGGACCCTTTTTTGTTCTATAGGATTTGCTGACATTTTGGCTGTTTCATTGCCAGAGGAGGCTTTGTGTGTCCCAAAGGAAGTGAGTGATCTGGCCATAACAAATCCTGCCAAAATATTTTAACACCATTACGATTTTCTAATGCAATGCGTAGTGAATGTGACTAGAAAAGGATGGTGAGTTGACGAAGGGGATTCGTGCCCTCTCCTGTGCACTTGTCTGGTGAAACATGCTGGCAGGAGCCGCTGGGGTGGTGGGAGAGCGCAGCCAGGAGCGTGTGGTTCACCTCTCGAAGCGTATCGCTTCAGAGGGATGAAACGTGAGCTGCTGCTCACGTGGGCTGCAAGCCGACCTGACAAATTTTGGTCCTGCTCTTGAACTTTCCAAGAGTCCAGGGTGGTTGGATGCGGGGTTTTAGTTGTTAATTTTAAATAAATGCATTTTGGCTGCTATAACTGTGCAGTTGGTTAAAACAAGGAAACGTGCTAGGTACTTGCAGATGAGAAAGATCCTAGTGGCTGACTGTCCTAGAAGCTGACAAGCCACTATCCAGGGTAAAACAAACTCTCCCCTGCAAAACAAGGGGCAATGCCAAATTTCAGCATGGGTCTGATGATCATTGAGGTGGGTCTTAACTATTTGGGCAACTGTGCCTAGAGAAAGTGTTAAAGCACAAAAATGCTTAATTAGGAATTTTCACATGTAGTGTCCAGGGGATGATGATTCTGGCAATGTAATATTTAGAGTTGAGCTGGAAGTATGGGAAAACAATAACTTAGATCCCCGAGCTATTCTCTAAAGAAGCAGGTAAATTAGCTCCTGCTTTTCTAATATCTTGGTGATTTGCTTATATTAAATTTAGCGTCCATTCCCTCCCATCTCCCCCCCCCCCCCCCCCCCCCCCCCCCCAAATAAATAAATAAATAACAGAGTTGAAGATGACGGCTGTTATTCTGCAGTCAGCATGTCTTGTCCCCAGCACACACCATACTGGACTACTCCTACCTGGCTTCTAGGATAAACTCCCTTTTCTTTGGTCACTCTAAATTCGCATACATAAGAATAAGCAAAGCAGCTGACCACCCCTGCCAGAAAGTTTTGCTGAAGGGGAGAAAGCCAACAAGAAATAGAAAAGTAGAGCATGACTGCAGCTTTGGATGTTGCTCCGCGTGAGCTGATCCTTGTGCCTTCACCGAATGGTCCTTACTTATTGACCATCGAGCTGCTTGCAAGACTGACCTGTGTTGTCAGGTGCTCAGACCGACACAAGTACGTTCCAGCCTCTCACTTTTCCCATTCTGATGTTTCCCTGTTGGCTTGTCTTTGAATTCAGAACAGAGTTGCAGGGTCCCATGCTCATCTCCAAAGCCCTTGATCAGTTTTTGCTGGGCCCGCTCCATGCAGTCCAGTTCCCAGGGGCAATGATGCTGCTGCCACCAAGCAGAAAGTGTTAATCTGGGGGTTAGGGCTTACTTAGAGATTTCAGTCTATGATCTTAACGTTCGTAAGTGAAATGGGAATCTAACTCTGTACCTTTCTCATGCAAATCAATCTATTTCTAGTAATGAGCAATTTAAGTGTTTTTTTTTTTTTTTAAATATGTAGTTGCCATCTCTGGAAATCAGGATCAGAATTCAGGATGCTCAAATTAGGTGTTAGTGCATGCAGATACTCTGATGACTCTATTATTAGAATAAAGTAGACCAGTACTTTCCCTGTATCTGTTTCTTTTCACTGCTCTTGTCTCTTTCTCAGTTCATGTTGTCTAAGTTTTTCTTCTGTTCTTTAATTTTTTCCTTTAATTCATTTCTACAAAAACCATGGGAACTTGGAGGGCTTTCTAAATTTGATCATGTTACTTACAGTGTGTTGAAAACTGAGCTACATTTTCTTTTGACATAGTCTTGTTTTTATCACTGCTTTGAAATGGTATATTATTTGGGATATTGATACCCAGAAACATACTTTATGCTGTCCTGGCTGTACTTCAATGGTCTTTCTAATATACATTCACTACTAAGAATTTTTCTTTAAATAAGAGAGCACCGTATTATCCTTGAACACTTCTATTTTTCTGTTTATTTTCAGTTTCCTGTGGGAACATCATGATATGCATTCTGTACATCCAAATCTGACTTTCTTCATGAACTAGATTGAAATGTGTCATGAGCAGAGCACCCCAAAAATAACTTTAATATTTTTTTTTTTACTTTTTGTTTAAGAGTAGGAAGCAAAAATACTTCTACAAAAACCAAGCTGCTTACTTGAGGGGAGGGGAGAGCAGTGGGATAATATCAGAATTGGGCCCTGGAATATTCATTTGGTAAAAACTGTATGATCTTACAGTGTCAGCTATGGAGAGCATGTGCTAGTAGACGGTCATGTTTGAAATCAGGATTCATAGTAGTTAATCATAAGAAACAGGCTTATCACTTCATAAACTCTAGGAAAGACTGTTTTCTTTTCCAAACATTTAAATTACTTGGCTGTTTTATGTATTAAAACCCAATTATAATTTAAAGGGTATTTCAAAGAATTTTCAAAGCTGTTTTCCTTCAGGAACTGTACCTAGACTGAAGCCTAATCTCTGAGTAGTTCATATGCTCAACTGCATCTCTTCTGTTTTTTTTTCTTTTTTTTTTTTTTTTTTTCCTAGCAAAATAGGGTTTTGAAGAGTGTTCATTACCAGACTGGCCCATGCAAATCTTTAACAGCCAATACCACCAAATTTACATGCATTTCTACAGATGTGCACACACAAGCAACACCTGCTCCTCCCAGCACTTTTTTGGACCATTCTGTAAACTTTTATGGACCATTCTGTAAACTTTTTCAAAACGTGCTTTGTGTTGAGGAAAACATGAAACCTAAAGTTAGCAAAATGAAATCCCAGTGCGGCTCACAAACTCCATAATATAGGTTAAAAATATTTTATGTTCTTTCTCTTAAGTTATAGCAACAAAAGAAAAGTAAAGGTTTATTCCATCACCTTTCTTCTGCTATGTTACACAGACTGCATGCAAAACAAATTCAGAGAGAAATAAAAAGCGAAGAGTCCTGCAGGATGAGTTGTACATTGGCAGGAGGTTCTGCCAATGGGACGTACGTGCTGCTGGATGGAAAAGCTTAAGTACAGCCTTCATGGTTATCAGTGCAAACTTAGTGCTTGAGCTGACATGGTGTATATTGGTGGTATTCTCCTTCTGAAAATTGCCGCTGACCTGTCCTCAAAATGTGTAAATCCTCACCGTTTCTCAGAGTATAGCTGCAAACCTGATTTGGCAGAAAGTCCAGTTATGAAGCTGCATGGTACTTGACCTGCATGAAGTCATACTGTTGCAAAGGGGAAGAAAAAGTACTGTCCAAACCAACAGAATAATAATTTAGATTATTTCTTTGGATGCTGATTTCTCAGCAGAAATGTATATGTGCATCCAATCACACTCTTCTTGATCGAGAAGTGACCACTGTAATTGTACACAATGCAGTAGCTAGGGAGTGTTTTACGAGATGAAGACCAAAAAGATGCATATGAAATTAACCCCATTACATGACCACTTACCAAAGCAATGCTTTTGCTCCGTTTTTACTGAGTGTAGCAAGCTATTTCTACAGCATTATTCACCTGTTGAGAGTTAATAGGGCAGTGTTTGGTAAATGTTCTGTGATCGATGCTTAGTTGCCTGTGGATAGCAAGGTGTTGAAAAGGAGGTTCTTAAGATGGAGAAATCCCACTTTAAAGGACAAATGAGAGAGAGAATAATGTTCTGATTTCAACATCAGAACCAGCTTTCTAAAGACTACCGTGGACCCAGGGTCCCCATATAGGGGAGAGAAAAAAAAAAATGCAGTTCGTGTTTAACAAAAAGAAATAAAATAAAAGGGGCATATGCAGTTGCTCACCCCTCTCACTGTGTGCCTTGCAGTGGAGCTGAAGTTGAGATAGTCTGCTGCTTCTCTTTGTGAAGAGACCGCATGAATTAAAGTTCACAAAGATATTAGGATTTACTAAGTAAAGTCATACTTGTCAATAGCTCCTCTTGCTAGATATTTAAAGTTCAAGTGCTTGTTTGCTTTAGTTAAGTGCTCTGAAGTGCTTTAAAGCATTGGCCCATTTATATAAACAAATAGAGAAACTCTCTGATAGTCTTCCCAGTGTGTTACCCAATATTTGGTTATCCTTCCTCAGGTCTGAAAAAGAATTGCACTAG
Organism: Anser cygnoides; assembly: GCF_040182565.1. NCBI lineage: Eukaryota > Metazoa > Chordata > Aves > Anseriformes > Anatidae > Anser > Anser cygnoides. The sequence continues at coordinate 21,576,354 of NC_089875.1, read as the reverse complement.
CAACTTCTGATACATGTGAGTCTTTGTTAATGAAGTATTATATTAGATCATTTGAACACATATTGTCTGTGTTAAAAACACTTCTCTGTTGCATGCAACCATGAAGAAATGGAGGGGAGTCAATAGCTCAGAAAGAGATTTATCCAGAACTTAAATGTGACATAAGAAGAAGAAGCTGAAAGCCTGATTTCCTTTTTGAGTATTTTCAGTAGCGAGTTAATGCTATACTTCTCCCATATTTTGTCTTCCTGCTCAGCTGTGCTAATTCAAGAGTCTCTTTCAGTGCTGAGGGTTGTGCAACTAAATTTGAACAGGTTCCCAAACCATGGGAAAATCCTGTTCACATGCGTATGGCCTTTCACAGAAAAAAAAGGGAACTACCAATGTCAAAAAAAGATTGTGACGGTGTTTCCATGCTTCCCACAGTGTTTCCTGTTTGTGTTGTAGTGCATCCTACAGTAGTCCTCATGGTAGCAGCTGTCCCATGATGACAGTGCTCTTCTGTAGAAATATCCCTTGGCCTAATGATAATTTTGTGATACTGAAAGCCTAGGAACATCATAAAATGGTACGTTGAAAGTTTGCAAAAGTCAGCAAGTCAAATCCTCCTTCATATGTATAAAAATATATATTTTTTTTTTTTACATATTCAGATGTATAAAAATAAGCCTTATTTGGAAGAACCATTGAACAGAAGTTACCCAGTAAGATCAAGGCAGTTCGGTTCCAGAAGCAAACTGGATACCGTCAGAACCTACCCCCCCAAAAGTGCAACATAACATGAGCATAGAGATGTGGCTGGATGGCATCTAACTAGAAAGGCATCTTTGATTAAGAAAAAAATAGTTTGTCCTAATAATTTTGATCTGCATGTGTTTTCTTTTTATGTACATTGTCTGTGAGATTCAGAGGGTGTTATAAGCAAGTGGATTTAGAGCTGTTGCTAATTTAAGCTGCATTTAATAAAACACAAGTTTGAGGTATCTTACAAATCAGTGAATGTGGCATAGTTGGAAGATTGCTTTTGTCAAGTTTGATTAGCTCAAAGAGAAACCTTTTCTAAATATTGGTTGTGAGATTAATCAGGCAATGTAAGACCTTGAATTATTCCTCATCACAGGAAAACAATGTATTATCTAGTCTGATGACAGGAAAATGTAACTTGTGAGTATTTAAAATTTATGTTTTAAAGATTGGACTGAAGTAAAAACTTTCAGGCCATTTTCTTTTAAAAAAGGACTTGTTATTTTCCATATTATGTTTTACTTTCCATTGCGTATTCCCATATTACAAGCTGATAGTACCAACATCATTACAATGAAAGATGTTCTCATTATTGACTCCATTCTCAGTTAATTATAAATTTGTCGTGTTTTAATGAGTAGGATTAAACTTTCATATTCCAAATGTATGTCTCATGTTGCTTGCTTAGAACCTTTCCAAAGAAGATGGTTGAACCATTTCTCTGAATAGTGTGAACAAGAAATATTTTGTTTCCTCACACTAAAAAGTGCTTGCAGTGTTTACAAACATTTGCAGAAAAGCTTTAGTACCTCTGTCTTGGAACAAAGTTTTGAAATTTGGGCAAAGCCTTTCCTATTCTTTTCTAGCTTTCTGTCACAAGCAGAAGTTAACTTCACTGAAATAAAGACTCACTAATCCTGTAAATATAGGACAGCAGGAGGAAGAATACTTGTGTATTTCAAGCATACCCTAATTTTCAGAGGCTGCCCTTTATTCCTCTTTAATAAATCTCTGCCTCCTTCTATAGCCTTAAAAATAAAAAATAAGTGATACTTTGTACCTGTACTTGCCCTCTCTTTTAAAATGTGGTAGGTTTGCAGCAACTCCTTATACCTTTCAGATTTAGATGTGGTCCAACACAGCTCTGCAGGGAGTCTGTCAGTCTTTCTCTCCAAAGTTCAATGTGCATTAACAGAGCCGGTTTGCTCATCATGTTTTCTAGCAGAAGTTTGATGCTTTGTCTTCTGTTTCCCTCCACAACTCCAACACCCTACTCACCCATACAGATCAAGTCCTTTCTCAGAATGCTTGTTCTTTTGCTTATGTGCCTATAAAGAAACATAAGGAGGATGGATATGTTCTAGCCCTGCCATTGCTGGAGTGTTCATGCTGATTTCAGTATGGCTATGATTTTTTTCCCAAATCTATCGATAATAGGTGCATATTGCTTACAGGTATATAACAGTAAGCACAGACCCTTTTAAGAAGGCATTTATCACGGTATGGGTAGGTCCTGGCACCATGGCTGCATAAATCACAGCAGGCTCTTATCAAAGGGAGCAGATCCTTACCAAAAAGAAAATCTTTCATTAAATACTTCTTACATTGCTCGTTTAATCTGTAGCAACTTAAAACAATAATCTTGCAATTTCAACAGCAATGCCAATTAATATTACAGCTTGGCTATTACATGAGCATAATTTGAAGGGGGTTAAATCAGTGTGCCCCTCACCAGGTATGAACTCAAAGTCCTGGGCAATGCTGGGCAGCAGTCTCCAGCCCAGGCCATCTCTCTTGAGGCCCGTTACTGCAAATAGCATGCAGCTACATTTGATTATTCAGGTTTCAGGAGGATGTGGCTCTTTGGTCTCATTTACAAGATTGGCTTCTAAGCACTATCACCTGGCCTAGCGCTCCTTCACCTCGTTAGCAGAGCTGTGACAGGATCTGTTGTGGTGGGCAAGGGATTCTCTTGCTGTGTGTGGCCACTGTAATTACTGCATAGAGGCACCTTTATTTAGCAACTCCATGTCAGTATTACTGTTACAAAGGCCTCATGTTTGGGTGCATTCATTTTATTCCTAACCTGTCAGTGGTGTTGATGCTCCGAAGCCTGATCAAAGAGCTAAACTTGTGCGAAACCTGCTTGATCCCAAGCTTTGCACATCAGTTTAGTTTGGTATGAATCTCTTCATACTGCTGTTTGGAGGAGCATGTGTCACTCTGTTGTGGCTTTTGCACTACTTGAAGGTAATCCAGTAAGCTCCTGCATGGCAATGGAAGTTTTATACTACACCTCCCCATCGTCCATCTTCACGCATATTTTCTACATGTATCATTATTATCATCAGCATCTGTCTTTTGACTGATGATTTATTCGTCTCTAGGTCTCTGTCCCTTTATACAATACTAGATCTAAAATTACATCTGTCTAGAGAGAAATGCACGATCTCAAAGATTTAATACTGGTTTCAAAATTTTATTGCCAATAACTAAATGTGAAATTGCTTTAAATTAACCAGTAATTATTTAGAAAGAAGTAAGAAAAAGTAAAAAATAAAAAATAAAAAAAAATCCCTTTCCCAGGCAAACTAGGCCCCCTTCTTCCAACAAAGCTGTTGCAGGAGGTTTCAGTGGTATGAATAAATGTATTTCTTTTAACACTTTTGTTGCTTAAAATGCTATTGTTTCATCTGAGGTGTGAGGAGATGTGCTAACCTTGTCATTGTGGGTGCACTAGAGCAGAAATGATAACTATATACATTCTTTTTTCTTTCTTTTAACAAAAATACTGAGTGTGTGTATGTATGTGTGCCTGTGTGTGTGAGAGAGAGGGAGAGAGAGAGAGACAACTTATTTAAATCCTGAATACAGTCAGACCTCATATGCATTGTTAAAAAAAAGCCCTAAAGAATTGCATATGGATTAGGGGGATGAATATTCTATTATTTCAGTCTGTTCTGCTGATCTTCTTATTGTGACTTTGTGCTTCAGAAATCTGCCAGGAATTTGGCTTTGCTGTACTAGGCAGTAATTTTAAATGTGTATCAAGCACTTGATAGTGTATGATTTGCGTGCTGTTGCATTCCCATTCCCTAAATTTTCCACCAATTTATTACTTTTTTCATACTGTTTTAATATTTCAGGATGATGAATATATACAGCATCATTAAAGGTAAATAAAAAATGCATGAAATTAAAAAATGGAATATTAGATGTTTCTTTGCTGTAATCCCTAGGTCCAATAGGAATGAAATGTCTCTGTTCTGTCAAGTAATCCCTAAACATGATTAGGGACCTTGTAGTTTCCACATAGCCCACATAATATTTGTATCATATAAGCCTATTTATGTAAGGTTTGAGTAAAAGTTGTTATTAGAAGACCTATAAACCTATTTTACAATTCAGAAAGATATTCTTGCCTCTTAATCTCTCTACTTTTATTATTTTGCTGGAGTTGATGGCAATACAACCTTAATTCATTTTTCAGAATTCTGTTACATCTTTTGGGTACTTATATGTGCATTAACGATCCCAATGAAACGTATTTTTAAGACAGAGCACTGAGTTCAATAGTTCATCTACTTGCGTAGCTTTCCCTTAAAGCTGTGTAGAAGGGGATGTGCACCTCTTTCTAGGTCCTTTTGTTGATATCCAGGTTTAATCCAAACTAGGGGTCAGAAGATGCAGAGATTGTTCTTCTGATTTTGGGGAAGGGGAGATGGAAAGAGTGCGAGAGAGGATTAATTTTCTGTTTAATTCATGTTGTATATTATCAGTGATGTTAGCTGCTTCTGGCAGTATCACAGAATGATTTAGAAATCAGCTTCTGATTTGACCAGCCAATAGCATAGCATAATTTTAGGGAGAAAAAGCTAGAAAGAACAAAAACATAGGAAAAGTTTTGAGCGACAAACAAAAGGAGAGAGACAATAGCTGTTTCCAGTTCAGCATCGTTATTTCCTCTTGTGACAGAGTTGTGCTGGGGATGCAGTAGCCAAGTACTTCCTATTCCCTCCTGTGTCTTCTTGCCTGTGCAACAGAGAAGCTTGTACTTGCACCTTGTAGGCTGTTGGGTGAATTCATAAATGAATTCATAAATTCATCATTTCCAGTTCTGTGGTAATACGAGGAAGAGCAATAAACAGTTTAAATAAAAACAGTGACATATTTACTTCTATGGTTTGACTAGGCTTTCACTAAAAAAAAATATTCTCATGTAGAAACAAGGGTCAGCTGTGATAATTCTGTATTTCCCATGAGGAAATTTGAGGCTGTATAAACCTTGGGATACCTGCTCAAAAAAACCTGTGGAGGTACACATGTATTTCTTCAGCATTGCATTGAAGCTTCACTTTTACTTCATTTTCATCAGTTAGGATGGCATTCGAGCAATAGCTCTGTTCTGGTATTTATGAACTGAGAGAAGCAAAACTGCTCACTGCTGAGCCCAGGGATCCTCTTCCAGGAAAACTGAGATCAATAACTGTTATCAAGTCTACATTTATAGGGAGTGTTAAATGACCACAAAGTCCTGATGTTCATCAATTAATATGGTGTGCTTAATACTGTGCTGTCCACCCCCCTACACCCTGCTGTAGTCAGAACTTTTGATCTTTGCTATCATTTTAAACAGTCACTTTCAGTTATCAGCATTTCTTTTTAACTGGAGACACTGTATTGGTGCCAGTAAGTTAAAGGCAAATGACGCTTTCCCTCGCCAACCTCCTCCCTCCTGCTAGCAATGGAAGGTAGGAATGAGATGATAAAGCTCAAGGCTTGTTTTGTGTTCAGAACCAGGGAATCGCAAAAGTAAGCATTTTGGTACTCAGCAACGAGGCAAGGGCATGCCCCAGCTGGAATGGTGCAAAACCTGAAATGTGAAAATAAAAGCCTTATGCGCACACTCATTTTCAGATGCCTATATTGCCTCAGTTTAAGTGGAAAAGAGGGATTTGGAAAAGAGAGAGCTTAATTTAACAAAATAATATTATGCTTTCAATCCTTAAGATGAATGAATTATTTGGATACTTAACAGTGTAATGTCTTTGAATAATGCTGGTACTTAAGCTAGAAAAAATAATATTGCAAGTGTGCTCTGTTTGCCTCATGATTTTTTTTTACCGATTTCGCATTTATGGGAAGCAATATCATTGTTGCAAAGTTTCCAAATTGTTTTTTACACAAATCTGCAGAAATTAAATCTCCTCCTTGTTATGAAAATGATGTGATGTCTTGAGACGCCGCTATATTAGCGCAAATCCGTGGAGACAATAAGCCCAGTTCTTCTTGCAGATATTGTGTGTCCAATATTAATAGCTGCGCAAAACCACATTAGGTATAGGATACCATACAACAATGTAAATCAGCATATGCTTAAGTGCAGCATGTGAGCAGTAGCACAGAAGTCTCATAGGACCTCTTGTGCTTAAAGTTAAGCCCACGCCTCACTGCTTCCATGGAGAAGAATTTAGCCCACGAAGTGGAGTAGTGTGTGATGCAAAAATAATGGCAAATTATGTAAATTGTGAGTCTGCAGAGAGAACATCACAAATCAATTTCAGGCTCGAAGAAAATAACTTGAATACAGATTTGTGTAGGCCACATGAAGATTCCAGAAGGCTGCACTACCCACTGGTGCCACTTACATCTGGGCTGTTGTGGAGGTCTTCAGCATAAGCCAGCGTGCGTTATTCCAAGCTCTGTTCAGAGCAGCTTCAGGAAAGGACCACATCTTTTGTCTGAGAGACAGGAAATGGTTTGGATTGTCCTGCCGACAAACAAGAGACGTTTGGTAGAAACGAGAGTGGTTTTGTTGAGGGACTTTGGCCTCATGAGTAAGAGGGAAATGACTGCACCATTTGTCTTCTAGCCTCGTTCAGGAGGGCTGCCCAGGCCACAGCACTGCTAGGCTCTTGAGGGCACAGGCTTTACCTCCAGGAGACGTCCAGACTTCCTGGTTACCTCCAGCGGGTGTCCAGGCTTCCTGGTTACCCACCCTTACTCCCAGAATTATTCCCAGCTGCTGGGAATCCATGCTAATCGGGGCCACATGCAGACCTGCCATGCCCAGCTCCCCACAGCCAGCCCTGTGGCACACCACCGCTGCTGGCGTGGTGAAGGCCACCAGGCGTGGTGAAGGCCACCAGGCATGTGGGCTCACCAGGCCGGGACAGGCTGCAACTCTCCACTCTAGGGAGGTCCATGCTCCAGAGTGGGGTGCGGTGCCAAATTATGTTAACTCTCTGGTATCAGAACCATAATAAGTCTTCATAGCTGGATTTAAACCACACAAAAGTGCTGTACGGGGTGCATTCAAAGACAGTGACAGAATTAAGCAAGACTAAGGCATGTGCATGACTGAGTTTTACAAATACAAATGGATGCAGTAGGTGGAGGAAAACAAGATGGATCAAATTTTAAGACCTAGGAGCTCATTTACCTACATCAGATGTTTAATGGGTTGCTTAATTTGATTCCTTCTTCAAAAACCACTCACAGTAGTCACGCCACTGACTCAATGTCTGTGTAATCAAGGTCTCCGTGTGCATCTACATCTTCATTTACATGTACAAATAACCATCAATTCATACTGCTGTTTGACTACAGTGGACAGTTTTAGGTTCAAAATGGCAACTCCAGAGCTTGGGGGGTCTTCTAGCATTATTTCACTGTTCTAGAAGTGAGTGTGGACACGCTTATGCCAGTCTGCATAAATGAAAGCTTTTTAACTCAAGTTGCAGAAGGCTCTTCATTGTTATAGCTAGAAAACATCTATTTTCAGTAAGATTAGATGTTTCTAATTGTGTGATTTAGGGTTTTTATTAAAACCAGCATATTAGCCTAATTCTGTATAGCCTAAGGGCCCCATTAGGTGAGTTTATTTTTCCAGACAAGAAAAAAAAAAGGGGGGGCAGGAAAAATGTTGGAACAGGAGGACAAGAGCAGCTGTATATATGTTGTAGGAAGTACAAGTCACTGTGTACTTTATTCTTTCTCAGCACTGAGCACATTTCTAAGTGGGAAGTCAGCAGTCACTTTTGTCACCCTTTTTGTTATTTTTCTTTTTATCAGTCTCATTATAATGTGTATGAAGGAGGGAATATTGGATGTAGATTCGTGAAATTACTGGTGCTTCCTCATTATTTTCACTGTGGTATTTCTACAGTAGCAAATTATCAATTACATTAAGTCTTTTTATTTCTTATGGCAGGGTTATAACAACTAAAATTAAGGGAGTTATGCGCACAGTCCCTTACACCACACATTCTACTATGGGCAAACTTTTGCTGTTTTCTTATAGTAACCTTTACAATGCAACCAGCAAACATTATTTCTGTTTTAATGACTCCGAAATAAAGTCATATTTAAATGAAATGCCGTTTGCCTCAGCAGGGTTCTTTGAATTTATGAGCATTTTTGTCCCATATCCTACAATAATGTGACAAATATTATTTGCATTTTTACTGTTTTCTTGAATACTTTTAAACACCCATTTTTAGGAGACTTCAGATTGCTTTTGAACATATTTGAATGCATTTTTAGCTATCACCAAGCTTAAAATAGGAACCCTTTTTTCAGCTTATCTTTATTAAACACCTGTAAAAATCAGTGGTATTCTTTTTTCCTATAAAGCTTTCTTCCTTTAACAAATGCCAGAAATGCTGCACAGTTTTTTCTAGTATGGGCTTCCTTTCTTGGCGGTAATGGGCAGTAAATGGTCTGGTAATGTCTGCACCATATACACATTTACCTATCCGAATGTTATAAATAGAAACTTGAAATTGTAATGTATCTGTTCTTTAGCTATAATCAATTAATATCTTCCCATATTAGACAACTTTCAAAAAATATTATCCAGAGGAAAAAAAAATAGAAATGACTTAATTTATGCAAATGATCATGCTTGCAATAAACTTGTTATCTAAAGAGTAGATAGCTAGGCCTGACAGTCACCAATTAATTATATTTTCTTATCAAATTTTCACTTTGATTTTTTTTAAACCAAAGGTTTTCATTTTTTTTTTTAGTTAAATACTTATTTTTAGAATAAATATTATTCAGCACCTTTCTAATCTAAAGGTAGACTAGCAGCTTAATCTTGCTGCTCTTGAAGGTAGCTGTCCCAGTGATTTCATTGAGTGCTTCATCTTGCCTGGGTGAGCTTTGTTTTCTTTTGATTTTTTTTTGATTTATTTATTTATTTTTAAAAGAATTAAAATTGTCTGATCATTTTAAGGCAATGTTTCTTGAGTTAAATAAAATAAAAATAGTCAATCAGTGCAGTTATTATATCTCTATATAATCGTACTGAATTTTCTCTAACATTCAGAGATGCCAGTGGAAAGATTTCTTTACTGTTGTTATGCTGCAAAAATAACTTCTGTGCACATTTTTTGTGGTCCAAAAACCCTATTTAAAAAAAAAAAAAAAAAAAAAAAGAGAGAGAAAGAAAGAACCATACAGCCTGTACAGATTTTTGCAAGTAGACCCAGGTCATTAAAATAAGATTGTGGATGATACAGTCTCCATTTTAACTCTGTGCTAGAAGCCAGTTAGCATTAGGACTCCCTGATGGAATAACAAGGAAAGGTAGGAGAAGAAACAAGGGAAGATGACAAAAGTAAATACGCTGAAAAATAAGGAAACAATGTGCTTGTGTTTGTGGCTTTCGATCAAATGTAGGGGATTATTTTCAAAAGACATTGTGGGTTGCTTGAGAAGGGAGAAGTCGCCTGGCGTAATTGGAGAGTGGGGAGGTCTGTAGTGCACGGGTTGCTGCTGCTAGTGCCTCTCTGATAAGATTGTAAGAGTTGCCAATATCAGTATTCAGCCTTGTAGCATGTCACGGTGCTTTCATGTGAACTGAACTGAACTGTCTCCTCACACTCCCTCCCGCTCTTCCTCTCGCTCTCGTTCCCTGCACTCATCGCATTGAAGTCAGGGGAAGGAAAAAAAGATTTGAGGATCGCCCAATTTGTTCTGACATAAAGAGATGTTTAGCTCTGTGAAAGGTGGTGGAGGCAGAGTGCCTGACTGACATCTCAACAGTCTGTCTGCTGGGATTGCTCACTTCATGTCCCTTCATATTCCTGCTGTGTCCTGCGTGAGTGCTCTTGTCTAATCTTCACAGTGAGAGCACCAAGAGTCCCTTGGGCTTTGGTGCTCAACACCTTGTTAGACGGGGCATGTGGTGCCACAGCTCCTGCTTTTGTGCTTGGTTTTGCTCTAATGTTTCAGGTTCGTTTAAAGTCCAATTAGTTCTTTTTTTTTTTTCAAGGGGTTTGCTAAAATAATGGCATGTATTTCCTAATTGCCGTAGACTTACTCCTGGCAAGGCTAGGTTTGGGTAATATCAGATAAAAACAAGAGGAGGGAAAGGAAAGATCCCCAGTAGGGCAAAGCTTTAAGCAGCATTCTGTGCTTTTGTTTATAAATGAAGATGCATTGAGCCATTTTGCTGGTTTAGAAAACAGATGAGAGAAAATACTCATTCAACAACCAACACAAGGTATAACACGTTGATAATAAAAGTAAGACGGTGTCTGATCAGGAATGCTGGATTCCATGCCAGGGTCTGAAAAGAAGTTTAGTTGTTTAGGGTTTGTTTGCTTTTACAATGCTGAGCACGTTGTGATGCATTCTGGCATGCCACATCCTGTTACATCACATCAGGTTAGCCCAGGATGCTGAATAACACCAAGAACATGAATTAATGAGAGCTAATGCTCACCTCGTGTTGTTGGAGCATTATCAGGTGCCTTGTTCACTCCAGTTACTATCAGGATTCAGTACTTCTAAAGCAAATCTGATACTGAAGATATGTGTATTAATTTAACAAATAGAAATGTTGTTTTTCATTAGGCTTCTCAAAGTACGTTAATTAATAGATGTAGTTTATCCTTATTAAGCCATTAAAAACAATCCAGGTATTGCACTCAGGGTCTTTCTTTGCTCCTTTTTAAAGGCACGTGTTTTCCTCTGGTGTTTTATTGTTGATGACAGATAGCAGCGTGGCACTATCCTCTTGGCTTCCTGCAGATCTGGGGTCCCACAACTGATATTCCAGAAACAAGCTGCATGGATTCTGGAATATGTGGTTGTCACTGTTCAAATTTCCCCCCAGTTTCTAATTTTGGATGAATATCTCTTAATACATCCGTTCTCCTGAGGTGGAGTAATGAGTGTCACTATCTGAGAGATTTCAGATGCAAAGTCATATTCCCATGCGTTTTTTTTTGTTTGTTTTTTGTTTTCAAAATTACATGTCTGAAGCTTGAATCCTCTTCTGTCCTGAAATGCAATGACAGCTACACAAAAACAGTGTTTGTGAACAGCTGCATGGTTTGCTTCAGCCAGCAGTGAGGAAAAGAGGCCACCACAAACGAGCATCATCCCCAGGTCCTCTCTACCTTTTCAGGTGTGAGGGTTTGAAATGCTGGGGATAGGGCAGAGTAGTTATTGAGGGGATTTGCTTGCTTGGATTCTCTCATTTTTTTCTTCATTTCTGTAGTACCTGTAGCACAGAAGGGCTAAACTTTCATTGTTCTGTTAGCAGCCGGTCACAATTAGAGGATGCTGTAGAGATCTCACCACACTCAAAGGCAGGGTCTGGGTTCATCAGGAGACCAAACGCCAGTTCTCAGAAATGGAGCTGATTTGGGAATTAACCTAGTAAGCTTTGTGCTGCAGGTAAGGGCCAGATCACACCAGAAAGTATTAAAAAGCAGTTTGGTGATTCTCAGGCACTCAAGAAAAAACTCGCCTGTACATAAGGATCAGATCTCTTCTCTTATTATCCAGCATGACTAATAACTGGGCCTGTGCTGCAGCAGATATAATTGATGACTGGATCATATTTATGTAAGAGCTGCTGTCGTGCTTCATCCCCATTTCAATGTGTCTGTCTTCATTTTGCCTGTGAGTTGGAGTCAGCACAAGCAATCATTAGCATCCCTTAAAATACACACAAAGGAATCACAATAACTGACGTTTTCACTGGGAGAATGCCGTGGGTGTACGCTGGCACACGTAGCCGGATGCCGACAGCTACTGAGATGATCTTTAAGGAACTGGAATGATCTTTAAGGTCCTTTCCATCCTAAACCATTCTGTGATCTTAGTCATGTGTCTTCTATGAACCATGCAAATATGTAGGGGGAAAGAGTCTTCTTTCTACAGGCAGGTAGAAGGGGCATCTCACAGAAGGACATTCAGAAAAGGGGACACCAAGGCAACACCAGAGCCCGTCGTGCCCACCTCAGTTCCCCTGGTTTTCCTAGACTTCTGCAGGTGTTTCACTAAACAGAAGCACGTTGGCAAGCCATCGCCACACTTCAGGCTGTGATCCAGCATTTTGTGATATAGGTCTAATTTAAACATGTGAATAACCCAAGAGATGCTCGTGGCCAAGTCCCGTGTAATGTTACGCACGTTTGGTGACTTACTGGGTTAAATACTAAGCAAAAACTATTTGCTCACAAGTAAACATGCAGCCAGTGAGTATCAGATACTAAGAACTATACATATGCAAATGTGTTTGTGTGTCTAGTGTTTCTCTTTTCCAGTTTGCTTTTGTGTGTACACAACTTATTCTATAATACTTATCTACATAAAGAACTTGGTTGTTTTATAAAAATATATCTGTACAAGCCTGTAGTGTTAACTCTTGTTGATAGTTTCCAAAGAGCTGGTTACAGAAGTTACCATCAATTTAACAGAAGTCACGTTAATTTAAAAATTGACTTAAAATACAGTAAATGACTCATTAAGTCAATTTAAGAATTGACTTAAAGTACAGTAAGTGACTCATTAGATTAAGCTGTAGAAAGACACCCAATAGGAAGAAAAAAAAAGAAAAAGAAAAAAAAAGAAAACTGTAATTTGATATCCCGAATTATTTTTGTTAAGAATCAAATGATCTAATTACCAAAAGTGGATTCAAGGACATCTATCTGAGTATTACCAAATAACCAGACAGCAAAACCACTAATGTAAAGCAAGCGACCAAGTGTTACTGAAATATTTTCATTAATTTTGTATCAGTAATTGAGGTTCACAATAAGGTTTTTAGCTAGGAGATGCTTAATAGTATACCAGATACTATTATTTTACTAAAATTGAGTAACTGTTCTATATGTCCCTAGATTTGTTGAACACCATGTCTATATGTTAAACAGTTTTCTATAGTATTTAAAAATTGACATTTCAAAGAGTGTAATAGCATAATGAAATGTAAACTGAAAACAGGAATGAGTTAATTAGACTAATGATCCCTTGACTCCTTTATTAGCCAGCTCTTTAGAAATTGGGATTAGCTTTGTTTTCTCTGCTGAATAAAGACAGGAAGGATGATGTTGATTCTAGTAAATGACAGCACCAGAAGAAATGAGTGTTTTCCTGTTCATTATAGGTTTCATCATTTAAGACAAAAATTTAGCCTTCCTGCACGCATACCTAATTTTATTACACCTTGAGTTCAGCTCAGATGGGAAGAGAGAAATCAGGAAAATAGTTTAGGAACACCTACTGGTCTCATAGCAGTGGTGACTTTAAAAGTGATCTACTCTGTGTCGTTTTGGGGCTTGAAACTTTTAGATTCTTAGTGTGAATCTGGGGTAAACTGGGTCTGAATTTAAACGAAGTCTTCAGAAAAGGCAAGCTTGACAACTTTTTTAACTGGGTTTTGAACACTTAATTTCTCCTCTCTATAGGAGAGTGATTTACATGTGTCTCTGTCTTTTAAGGGCTATCAAGAAGCGTGAGAATTATCTCTGTAGTGGTTCAAACCAAGCATGCACATAGAAACAAAATTATTTTTACGACAAATAGGAGGATTTGTATGTTAGCAACTGTTCGTGAAACAGCATCATTAAAACTTCCTGCAATTCCAGACCTTGCTCTCAGGAGTCACTCAGGCCGAGCAAAACCTTAGCTAAAATGCTGAATTATAGGCAGGAAAAAGAAAAACAGAATTTAAATTGGTGGGAATTAGTGTCGATTCACCAGGCTAATTTCTGCCCTCCGTACCCCCTGTGTACCTCTTCTGCAGCATGTGGAGCAGTGCCGGGATGAGGGAGGGCAGAACAGGAGCCGCTGACAAGCGGCTTTTAAGTTCGGTTTCTTTCTGGTAGATCTTTATCCTGCAAAGTAATGAGTTCCTTGCCTTCCTCTGAAACTTATAGGTATAGAGGGCACCCAGCGCCTTGCAGGATCAGCTCTTTAACGAATGCCTGAAGAATACAAGATTTATCACACAAATGAGGCGATGGAGAGGAGGTGGCAGCAGCTGAGTTATGAAGCTTTTTACTTATAAGCAGGACTCATTTACTATCCCGCACGCCCTCATTAAGCATTCTTTGAGCGCCACACTGAAGCAGAAGAAAGAACATCACCAGTTTGTAGTTCAGCCTTAGGTTTTGAAGAGGCGTAGCGGGGCAGCTTGGGGTTGGCAGGATGGTGCTCAGCACACTCGAGCTACTGCAGGTGCTCTTCTTTCTGGAAAGGAGCATCTTGTAGGATCGAGGGCCACCAGTTGGCTCTAGGTGCTACACGGTGGCTCTTCGGTATGAGATTGACTCGATGCCCGATTTTGCTGCGCTCCCAGCGGACCATGCAGCCCAAGCATCGTGCATGGAAGTGTTGAGTGTTACTGGTTGTCCAAGGCCGTGCCTGACCTTGCAGCTCAGTATTAATTTGGAGTGGTGGAATTAAAATTTTCCATTCTTTTGCATTGTCATGCCTCACATTGATAAGCGCAAAGAAATGTAAATAAAAAAGACCTATTTCACAACCCTAGCTACAACCTTTTTGTTTTATGACAAAAGACAGTTAATTAGCATACTAGCAGTAAGCAGCCTTCCCAAACTCGTGCTAATTATGTATTCTGTTGACCGTGACTCCAGTCATAAGGTAATTGGCTTGCAGCAACATGACATTTCAAATCATCTCTTGAAATTACATCAAAAAGCCAGCCTGTTTTGTTTTGATAGGGGAACAATCAATTTGATAAGTGGTAACACAGCTCATTGTTTCACATTAATTAGACTAATTGCAGCATGTTAGCCTCTGAAATAGACAGAACTTGGAGAAGACAAAGGCTGTGGCCTTTAGCATGCAGTGCATGTGGTGGTTCCACTTGCTTGCACATACTGTAGGCAGAAAACAGAGTTGTTAGGATTCAGCCTTGCGGGAGGCTGGGTGTTAACAGGGGTTTGATGTGTTATGCTTAATCCACTGGCTTTCAATTATAAGATCCAGGTTCAAAAAATCCCTGAGAGAGGAAGTGAAGAAAAGCCATTTTGATACTAATACTGCCACTTTTTTGGTGATCTTGGGCTTTCTGTCTCCTGAAAGACAAAGCACAGATCTGGTAGTGGGATCTCTTAGGCATCTGTAGGTTGTAAAGCCTTTCTATAAGAAGGACTCAGTGCCACTCCTGCTTTTCCTGCTCATTTCTGCTGTTTATTTCTTAGTATACCTTAGTTGGACTGTTGGTTTTTTTTTGTTTGTTTGTTTTTTTTTTCCCCACAGCATCACAAACTGTGTGAGGTTGGCAGGGAGGTCTCTGGAGGTCATCTGGTCCAACTCCTGCCCAAGCAGGGCCACCTAGAGCAGGCTGCCCAGGGCCATATTCATATATTCCCTTAAGAATAATGAAAACAAACAAACAAAAAACTTGAGAGGATGGATCACTGAAGAGAGATAGTGGAGATGCATAACCCACCTACACATTTCTAATTTAGAGCATCTTTGCCTGCTATTGAGATTGCCAATTGTACTTAGCTCTGTGATGATTTTTATGATCAAGCTATGTCGGCTGTAGATTGACATGACCAAATGGATTTCACTTGTGACCTAATTGAAATGCAAACCCAAGTTTTAAGAGATGAAAAATTTAAGGGGTTATCTCAGTCCACAGGCTAGGTTAGCTTCGCTGTTCACAGCTTGGGACAGTGTTTCTGGCACACGAGACTCAGCACTGGATGTGTAAAAGGTGTGCTCTTTGACCAGTACCTTGCTAATATGTTTGATAAATGGAGTCATAGTTGGCAGCTTCTCTTAAGACAGAAATGACAAGCATCAGACACTAAATTCCAACATTGTCTGAATGTGATGAAATCATCTGCAGAAGGCCAAGTTTGACTTCTCTTCTACAGCTCTCTAGTCTACCTCAGTTTAAACTGAAGGATCCACCAGTGTTTTAGCTCTTCTGACCTCTAGTCAGTGAAAAGTAACACAAGCTTAAAAACGTAAAACAAACAAACAAACAAAGAGAGATTGTATGGGGGGTGCACTAAGGGTGGGAATTGTTGATTATCGTGGATTTGCTTACACAAAAGCTGTAATTCTTGAGTTGCTTTCTATGGAAAATTATGTTTTTCAAGTAAGGCCAGGAGATTTAGATATCCACATATTTCTACAGCTCAGTGGGAACCAGGCACAGAATTCGCTTACACGTTTTTGTTTCCTCTCCGCTCCTTGATCACTAGCCAATTAGACAGTAAAATGTTTGGGGCAGAGATTTTTAGTTAAACTTGCCTGTAGTCTGTTTGGAGAAGTGTAATTTTATTTAAATCAAAGAATTTGTTCTGATAGCTTAACATTATCATTGCTAGTTGAAG
This sequence comes from Anser cygnoides, assembly GCF_040182565.1. Lineage (NCBI taxonomy): Eukaryota > Metazoa > Chordata > Aves > Anseriformes > Anatidae > Anser > Anser cygnoides. Next base: position 21,559,987 of record NC_089875.1, on the reverse strand, counting down.
CTATATTTTTATTAGTTTTGCTTATGTTTTATGTTGGCCCCTTAGCAAATGGTCATAAACTCTGTTTTAAGTCCAGCTACCAGTGACTTCATCCTGCTGATTTATTTCTATCATTTACTGGCAAGAATGTATCTTTAAAAATGTATTCTAAGCAATTCATTCCTCTCCACCTCCTCTCTTCTGTGCCTCACTTCTCTTTCCTCCTCCTTCAACGTTTAAATTCTTTCATTCGGCTTAAAATCCTGCCCGGATTAGCGATGTAACTACCCTAAAAATTCCAGGTTTTCTCGGAGAGGTAAGTTAGGAAGCAGCACGAGGCTGAAGCCTCTTAGCATTCTGTCTCGGTGCTGGTTCCAGTTGCCTGAGCAGAAGCTGGATGCGGCGCTGTTAGGATTCAGCCTGCACCCTCGCTGTCACCGCTGCTGCCGCTGCAGCTGGGCTCCCGCTCGGAGCAGAGCAAATCTTTGCTCAGTTAAGCGAGCGTCAGTCACAGGCGAGCTTGGCTGCCAGCCCAGGGTTGTTAGACTCTTCCCTGCTACACCTGAATGAGATATTGACGAGACATTGCTACCTAAACAGAGCTGAGAAACACTAGATTAAAAAAAAAAAAAGGAGGGGGAGGGAAGAAAAAAAAATTAATTAAATTGTCATGGGGATGACAGAATAATTTTGAGAGTGTAACTTACTCTTCCAGTGCTCAGTTGAAATGCTTGCAGTATGGGACCTGCGCTGCCTGCTCTGTGACAGGTCATGTTTGATCTTGTTTAAATACCTTTCTCTGTTTTCTCGAAATCCACGACTGGATGGTAACGCTGACTTCCAAGTGAGAAATAGGGGCACAGGTAAATCATAGCTTAGCTAGCTGAAACAGATTGATACGATTCTGCAAGGTGCTGAGCTCTTTCAAAGGTGCTAAATTACTGGTTTCAGCTTACATCAGTAGCAGGCACTCAGCTTCTTGTAGGATTGCACTTTTAAGTTGCTTGGTTATTATCTAGTCAAACAAAATCGACAGGGCCGTAAGACAATGCAAAAAGGAGCAGTGTGAAATAAAGTTACAGAGTTTGGGGTTGTATGAAGATGCTGCCAGTGGGTATTCTGCATGGAGCAGAGAATACAGGAAAATCAGGGACAGAGCAAAAAGAGATAAAATAGGAATAGTTTTTAAATAGGAATTGCTGGCAGAGCTATTAATCACACAAGTCTTTGAGCTCTAAGGGTTGCATGAGTGGAGCTAATACTAAAAGAGTGAGATACTTTGCCGATATCTCGAAATACACTATTAAAAGCAACAAGCAAAATTAAAGGAAGATAATGTCTGAACAGATTAATGACATGTAATAAGCAAAACAAACAAAAAAATCAAACCCCAAGTATCTTCAAAAATCCAAATCATGATATTGTGACTGTGGTTTTGATGGGATAGAACTTTAACAATCTATTTCGCAACTTGCTCATTTTGGCATACAGTTGCAGCTCCAAGATTAGACTCTGATCTCATTTACACTAATACAAATAAATCAAAATTTCTGCTGCTTTGCTAGCTATATGCCGCAACTATGACCAGAGTGTGGACTCTTGTTAGACTCTGTGCTTTTTTTTTTTTAACAGCAGATTTCACAGTGCCTCTGAGGTGGGTTAGAACAGGAAGAGAAAAATGCATTTTTCACTGCTGTCTAAGGTAGGCCAACGCCTGCTCTTCCCAGCAGCCAGGTGAAACAGGGACTTCATGCAGGTACAGGCTTGTTTTTTCTGAAAACAAGAATCAAGTGTCTGAGAATAATAGACAAATAATTCGGACATAATTCTTATTATTGTATTCCTTTTCGAAATTTACGTCATTGCCTTTGAAATGATGTTGTTTAAATTGGTTCATAGCAAGCTGAACACTGGTTAAGAAATTTGCAAAGGAGCATACTCTTCTCCTTACATGGGATGATATGTTTTTCTTAAAGTCCTTTTCTTGCTATTTCTTTAACCTTCCACCCCTAATACATAATCTAACATGTTTAATGAAAGAAAACAAACCTAAACTCTGTATGGAGCTGGACTTGTGAAACAGCCAGGGTTTTCAGTGAAGCCTTCATGAGCTTTAAATCAGTGTAAAATTTATCTCATATTGCATTCTCATTGTAAATAGGTTATATGATAATTTATGTTGAGCTGATCATAACTAAGCACCTCATAGTAGTGTCCTTCAAAAAATTTTAATCAAGATTGTCTTTCCCTCTCCACCTCTCTTGGTGCAATTTCAAGAAGTATATTTGCATGTCAATCTGCATGTGTTACTGAAGTTATCCCACTGAAGCAAGCACGGCATCTTCGGTGCATACGTGTTTTACAGCAGCTAATGACAGGTGACTCTTTGCATTCATTTCTGGTTCGTGCGACTATAAGATTCAGCCCCTTAATTCTTTTGAGCCTTGAAAACAGGGGCATTTCCAAGTGCTTGTCAGATCTGTTTTTCAGGTCTTTTGGTGCTTCATGGTCAGTGTGTGATGCACAAAGTAGGGGAAGCAACTGCTGATCCTGTGAAAATCACTGGGATTGTCCAGCTTTTGCTTTAAAATCTTTGCTTCTAAGTGCATTTGACATTTACTTTTAGATGTATGTTTTCTCTTGAGGTTTCCCCCTGTTTATTGCACAGCAAACAGCAGAGGGGTTCCAGAGATGTGTCTTAGGCAGCAAATGCCAGAGAAGTCCTCACCAGGGCAAGCTTACGAGAAGCTCTTCAAGTCGAGGACTGTCTTATTTTACGGTACTTACACAATATCTAATTCAATGGGGCTCTGGTCAGCAGTGAGGACAGTGTTGCTCCATGATGATAAGAAACAGTTTCCCATCTAAAGATGGGAAATCAAGATGACCAGGGTGGGCAGAGGTGTACTGGTAAAAGTGGGTGTGTGATTTCTTATGCAGGCTTTTTTCTTTTTCATAATTAAAGGATTATGTTATGCAGTTGCGCATGGATGGATTCCTAGTAGAACCCTAGAAAGGATAAACAAGATTTAAACAGATCATGAATGGGTATTGAAGGCAAAGGATATGAGCTAAAACCAAAGAGGTGTGAATCCAGAAACCTAGCTGAGCGTATTTTTAGTTAGACTAAAGGTTTAAGCTCACTACATGTCAAGCTTGACAGTAGTCTTCATGCTGTGGTGGACCTTTGGAGTTGAAGGTGGAGGACTCAGGATTTGTTGAGGAGTGGCTGAAGTAGAAGAACAGAGAAACAGGGGTAAAGAAAACACAGGTAACTGTAGCTGCAGCAGAGGAAGCGAGTTAGGGGATGCTGCAACCCCTGATGGTGGAGACATTGAAAGTAGAGATGTTGGTTCTTTGGCAAACACTTTGTAACTTGCTCTGTATGCAAATGTCAGGAGGTATTTGGTGCATTTGCCCCTAGATCCTGATAAATCAGCAGTCATTCCTAGGCTGGAGGTTTCAGTCTCATAAAATTAATGGAGATATTCCTACAAAATACTCTTTCCCTCTCCCACACTTTATTTGTCCTTTTTTTTTTTTTTTCCTCTGCCAGTAAACATTAGAAGTTGAGGTATTTCCAAATTATCTTTTCCTTCCCACCAGTCATTTCTGGCAGTTTTCCAAAGGAGAGGAGATGACAGCTTTTCATTGGCCACTTAATTGGGTATGCCCATTGGTCTCTGTGACTTACAAATTCATATTTTTGTGTGCCTGGGGGCTTTCGTGACAAGGTGCTAATGGGTTCCTGGCTGGGCAAGCACCTGTGTCAGAAAGTGTTTCATAGTGTCCCTTATTTTTCCAGCTCTGACTGCTTCCATTAACTTGCATTTACCCTTATCGCATCCCCCCCAAGGTACTTTTGTTTTAGTTTTTTGCAGACTTATAATCCACATGTGCAAAGGAAATTATTATTCGCATGTGCAAAGGAAGTTATTACTTTTATTACAGAGAGAATATGGGAGTTTCAAATGAGAGCTTGTGTCTGAGACAAGAAATCTAGCAGATGGAGAAAAGAGCTCGGACCACTGACTGGCTCAGGGGTTTTCATTACACCAACTAAGAAGTTCTGCAAGGTGGGCTGTGTGTAGCTGGTGGGTATCCTGCTGCTGAAAAATTTAATTTCCTACTGTTAGGATCCAGTAAATGGTAGATAACATACCCTACAAGGTTTTGTAATAAAGTTCTTCCAAATGAGCTATTGCTGTAGTCACTCCAGCCTTATGATTGTGAAGGTGAACAGAAATGGTGCCTGCAGCTTTAAAAGAGAAGAAAAGCCTCTGGAAAGTGATCTCTGTAGTAGGCTATAGTCTATATAATGAAGAAGACCTTAAGTCCTTTCAGGATGTCCTGTCTAAATGTGTGCTATTCGCAGCAATGAATATCATTGCTTCTGAAAAAGAAGGTAGGGTAGCTTTTCTGTTTATTTTCCTCTTAGAGAAGTTAGTTTTTGATCATCTAATATATTTTGTGAGATAATATTGGTTTCTTGTCTTGAATCTATGCAATAATTTATCTTTTTATTCCAGTCCAAACTTGGGGAAAAAAAAATGTTATGGATTTGTCCTTCTATTACTACTAGCAAGTAAATCCTGTCTATGCAGTGAACCATCCAAGACAGTTCCATAGCATGGTGTCCTTTGCTCTAAGGAGCACTTTCCATAACATGGTGTCATCAGCTCTTTTAACTGAAAATGTTAGACTTTATTCTGCTTCCTAGTCTGCTCTAGTGACTTGGTTTGCCCTCTGCACTTCTCCAAATTTGAAGACGTAAACGGTGAACTTCTGGGTGGGAAAAAGCCAGGTATGGCAGGTTTGGGGTCTTCTAGAAATAGAAGTAGAATAGATTTAGAAATATATTAACAGACCTTGTGCCACTGAAAACATATATGAATGCCACAGGGTCCTTAACTTCCTAACTGGTAGGACAAAACAGGAACAATAAAGGATCTCTTGAGACAAACAGAGTGTGTCTTGGCATAGGTCTTTCAAACAGTTTTTGTTTATACGGTCATGTATGAGAGACATGGCCAAGAACAGAGAAACAGAATGTGTAAATGAGTTTTTTATGACTTGAATGTTTGTATGATCACATGATATGAAAGACGGATTGGATTCAAAGTCAGTTCCCTACTGGGGTACCTGCCTTCAGCACAGGACGTTTTCAGTATTTTCAGATGTGCTCCAAAGATAAAGACTATACTATGCTACAGAAAATGATGTCTAAGCCTGTATAAATGTATGTAGTATTTTTGGAGTCATTTATTCAGCTAGATTAGCTTAAACTATATTGTGTGTTTATCCTTTCCAACAGATAGACATCTTTTATGATTTTTAATTGATCTGTAACCATTTTTTCCAAAGGGAAAATGATTGGATACCTTAAAAACAAATGCGTCTATGGCCGGTGCTGATCTGGCAATGACGTACAGAACCTTTTGTTTTCTTTGTTTGTCTTGTACAAGGAAGAGAGGTGATACTGTTAATTTTTTATTTTTATTTTTTCTTTCTCCTGCAAATGTTTTGTTATTAGAGGCTGGTCTTTTGATTCAGCAATGTATTGTAAAGCTTGTCTGCCTGGACGTCTTATATTTACCCCCGCATAATAACAGTGGCAATGGACTAGGAACTCACTTAACACGCAGGCTGAGCAGCAATCTGTGCCCTGCTCGTGTTGCTGGAAGAGCAGCTGCCAGGGAATCTTGTGAGGTTCTCCGAACTGCCTTGTCCTCCGTCCCAGCACTGCTGTACTTTGGGGCTACTATGTATTTGTAGCTGAATATCTGTATATACCCATCAAACTGCAGGAAAAGTATGTTTCAGTGGCCAGCGTTCAAACCCAGCACTCTCCACTCCCAAAAGAAGTAAGACAGCAGCTCTAACTCAGATGGATGTGGGGCTCGAATCTCATGCCTTTAGTTCTCGTATTTTGTTGTGCCCACCACCAAATTCACCTCCCAGATATGCTGCTGTGAGAATTTCTGAGTAATTCATTGTCATCAATTAAGTTATTCTAGAATTACTCCAGTGTAGCTGAGAACAAAATTAAGCCTCTAGTCTGTTCTGGGAAATTAAACAGATATGTTTTTTTTCTAAGTGGTTTCTAATACATTTCGTTAGGAAATTATTTGATGAGTGTCACTTAGGCATTTGGGATTGGTATGGTGTCAGGGGTTTGAACAGTCTGACAATTTGTAGCCGGCCAAAAGGAAATGAAAGCCTAATATCTTCACAGAACACTTCAATATTTTTAATCTTTTTTTTTTTTTTTCCTCCCAAGCATTGAAAGCTTCAAAGATGTCATAAAGGCATGCAATAGTAGATTCATTCCTAAAGGCCTGGGAGTGCTCCAACTTATTTTCCTAAATGAGTTTGGCTATCTTAAAACTTAGTCCTCTCATGGTATTAGTTTGTGTCTGTGGCAATTGCTGTAATTTTCACAAGTAAGCAGTCTGCAAGCATGAGGCAGAGATTCAATTCTACTTTTCTTAAATTGCATCAAAAAAAACACCTAGATCTTGTTCTGCTATGACTTCACAGTTTTTAGGATACCAGAAAAACTTTATGCTGAGGCTGATGCAATATTCTTGGCCACAGAACAATTTAACTGAGTTCACTGGAAACCTGAAGGGAGGTGAATCCACCAAGGTCAGTTACATGATTATATTATTTTTTCAGTGTGAATAAACAGATGTTCACTTTCATGATTATTCACACCTATAGAATTGGACATTAGGTAAAGTATTCCAGCGTACCGTTACACCTAAAACAGCATTGTTGCTGCTGAAGGCATGAAAAACTTTTAAATCCCATTGGATGCTGACAGAAATACTGATATTGTTGACTATTGTTGATTTTCAATCCCATTTCTCTCATGTTTGGAACATAGGACTAGACCAGGTTTGTTGTCAAATTTGCATATTTTTTTTTTTAATATAATTAGTAGGGTACTTTGGATTTTTGCAAAGACAAGTGAAATCTGGTCCACTGGACCTCTGTTGATTCCTCAAGCTGGGACTTCAGTAAAGGGTCTCATTAAAAATTACCTGCCATATGCAGGAAAGAAAACAGTTCCTTGACCAAGAAATAGTCCTTGAATTGTGTTTGGGCCATTATTTTTGAGATAGTGTTACTGTATGTTAACGTAATAATTTTTTTCTACATCAAATTTTTGTGATTTTTCTGGTTTCTATAATTATTCTACATCAGCCTGGTGATACAGAAAAATACTGTTTTGTCCAGTTATGTGTCTGCACATATTTGTCTTATACTGTCCAAACAATGCTAAACTGTTCAAGTGTACCTGTGATTTTCATGTAACGGACTCTTACTGCTTTTCACATAACACCTCTTTCCTTATTTTTGCTATATCTCTTACTTCCTTTAAACTTCCTTCTCTTCTGCCATTCTCTTCTCATGCCTGAGCTAATTTCTGGTTCTATATGTGTGCTGAATAACTGGCTCTTCATCCTCATAAATATGCCTTCCATTAGGCATGTTGAAACTTATCTGTGAGAGAAATGCAAAGAGAGGTGGAAGAAGATCATGATAGGCAAGAAAGTTTGAGAGATCTGGTCAGGCAGTTTGTCTACCTGGTCTCTGTCTTCTTACTTAAACTGTAATGACTGTAATGTTGACACACAAACATCACTTCAGATGCGTGCATAACTGCACCTAACTGGCCTCCTGCTGCTATGGTGTAATGACCACGGTAGATACAGTAATAGAACAATGAGATAAGTAAGTGGAGGATCCTTTTCCATGCAAGAGATTTTTATTTCTTTCTCTCAAGATGCAAGTGTTGGCCTGACAGTAGTCAAAGAGAAATGTCAAGACAGGAAATAGAAGAGTAGAGAATATGTATTGTGTTGGTGCATCAATCTCTTGCACACTCTGTATAAAAATATATTTTATATTATATTAATAAATGTCCATATAATCCAGTACAGCTGGAGTCTAACCACACCTGGATGAATATCTTTGGTTATGTTTAATCCACTTCTCACATGAAAAGAAACCACCCCTGTACGTTTTTGAAAAAATACTTTGATTTACTCTATGCTTTTAGTCTTCAGTCTCAGTCTTGGTACGTAATTGCTAATACCAGCTGGACAGTTGCATGCAAGGCTTCTAGTTAACATTCATAGTGAGCTTCACTGAGCAAAGTGGACACTGTGTGATTAATAAAAAGGTATTCTTAAAGCTCAGTGTAGCTCAACAACAAATATAAATGGGGGAATAACCTCGCTCTTCACCTTTCTTTGAAAAGATAGGAAAAGCAAAAAGATAATTTGTCCAGCTAGAACCTTGCTTAGAATTATGTCAGGGAACTGCAGAAAGAAAAAGTGAGAGGAAATATATTAATGTGCAGTATATGTAATCCTCATATCAAAGAATCTAGATAGTTTTAAAAGTGTGTACTTGGTGAAGTCCCAATAAAACCTGTAAATATTATTGCCTTTGCTTTTACAGACCACTGGAGACACGGACAGGCTAAGTGACTACGAATGGGATCCTAGAATCACTCACTTGTAGAATTGAGAACAGAAAGGAAAAATCCTTGTATTTATCTTCTGTTCTGACCCACTTACACTGTTGTTACAAACAGACGGATTGAGATAACTCTGAAAGTGGTGTTCAAAACAATTTTGCTAAAGAGAAACTAGCCCAACTTCAAGTCAGCCATAGCTAAGTGAATTATTTCTTTTTTTGACTCTGACAGTTATCTTGAAATAGCCCTTTGATGAAATCCTCTCCTCTTTCAAGTCCTTGGAAAAACTCCTACGATGAGATTCATTTCACCTAACTTTAGACATCTGAAGTTTAAACTTCTATATCTGAGCTCCCCATCCTCAACTCTCTTTATAGCTGATGGAGAGAAACGAGGCCTTCTAGGGTACGATTCATCTTGCTTGTTTTGGATGGCTTCTTTAGAGGAGAGAAATTCAACCCTGTAAGTTCCTGCCTCTCTCTGCTGGCTTTAAAGAGATTCTAGGTGGCCGAGTTCAGCAGCATCACACTCAGCTAGTCAGAAGAAAACACCTGTTGTGACTTCAGAGGGAGTTGGATGCCCACGTGTTTTACTTGGGAAGATATCACAGGCTCTGTGTAGGAAAGGTTAGGGTTCTTGCAGACTGGAGATATATTTTGGTTATCCTCTCAAGTGCTTTCACACTTCTACCTGTGTTCTCAAAATCCTGTTGCGTGAAAATATGTTCGACAGTAGAAACTGCTGGAGTTGTATACAGGGTGTTAAGCTTCCCCTCAAAGGTACTGCTATTCTGCACCTACATTATCTTCATTCTTCTTCCTAGAATCACATGTAAATACTGTTAATCTGTGGCCTAACTACTCTTTCATTCACCCCCAAAATATTCTAGCAAAATTTTAATAAGTTCAGAGGAGCGCTAAAAGAAAATCAGTTATTCCAATATCAGTTATTCCAATTTATCTCTTCTTGTACCAGTATGTGTACAGTATGTGATGTGTGCATCAGTTCTTCTCCCGAGCTTTATCACAGTGTCTTGTGAAACAAACTTCATCACAAAAAGGTGGCGAATAGTTTGGCTTTAAAAAAAAAAAAAAAGAAAGAAAAGAAGAAGGGAAAAGTTACAGGGTTTTGTCGTTGCCATTGACTTTAAAAGTAGGCTTACATTTTCAGCATGGGCTTGGACAATTATTGGGGTAATACTGGAAGTGCTATTTGGGTGTTTGGGTGCTTTTACTTGCTGTGTTGTGATTAGCCCTTTTTAAGGATGTGGTCCTTAGCAAGGTTGTCTGTGCAGGGACACAGTAAAATCAAGGTAAAATCTCCTGTGTTTAAGATAGACTGATGTATTGTCAACTTGTTGTTTCGTATGTTGAGGGGACTGGTGATGTTACTATTAATCACTGGACTTTCTTTGCTGGGGCATGAGCACATTTCAGGGTACTTCGTTTCTTGCAGACCAGGTGAATGTGTAGTGGTTGACACTGGTCCCCCTGCCGTGGTGGTCGCCTGGGAACTGCAGAGCTGAAACCAGTGCTGAAAATGACTGCTTTAGGCAGTGGGCCATCTCCTTGGTTCAGTGTACGTAGCTTGACTGACTTGTGTTCATGCATTATCACTGATAGCTTGCCCTACTGTGTTTTGAGATAGATAGTGTACTCTTCTGGAAGTGGAGATGGTGAAGAAATGGAGATGGAAGGCCTAAATAAACAGTTTCTGTAGCTGGAACTTTTGCAGATGAGCAGAGCAGAGGAACCTGTCATGTTTACAAAAGGATTTGACATGCGGAGGGGTATAGGGGAAATTGGAGCCTTGAGAGGGTCATAGCAAGACAGGGTAAGAAAGAAGCAGGAGAGAAGTTGGTCTAAGAAGTGATGAGGAAAGACAGACCAAGTTGTCTGTGACTCCTTGGAACCTGAGGGGTAGAGGTTTGTTCTGCCCATTTATATACGTATAAATCCAGAATAACACAACTGCTTCTGTCTTCATGTTATACTGATGTGAGAGCATCGCTGATGAAATTGTGGCTTGTGCTGCTTTGTCCTATGAGAAAGGAATATGTCAGATCACTTTTCATCCATCTTTGCAGTCACCCTTCATATTATTTTGGTGGGATCCTAAAAAAAACTTCACCAAATCTTTCTTGTAGTAGTAGGACAATAATATGTCTCATAAGGAAAGAAGACTCTTCCATATAGAGGATAAAAATGACATGTGAAAATGACATGTTCATGTATTCTATACATGAAAAAATAAAGCTTGTTAATTACTTTACTAATCTTTACATAATTGCCTGATTTTGGGGCAGTTAACAGTAAAAGATTTTAACTACATTAGGAACTAAAAATGTATTTACATGTTCATGTAAGTACGTGAAGTGCTTTAGGATTTTCTCAAAATGAATTGTGTTACAGCAATTGAAAATACCATGTTATCAGTACCTGGTATGATACCCTTTGGCTCTTCCAGTCTTCCTCTTTTGTTCACTCCTTCTTTCTCCCCATAAAAACATCTACTTTTGTTTTTGCTTCCATGATGTTACTTTGTAATTTGTTTCCTGTAATTAACATGTCTGTACTTACCTGATCCAATGGCTAGTAAAGATGTTGGAATATTTTCCATTCAGGTCCATGGGTTTCAGATGTGACCCTCAACAGATGATTATCAAATGCTGAAATTCACATCTGAATAAAAGGGAGTTTTCTGTGTATGTAGAAATGCTTTCTTTAGCCTGAGGGATAGCAGTAAATACAGAAAGTGAGATGAAGACTGGATTTTTTGTGGAACAGATATTTCATTTTAACTGTCTTTTTTTCCTTTATTCTTCTCATCTCTGCTTGAAAAAATGTTAAACACGTTGAGTCAGGGAGACATTCCTGTGCTGCATTAGAATAGCCATCAACGTCAGCCGAGACCATTTGGATCATGTCACTTGTCCTAAAGTGTGTAGCTGTTTTTAAAGAAAGAACATGTCATGTTCTGTACAGGGATCTTTAATGCATGAAACTTGTTTGAAGCAATAATAAATCAAGTCCTTGCTGCTAAAACCAGTGTCTGATTTTCCCTCATGACAATCTCTATCTTTCCATGTGTAAAAACTGAGACAATAGCAAGAATAATTCTGCACCCACAAGTACTGCAAATAATTTTGATCACAACTAACTAAATACATAAATCTAGGGGGGGGCAGGGGGGAGAAGACACACAAAACACCACCAGAAATGTAAATGCCCTGCACGTTTGCCACAATGCTTAATAATGTACTCTTTTTCTACAAGCATTGTTACAGGAGATTGCAAGATGTATAGAGATATTTTCATTATTCATGCCCTATTGAGTATGCAGTTCTGCAGACATTTTTCTCACTTCTTCCAAAAAATAAGTGGAGTAATTAAGAGCAGGCATAGGGTTTGAGACTTATTTGCCTATCTTTTTCAATTCTTTTATGTAAGCATTAATTCCATTAGATTCAAAACAGTTGCTTGTGATGTTTTGAAAAAAAATTTTTTTTGCATTTTTTTTACTCTTTATTAGTAACTCTTTTTGACTGTGTGTAGCCATAGCTAATATGAGTACAAGAAATGTCAGTGCAATTCTGTTTCAATTAATCTGGAGTAGTTTAGGACTGCAGACTATTTTAGCAGCATGACTTAGCTTCAAAAGCTCTGTGAGAAGATGACAGAAACCTCAGTGCTGGCAAATGTTATTTACTGTCTACAGCGTATAGTAGTGTAATCGTAATTACAAAGGGATGGTGCTGAGACCCCCACTTGGGCTTGAATTGGAGTTGCAGCTCAAGTCAGACAAAGGGTTCAAGGGCCTGACTCTGCCTGCCACCTTGTGAAATGCCTTGCTCTTTCCTCACCTACAGCTTTGCTGGCTTTGGATGTGGGCAATAAATGCTCTGTAGGAAAACGCGCATAAGCGTGGCAGCACTGCTGGCCAAGGCACCTGTAGCAGCAGTGTGCCGTGCCCAGAAGTAGGGTGGGCTTCTTCGGCCTGCCTGGACCTCAGTCCCACCAAGCACAGCAGCCAGGGGCCCAGCAGCGCCAGCTGAAATGCTGTTTGGTTTTTGGCCATGTGTGGGCTCCAGACCACTTAGGGACTGCGGAGAGGCCAAAAGTGCATTTTGCATAGGCTGGGGTTTGAACAGCAGTTTTTAATGACTTTGAGTTACGTCGAGAGTGAACTTAGCTTCAGCTGGTGACCTTGAGCTGGAAAACGTCAGCCCGTTATCAGCGACCTGAACTGTGAAGTCGCTTTGTATTGTTTTGAGTGTTTTTGCTTATGGAGATTGTTGTATTTAGTTTTTTAATCTGGTACAGCATAGTAGAGGTAACCATCAGTTTGTTATAAAAACAAATGCACCGTTGACCTTTTCCCTTCCAGTTGGAGGGCTGTAGCAATCCGAGGTAACCATCGCTTGTTTGTTGTTCCACTCACTGAGCTGCTCGAGAACTCCCAATTTCCAACAACTCGGCTCTCGGGAGCAGGCTGGAGCACGGAGCACAACATGTGAAGTGTTGTGATTTGTTGCCATGATGACAGTGTCAACTTAACTACAGCTGACAAACAGTTTTTAAATAGAACATTTCGATTCATTATAGTATTCTCCATCTGTTTTTTTTCAATGTCTGCATACATGCAAAACATCTGAGAAATGCTACCACAATGGTTTAGTTTACTTACCCAGCCACTAACATTAATTAGTTGTTGAGAGTGGTAGTTTAGTGAGCAAGTAAAATGTCGATATTCTGCTCTTGGTAAAGGAAACTATTTTGTTTATTTAACCAAAAATGCCCAGAAGACCTGCTTCCACATTTAGAGCTTTTCAAATTGATTTTTTGAGCAGAGGTTCTATATTGTTGGTTGTGTCTTTTTTGTTTGGTTGGTTGTTGTTGTTTTTTTACTACTTCATCTCACTTTTGTCAGATTTTACTTCCTTCCCAAAATATCTGCCATGTCTATTTCCAGTGTTGAAATGGTAACAGAAGGGATGCATCATTTCATAATTAAATCAGGCTGCTGGGGTCAGATTTAGAGGGTTTTATTCATGGCTTTGCCACTGGCCCACTCTATGACCTTGAGCAAGTTGCACATTGCTGTATCTCAGTTTACCTATAGGTAAACTAATATTGACTTCCCTTGAGGGGATATCATGAGGCTTAATTAAGCGTCTGTGAAGTTCTGTGAGATAGAGGACTGAAAGCTGCTATAGACAGACAAATAACGATGGCGACAATGATGATGATGATGATTTGTGCCTGATTGCACTACTTCCCACAGAACTGCCCCTGTAGCCGCTATGTGGATTAGTTGTCAGGTGAGCTATGAATCCATCAGTTCATCCATCATTCTGCCCCTCTTAGACTGAGCCCAGCTGGCTAGCTTTGCTTATTAGTAGCTTTTAATAAATCAAATCATATTTGCTGTTTTAATTGTATCTTAAAGGGTAATGTGGCTCGCTGCTTTTAAATTAAAAACATTGTGACAATGTGCACATTAGAAGCTGCTACTCTCGTACTCTACTCTTCTCAAATCATTGACATAAAAATGGGTTAAAATACTGATTTAAGGAAATTCCTAATTATAAAGCATGCAACTATTAAATTCTGGCAGAGTACTTTCTCTGGGTGCCACTTCTTCAAAGTGTGGGCATCACTGTAAATATCCTCGGAGCCCTGTCTCAGTAAGCACATTTTGAAAGTGGTGATCTACCCATCTACAGAAATCCAAGGTGAAAGCAGTTGAGGTTTGCTGCTTGTTGACTGAAACAGTGATGTCCATATTAAAAAAAAAAAAAAAAAAAAAAAAAAAAAAAAAGGAAAGGAAAGTAATGTAAAATCAGATTTGTGAATTAAAGTTTTAGCTCACTGTGATTTTTACTTTTAAACAACACTGGCCAGAAAGAGCTACAGGAATAACAAACTGACCTGTTTTATTTTTAATTTTGGGCCAAAACTGTATCTTACAAATCTCATTAAAATGGAGTATATCCACTAAAATATTGATAACATAATTTCATTTGAATTTGGTTCTCTCAGACGTGAAAAGCGAGGGGCCCACATGGAAATGGATACTCGTAGAGGAGTCCTTCTACTCAGTGAAATCAATGGGAGTAGCCCAGCTGGCTACTTCTGCCCATTACTAATTTATAGCAAATCAAGCAACACTTCCTCCTCTAACATCTTCTAAATACCAAGTCGTATAGGAATTCCTCCCCAGGTACAGGAAGGGATTAGGGTAAAACCAGCAGGAGGTTTCCCATTGATTTCAGTGAGGCTTTTGCCCAACGTCTTATTGTATCTTAGATCATCGGCCTTGGAGCTCTGTGGAGTTTGCCTTTTGATCGAGAGCAGAATTTGCTGCAATGGTTCCCCCTGGGTAACCCCGAGCAGGTGCAATCTGACTCCTAGCTGCCCGAGCAGGCTTCCCCCTCTGTGGCTGTGCTGTTTTTCGGGGCGTCCTGTAATCGGTGCTGATGACAACTTATCCCAATGGCAGGCAGGAAAACCACCGCCGTGTGCGCCGTCAATAACTTCTGGCTCCCGAGAGGAGATCAAAGAGGGAGACAGCAGGGAGGAGGAGTAGCCATAGATAAACGTAAAGGAAAAATGCTCAGTAACTGAGATAGCACTGTGAGGAGATAACAGAAATCAAAAAGATTTATTAAAAAGGCAAACAAAGTAGTTTCTGAAGAATTCAGCTACTGGAACATAAGCTAAGTACGCTAAACGGAGCAGTAAGCTGGAGCAATATGGTTTTGGGCGCGCTGGTCCTGTGTTTGGCCCAAAGGCTCCCTTTCACACCTTAAAAGTATGTGAAAAGCACAGTCAGATTTGAATCCTTTACTACCACATACTGGTGACAGTCATACTGGTGATACTTCAGTAGGGAGACGGGCTTGGAGCAAATGCCAAAGCTGGGCTTCCCAGCAGGACCCTGGGTAGGTTTCTGGGGATCTACAGACCAGGCAGAGTCTGTGAGGAGCAGATGAGAGAGACCTCTGAAGGCCATGAGAGCCAACATTGCTCATGAGCATGGGGGAGGCAACAGGGTAGGTATGGGGAGGGCCAGCCATTCAGTTCACTGCACCAGCAAAGCCCTTGGTTTGGGTGCAGCTATGCTAACAGTTGAGAATTTCTTTGCTGTGGGATAGACAACAAAGGTCAGGAATCAGGGCAAGAGAAAGGTAAAAGAAAAATAGTTCTGTCTGTGTATTAATGACCTCCTTATGCTCTCCCTGCTAACGACTACTACTTCATTCATAAATATATATATATATACCCATTAATTAAAATCATATATAAATGCATATATATGTGTGTGTGTATATATATATACACATATATACAACAGTGGCTGTAGGGGTGTGTTGTTTTTCTATCATCGGCCTATAAATTAGAAGGGAGTATTTTGTGTTGAAATGTCTTTTCCACTTGCAGAAAATTTTCCTCTTGCTCACTCCCTGACCTCTTTATTTTTGTATTTTTTAAACCTGAACAGTTGTCTGAAGTGACTTCACTCCAGGATCCCACAGTTGGATAAAAGAACAAAATACAGAAAGATAAGTTCTTAAAATCACTCTGGGCGTTCTTTAATGGTAATCATTAGCCCTGGTCTGAACTCTATTGACAAAATGTTGGAGTAGTCTTGAAAGCCGAGTGAGTGCTCTTTTAAAGGAAGAACTGGTTAATTAGGAGCTCTAATGCAACTGACCTAATTCTGAGGCTCACTGCTAACTTTTGTAATGCACGATAACATAAAGATTGGAAATGATATGTATTGATTCATGCAAGTCAACAAGTCGGAGTTTTGATTGGAAAGTTAATTTCTCAATAGCTATTTAAAGTTGTCTTCTTCCTTCCAGAAGAATACAACATATTGTTTGCCTGCAACTTCATAACCGGCCTGAAGTTCATTTATTAATTTGTGCAGGGAGCCACAGACACCAAGAGAAAATACTTCATGGCCCAAGAGTCAGGGAATTGTGCCCTTACTGTTAAGTGGCACAGCTGTGAGTTACTGATTCCCCTTGTAGAAAGACCAAATTGACCAAATGTCCTCTTTTTTTTTTTTTTTTTTTTAATAATAAAAATAAAGAAATAGGAATTTACTGGTAATCACTAGCATGGTTATAGTCGAGGATTGAAAGTTTTACTAAGGGTATGTGAATGTTTTTACTGTAAATCTGGGCATGTAAGAAGTCACTGCATTTCTGTATCTGAATATGTGTCTTTTAAAGGCAACACTATTTTCTGTTGCTCCTCTCTCCTCAAGTTTAAGTAGCGAAGGTGTGAAAAATAAAGTTTTTCTGGCAGTGAAGGGATATGTCAGACATAACTCCTCAGTAGTGTAGTATAAATTCTTTCCTACTAGGTCCTGGTAAGATTCAATGCCTGATCGACTGGCATTGCTCTGGTTTCCTTTTGCTGTAGATGGGATGCCGGCAAACTGTGATTCCTTACAACACCTTGCTGTAGTATCTCATGCAAACTTCAGTAACAGTTTGTATGTTTCTAAAGACATGCTGACAAAGGAGGATCTTCACACCCAGCTGCAGGCATCTAATTAGGGGGTTGTGAATGACCTGTAGGACCCCCCCCATTCATTGACTGTATTTGGGTGTCTGGCTTTTCTCTTTAGGTGCTCCAAATTGCTTGTAACCTAGACATCCAAAGTAGATGTATGAGCATCTCTCCTCCCACCAGTAGCATTCACATGCAGCAGCGCATTGACGTGATGCCATGAAGTCCAGGTTCAGCAGTGCTGTGTTGCAAATCTGTGCTCCAAGGCACGCAGCTGTGTGCTGTGCTGTGCTTGCTGTACGTTTTCCTGTGTACACAGCCTGCACAGCGCAGAACAAACGTGATAATTAGGAAAGGGGGAGAGGACTTTCCTATTTCCTGTGAGATGATGCTTTTTTGTTAGCATCTAAAATATATTTATATGTTTGTTTTAGAGATGTTTTAGTTTTGAGGCTGCCAAGCTTTGAAAGAGAAACTTAGTCTCCTTTCCTTCCTTCTTCCTTTCCCCTTACGTCTTCCCTCTTCCCTTCCCTTCCCTTCCCTCAAATTCAAATTTGAGGGTGCTATGGAGTATGTCCATGTTCTCCAAATGGCGCCTGGAGAATTTTGTGTACTTAATTTCATTTGATTTTCTGGAAGAAGCTCTTGAGGCACCGGGTCAAAGCAACTTGTTAGACCCTCCTGACAATTGAAAGTGAAGATTTTGCTTTTTTTTTTTCATGAAGAATGTTGAGAATTTGGCTGTGGTCTAGATGGGTTCTTATTTCAGACTGCCTTAATAGTTTCATAGTGCAAAGGCTGAATGATGGAGATAGTGACTGTGTAATGCAGAGAAACCAGTCATCCTAAGGAGAAAAAAAAAAAATGACTTTTTTTTTTTTATCAGAGACTTTAATGATGCTGTTAAATAAATTAAGTGAGCCTGTTTCAAAGAGAGAAATTGTGGGATCAATGTACCAAAGAGAAGAGCTAGCTGAGAAAAGAAGCACTGGAAAAATATGAATGACAAAATTATTTGTTTCAGGTTTTTAATCATGAGGAATAGCTATTATATGAATACAGTGTTACTACTATTCAGCATATGCCAGGCTTGCTGCTTCATGACTTCTTCGTAATGGAGGCACTAATGTAGCATAGTGTGATGCTTGTCTGTGACATGCACTGATGGTGCAACTTGGGTTAAATCATTGTATCTACTGGATTCCTGGACTGCTGTCCCTAACTTATTCTTGTTCTACATATATCAGTTAAGAGAATAACTTTTTGACTGAAACTGGAATATACTGGGGAAAGAAATGGCACACTGGCTGCAATCAGGAGCGGTGAGACCAAATTCATACACATGGATGCTCCTCCAGCAGGGGAGATTCAGCCTGCTCTTATGCTTTTGAGGAATTCTAGTGTATTGGATTGTAATGAAAGCAACTGAAGTAAAAATCTGATTTCAGCAGAGTATGCATTCTTGCACAATGTGGCAGCATTTACCCCCAGTTAGAGTTTTAATTCAGCTCCAGTTTGTAGTAACTGAAAACCATTTCTAGCTGATGGAGGCTTAGGTGGATGCTTATGTGAAGTGTTCAGTTGCATATGGATAACTCTTTCCTGCGTAACAGATTTTTCCCACCTAGTTGGTACTTTCACAAGAGAAGCAGGCATGAGCACTGCTGTACTTTCTCTCTTCTGCAAGGCTTTATTTCCAGATGAGAGTTAAGGCATGTTGATAACGTGAGGAAGCTGTTGCGTAATGCCATTATGCAAATGGTGCGGGCTCATCAATATGGGCGACGCCATCTCAAATAGGATATTACAGATGTACCAGGAGTTCAGAGCAAGGCAAGAAGAATGATCAGGTGCATGGAGAAACTCTCATGAGGAGAGATTGAAAAGACTGGGATTGCTTACCTTGAGAGGAGATGAATAAAAAAAGAACATGATAAGAATCTAACATTCATTATTTTGCATAGAGAAGGCAGTTTGGGAACGGCTTTTCTCTCTATCTCATGATATGAGAACAAGGGAACACTATAGAAAGGTGGCTGATAAATAATAATTTTTCACCTGGTGTGCAATTAGGTAATGGACTTCCTTGCTCTGGGAAGTTACTAAGGAATTTAATGTGTTTTAGGAAAAGGGCTGGCGATTTATGTGAACAAGAATATTCTGTGTTGTTAGTGTATATTAAAAAGAAAAAAAAAAGATTACTAAAAGAGGTCTGAAATGATATGCTTTAGGTTTCCACTCTAATTGCTTGGAGACATTACAAGGACGCTTTTTTGGGGGATGGGTTATCCCAGATCTGCCTAGTGCACTTTTTTTTTTTTTTTTGCATTTTCCGCTGACACATCAGGTTATGCTTATAGTTCTAGATGAAACTAGATTTGAGCCCATGTGGCAATTTCTGTGTTCCTGGTTGTTTCATTGTCAGGCTGTTTCAACGGCTGTTGATGCCAGCTCAAATTTACAGCCATATTACGTTGTGCAAGCTACTTGTGGCACAAACTGTCCTTTTGTCTGGAACTTCTTCAGCATTTACAAGACAGTGGGTCATGGTCCATGAGCACGGTTATAGGCACAGTGATAATACAAACAACAAATAGTAATTATCCATGTGAACATTTAGAAAACATCCCCAACTACGAAGATAAATTGCTATTGGTAGCAGCAGTTATGCATCCTATACGGGAATTGTTTATTATTGCAATTGTTACGCTTTCTTCTCTCTATGCAGGAAAGAGACTATGGCAGGAGAGAAGTATTAGCGAGTAAAACTATTTCCCTTTGGATACCAGTGTCCAACTCCACCTTGAGGTCCTCAGTGAAATAATGTTTGTTATTTTTGCCTAATCCCCAGCCAGCAGAACTTCACATTATGAAAGCATCACACGGCCCAGTTTACAATCTCTGCTCAGTATTTCAGTTAGTCAAGGAAAATGAACTACCTTTGGCTTTCGGAGACTCCCAGGGCTATACTCTTCCCACGATACATGTGTAGCAGTTAACAGTACTACTAAAGCATGCCCTAGAGAGGAGAATATAGTCCTTACAATATTTGTCCACCTTCCTAGTGATTGTTAGATTATAGAAAAGCAGCCTCTAGGCTACATGTGCGCACACAACCCTATGCATGTATGTGTAAGGTTTTTTATACCTACAAATATATATGTACTCTAATATACAGACAAACATGTATATGCATCTGAAAGAGATGATTAACTCCTGCTGTTGAAAATTCTTCAAGGGAACTCGGTGTGCCAGTGTGCGGTCCCAAAATAAGGCACTGAAAATCTCGTCAATCCTATGAGGTTAATACAGTTCACTGTTGCTTAAATTAGATCAGTGTAATTCAGTGCATCTCTAGTGGAAATTAAATTTGTGTTTAAAACTAAAGAGCAAGCTAGCTAGGTTCAGGAGCGCATTTGGGATGCAAAATACATTAAGCCTGTTGCAAGTTGGTTATTGCTTTCAGTGTCTTGAACTCCTCAGGTGAAAGTATGCTATGAGTTCCTTGTGGTATTATACGTACCATTTATGAACTCCATTTTTTAAAATTCTTTTCTCCCAACTCTTACAAGACAAAAAAAAAAAAAAAAGGGTGTGAGAAAAATCAGAAAGCATGTGTTGAGTCTATTCATCTATTCAATGCTTATGGTAAACTAATGAGAGACTAACCATCAAGCCACCTCCAGATAGTTATCTGCAGTGACAGCAAGTTTGCTGCACTGCTTTGATTCTTACAAATATACAGGAGAGAATCAAGTGAGGCTGTTAACATGCTCCATAGGAAGCCATCAAACTTTCCATCTATCTGACATAAACCTCTGTTCTTGTTGTTTTCTGAAAACAGTGCAAGAGGTTTCTGATGCATTCTGGAAATGGATGCGTAACATGGCCAAAGAATTTTTTCTGCCTTTGAGGAAAGGGGGATTTAACATCTACCTCCTGACAGAGTTAGAGCTTTCCATTGTTAGTTAGCATGGAAGAGAAACTATGTTGTGTCATCAAACTTCATTATTAAATATATAATAGCATTATGGTTCCTAAGTATTGGTAGATTTTTTTTTTTTTTACAGTGCTACTCCCAAGTAGATTGCACTAGGAAGTTTGAGATGAAACTACTGTATGCAGACAAATCCATATTGTTGCTGTCTGTGTGCTTGCTGTGAAACTGCTCTACAGCTATACAGTTTGAAAGCAGAATCTCATGAAAGTAAAATCAGCATAAAAGTCAGGTTTAGACTTCTATATTCATATTTATGAATTGAAAAACCTCAACCATGATCTTATCTGGAGCGGTGGTAGCAGTTGACAACAAATGTGCCCTTGAGAATACTGTGTATGGTAATGCAAGGGAATCATGGATATTCCTTCCTACTACCTCTTGCTTGCATCAATATTATTATAATAACAGTAATGGTAATTATTATTACAAGCTTGGGTGCCACAGTATGTTTCCACTGGCCTTCAACAACTGCTCAAGCAACTGGCTTTGAGTTTGCAACAGCTATAGTGCAATGGATTTGCCTTTGTACTCTGTTCCCAGTGAGGAGAGACTCTGTTCTCCTACACTGTTGCATTTATGGGCTGCAAATTCAAAGTAATTATTTCTTTTCTTCTGAAGTATTCTGCTTATTGCACTATTCCTGTTCAAGCTGCCTTAGTTTGTATTGATTTCTCAGAGTCCCTGCTCTCCATCACCGGGTTTTTCTGTAGACCCATATCCATTCTAAATAAAATTCAATCTTTATTAATAATCTACAAATTAAAATTCCTCTTATCCCTTCTCTCTATTGAGATAAAAATACATACATACATATGTGTATTATATATGTATTTTATATGCATATATATATATGTGTGTATGGTTTTCTGCAGTTGCTAATACTCTGTTGAGGCTTTTGATGTGGTCAAGTAGAGAGGCCTTGGAGCATGCTGTAATGTTTGGCAAAATCAGGCAAAAGATGTTAGTTGTTTCTTTTCTCATTTACCAACTGTTACCTGAAAGGGGTTTTAATATAAAACTTGACATAGGAGGGTAATTCAGCAGTAAAAGGCAGAAAGTGCCACAACAGTAGATGCTCCACAGCAAGTGTAAATACAGAAGAAAAAAAAAAAAAAGGGAAAAAGTCTCATTCTGATTAAACCTTTCTCTCTGTTTTATATGTACATATATATAATATATATTTATATATTTTTTTCTATATTTAATAGCCATGCAAAAGATAGCATTGCAGTTTATCGGGCTAGTGTTCCAGTCTTCGGACAGAAACCCCTTGAATTCAGGGGCAGAAGACTGGAGGGTTTCAAAGATACCAGCACTAAGCAGAGAGTGTTTGGGGAGATGACAGTAACAAGGATTATAGTGACAAGTCAGGAAAAAGGAACATTTCTTATAACATTACATGTTACAATAATAATTGAGAATCCTAGTGAACAGATTATGGAACTTTCTTTCCTATGGGAATTTCGTTCATTGAAGGTGCTCAACTGATTAAGTAAACTGCCGAGAGTGTCAATTAAAAGGGTAGACTTTACTTAAATTTTCCATATTTACAGTACTCAGAAATCAAAGCCAGCCTGATCTGTAGGGCCACTTCTGTTACAAAGTCCAAGTGTCTACGTTGTTTAAATGGCTTGTATCTCATTGTTTAAATAGCCTTTTGATAAGTAACAATATAATAGTGATGGTGATTGCTTTACAATTAGCCTATCAGGATGGCATTTTAGGCTGTAGCCCTGAGTTTTTCTTTCTGCTTTGTACTCATATTATTAATAAACAAAGCACACAGGTCTTTGAACTTCCAACCAGCACAAATGCCCGTGCGGTTTGTCTGTGTGGGTTCACGTGTGTGTGTGACATTTTGCGTTGGGGTTGTGATTTCTTTTTAACTGGCCACAAAGCCACAAAGGTGCGGAGGAAAAAGGACAGAGTGGGATGGGTGGAGCAAAGCAGGGTGAGTTAATATGTGAATAAGAAAATAAACCAAGAAGAGAAAGAGCAAGAACTGAGAAAAGGAAGGTGATTGGGAGGAGAGAAAGTCACCTCTTATTTGCAGAAAATCACCTCTTATTTGCAGAGATACTGATCCTGATGCTCTGAGTTGTTATTGTTGGGCAGCATTGGTTGTTCAAGGCATCAGCTAAAGTGTTGTGTTTTCCAGGATAGATGCAATTATTTTGTTTTGCTATCCAAGGACAAACAAGTTCGAAGCTCATGGTGATCAAGGAATTTTTCATGTTACTTCTTCTGGGAATCACCCTTTGGTTGCTTCTTGTAGCTCCCACCCAAACGAGGTCCTCATGGAGGTCTCTGTGCTGCTGAGAGAGGGGAATAAAAGCCTCACCCCGCTGTTTTTGGCTCAAGTTTTGCTTCCAACTCCAGTAGCGGACTTGCTCCCTTCCACTTACAGCTGCTGGGGAAGGGGAATCAGAGACTGCGGTGGGAAAGGCAGCTGTGGGAGGGAGGCTAGCTGGTGTGGCAGCGCTTGGCATACCTAATAGGAGGGGGTGTCCTTGTTTCTGATGGGACTCACGGTAAGCTCAGAATCTGGGAGTAGGTCTTGAAGATTTCCAGAGGGTTGTTGGTTGAGTTTATTCTCACCAGAATATCTCACCTGACCCAGATTGTCCATTGAAAGTGGAAAGTCTGCAGTTATAATTTCAGTTTTCTTTTTACTGGCTTTTTCAAAATTTGAGCTTTAAAACTGGGTACAAGTTCTCGATTATAAAACAGAAAATACTAACCTAATATGTTTTTACATTAGGAGAGGCAGCTCTAAACAGTGACCTTGTTTTGTTTTGTTTTTCATGTATATCTGTAAACTGCGGGTTACACCATTAGCATAAAATACCACTGCATCAGTACTCAGTCTGCTTGTCTTGTTCACTTAAAAGACTTCATAGGACAGGTACAGCAATACATTTCTGTGAAAATATAATTTGTAATATTATATGACTCGTGTAATCAGAAAATATTGAACATTATGGAGCATTTAGTATTTGTGTTTAAATTGCTCTAGACTTGAATATCTCCGAGGCTCAGAAATAAATCTATTCAGAAAAAAAGAAGAAAAATGCTGGAACGTTGAAAAAGTGAATGGAAATACAAACATGCTTCTTTCTCTTTGATAAAAGTACTTTTTATAAAGAATCAATTAATTATTCACTAAAATATATTAGAGATTAGGTTTTGTAACTATACAGAGCTGTAAGCCTCTTTGCCGATAATTTTGGTGCAGAGAGCGTTTAACAGTTAATTTTTCTTCTTGGTGGTGCTTTGACAAGTGATCCTTAGGGCAGAGATGAAGAATTTTGCTCAGGAATTAAGATTACTTTTGAACACAAGAAGGGAAATAAACCTGCCAATGTACCTACTTTCTGAAAAAACGACGTGCGGGAGATGCATAAAGATACCACTTGTGCCTTACATTGGAGAGCTTTTTGTAGGAGTGACAGGCTGGAAACACGGCAGTTAATTTTTCTCTAAAAAGGGAGGTTTTGAATCTGACTGGCTTGCATGTAGAGTGTCTTTTTTTCCCTCTTTCTTTTTCTTTTTTCCCTCCCCCCGCCCCGCACGAGATGGCTCTATGGAATAATAAGCCCAGCCAGTTTTGGATCTGAACACAATCTCACTCACTCTCATGTTGTTTGGCACTTGAACAGGAGTGACAGGCTTTGGTTCCTTTATCAAATAACTCAGTGTATCTATTTTTGTAAGCCGTGTCATTGGCTGAAAAATGCAGGTCCCTCTACAATTATGGGGCATGACCGGGAGGAACACAGGCAGCAGGGCTTTACTTGAACTCCTACCAGTTAATTGAAATTCTACTCCAGCCAGTTGAGATGGGAAGTGATATGAAGATGTGGAAAAACCTGAGTTGAATTGATTTTTCCTTCCCTTTTTTTTTTCTCTCTTTTAAAGAGAAAAGAACAAGACGATTGTTCGTGTTTATTAAGGGAGTTTGAAACAAGTGCTGAGGGATAGACCAGAAAAGAGTGGGGCCACACGTGTATCACTTTTTGTTTTCTTTTGCATTTTTTAAGTGAAGAGAGAAAAAGAAATCACATACTTTCACCACATCGACGTGTATCTGTAGCCCAGCTTGCTAAGTTTAACCAGGGGAAAAAAATATATGAACTACATAAGCGTTAGTGCTGTGCCATTTGACAAGATGTTTTTGGTACACCTGCCCACCAATATTAGCCTGTCACAACTTTCGTTTACCTCTGAGAATTTACAAAGACATGAACGCTAATCCTGCTTGACTTTTTTATTCTTTTTTTCTTGGTGAACAAATACTTGGGATCCTTCCACCATCAAGGTTTTTCTTCTCAGGGCCTAGGGGACAGCGTATTGGTAACAATAAGACCAAAAAATGCTTTGGGCTTTCCTAGAGCAGCAAAACTCTTTGTTTAGCCATCAGAGGTGTCTGCCCTGTTACTCAGACCTGCTTATTGGATCGGCACCTTTTCAAAAGGATTTTTTTCTTCTGGCTTTGCAAGAATATAAATACTCATTTGTTCCAAATGTAGGAATTTGAAAACTGCTAGACTCAAGCATATTTGAAAGAAGCAAGAAGTGAGTTGAAATCTGTTGTAGTCACATGCATGTTCTCTTTGTATTCACAGATACTCATGTAAACAGGTGTTGTAATTTTCCTAAATACGTAAGCAGCCAAGATATGCCTACCTTCGTGTACCAGCTGAGGCTGTGATAGCACTGAAAAGCAAACGGGATAAACTTGTTTTATTTTTCTCAAGGAGACATATGCTCTAGTGAAATTTTGTTCAGCGCTTCTGTGTTGTTTGTTTTTCTCCAATGACTGCTGCTATGAGATTTGATCCTGTGAAATGATGGGCAGCCTCTGCTTCCAGAAGAATTAGTAAAAGTTTATGGTGATTAAGAGTCCTTTGGATTAGACCTTTGTATAAAAATCCTCAATTGTTATAAATGCGTGTGCCATTACAGGCTTAGTCCAGAATGAATGGTTTTCCAGCACAATTAGGTAAATCTTAGAGTTATCAGTTCACCTGGCTGATTAAGCTCATTGAAATACCCTTGTGCACTAAGTTGGAAAATAGTTTGACTTTGCTAATATTGAAAAATAAGCAAGGGATGGTATAAGCAATACATAAATATGCCTCAGGCTTTGGCCACAATTTAAGGAGGAAAAATCTTTGGGAAAAAGCTGGAAGCATGATATTAACTGGGTTTGGTTTGATATTTGGACAAAGAAATCACTGCTCTGAGCTGAGCAGAGAGATAAGCGCCTTGACTTGCAATAGATTAAGAGACCTGCATTGGTTAGAACAAACCATGTTTGAGACTCTCCCCAAGTGCCGCCACGTTTAGATTTAAGATTAACTGCAGCAGAATGGTGGAGCGGCTGTTTGTTTTATGAAACAATCACTAATGACATTAAACAGACGGTGGCCCTTCCAACACGATTGTTCATTTGCGATAAACTGAGAGAAGCCCACAAGAGATTGGAAAAGAAAACTCATAAGTGCTTCATTTTGAGGCTCTTACAATGTCCTATTGGAGGTGACAATTAGTGACAGAGAATAAGAATCTAACTCCTGATGCATTTAGACTTTTTTTTTTTTTAGCAAATAATTTGTAAATATTAGCTTTCCTTTATCTTTATACCGAGGAGCTGAATGGTAATAATATAATGACAAGGTTTTCAGTGTGGATTTTTTCTAACTCTCCCTCCCCTTGCTCCTGTCTATGTGAAGCCCCCACTAAGCATTAACAGTATTAAAAAGAGCGTTATCTATTAGTTCAATTAGACATCAGACATTTACTTTTCAATGTATTTGAAGACTGATTTGATTTGGGTCCAATCATTTAAAAATAAGAGAGCAGAGCTGTGTACAGAGCTGTGTACAGATATCTGTAGCTCTGAAGTCTTAATTGCAAATTCAGATAAGGATTAGAAGGGGCTGTATCTCTGTAGACCAAAGGTATTTGCTAATACCTGAGATATAAAAGTGGTTAAATTCAATATTTACTAATTTAGGATTTCCACTTTGGATTTTGATTAAGCTTTTTGGTTGAAAACCCCATGTTATTAAGCTGTGATGGGGGGGGAAAAACTGCTCTTTTATAAGCCTCACTTTAACGCTTTATTTCAAATAATTTATTTTGGACCATCTAAAAGCTGCTGGAGGGCTTCATTTAAAGAAAAACCCAACAAAACAAACAAAAACATTGTCAAAGGCCTGTTGTAGCATTAAGCTTTTGTTTAGTACACAAAGAAATATATTAATAAAAAGTGTTTTAAGTGCTTATTACCGAGATGGTTTGTTTTGAAACACAGGCTTTTTCACAGCAGTTTTTACACTTCATTGTGTACTATGAAAGACACACTAAGTAGAGGTTGTCAGGTTCCCATCTGAAGTAGACTACTGCTGGGGAATGCAGCCATTTATGATGCCACTCAAGCAGGACTAATCTAGAGTAGATCTCTTATAAATAACCAGCCAACAAAAATACTAAATCATTCCCTTTTGCTGATTGAAGCAGGCAGAATTGCTGCTTTAAAGAGCAGAAGATGCTCATTACGGAGCCATACAGAAAGAATTAGTTAATCCGTATTAGTGAGCCCGTTGAACATGGTTGTGCATCAAACCTCAACCTTCCTGGAGGAATCAAGGCAACGGTTTCACGTAGAGTAGTATTTTGAGAGCTTTGCTTTGTCTTTCAGACTACCACTTGATAGACAGGTGCTTGGTGGTTTTGTTTGTGCATTATCCACTCTGGCTGTTGTAAATCTCCCACTGTAAAACTTCAAATTGTATGTTCTAGCTTGCTGTAAATGCTGTCCACATTTGGTATAAACGCAGATTTATGAACCCTGCCTTCTCTGTCCAGGGCTCCTGAGGCTACACCCTGATAGCAAGGGCCAGGCTAAAACGGTCTTTAAGATGTCTTTTGGCAACATGGTGCTCAGTCTTCAAGACCTTGTTTACATGACTAGCCCCTCTTATGAATAATTGAGCCTCTGTATATTGCTTATGAAAAAGAAAAAATAAAAATAATAATAACAAAAAGAAACACTTTAAAAAAAAAAACAAAACATTATGTCCTCCCCTTAGGAAATAGGTTCTACCTAAAAGGAAGGGATATTCTTAATTGTTGAAGTTGGAGCGGCCTTTCCGTGTTGATGTTCACGCTTAGCCATCAGGAGCACATAATTATTTAAAAAATAATTCATTGGCTTCATTGTCTCGAAGGACTGGGAAAGGGTGGGTAAGCTCAAAGGTTATGCTCTGCAATTTGTTGATTAACTTGCCTCTTGTTTTGAAAACAAAGCATTGCTTTAGGGATTCATGATACTTGAAATGCATGTACCATTCTGTGCTGCAGGTCTCCTCAGTTCAGAGAGCAGCCAGCGCTGACTCCAGGCTTAGAGTGCCATCGTGGTGCACAGGTCTGTCCACATCGCTCTTTCTTTCCTCTTTTGAAGGAGAATTCTTTGGCAAGAAATAATCTCGGGATGAATAAGTACCCTTCTTGCTGCAAGAGGTGGGGAGTAAGAGTGGTCCAGTGTTCACCTACTTTAAGGCTAGAGAAGTTTTGCTGAATTTATTTCTATTGGGTTTGGACTTTTTTTAGACCTCAGATTGGTTATTACATAGTCCCTGTTATTTAAGAACCAGGTCTGAAAGCAAATGACTAGTTGCAGAAAAATTTGAAGGGTGAATGTGAAGAAAGCACAAGAAGTAGAGTCTACGGCATTTCCTGCAATAAGTTTTACCAGCTCTATCTTTATATCTGGCACTACTATATTAAGTATCTGAATTCAATCCACAACGATGGTCTAAAAGTTCTGCAAAAATCATTTTGTGCACTAAATATATGTTTTCTATGACTTTGAATGTTTTTTGGAAGTTGCTAGTGTCTGAGCAGTTGTGAATAGCTGCAGCTTATATATTTCCTAATGCATTTCCATGTTGGTTATTTTTCCAGGCAGGTCAATAAGAAAATGAAAAGAATAAAAATGACCTTGCTAGAATCACTGTTTGATAAAGGTCCTTTTTTATTTCATTAGTCTCTAGATTAGTTTTGTGCTGGTATGAGTCCAACCTAACTCTCTGGAAGTAAATTCTTTTGAGTCCAGATTCAGTGATGTAACTAGTAATAAAATTTGGCCAGGTGTAATTATAAATAGCCATCAAATAAATACAATGGATTTGGAAACAGTAAATTCTAATTCCTGTATCGAGATGGCCTCTGGATCACTTTGCATATAGTGCTTCTTAACCAGGAGAATGAAAGGAAAATAATATCGAGACAATGACTGAGGTGACAGGGCAATCGGTATTTTGAAATGGTGGACAACACTTTGGGGAAATGTGAAGATGGGGTCAAGTGGCAGAGACGAGGCATCCCATGTGTCCTTCAAAATATTTGGAATCTACAGTTTTATGTGTTCAGCAGTTTTGCATAAGATTTTTTTTTTTTTTCAAAATACTACTGACTTAGGAGGAACACTAAAACCAACAGTTTTTGACCTAGATAAGGGCTCCAAGGAGTGACTGCAAGACAGCCTAGTGACACTCATGGTGATAATAGGGGCAGCAGTTATTGCTGAACTGCAGATGGCCAGGCATAGGAAATTTGTGATGGATGGACCTTGATTCCTTGAATGGTAGGAACTTGATATTTTTATGAAATACGTTTTGTTTTGTCTGTGAGTTAACACTTGTATAGAGCTTCCAGAACTAGCAGTGAGTTTGAACTACTCAAAATAATTCTTTAAAATATAGCCCATCAGAAGTTCCTCTCTTTATCCTGTTTTTAAATGCTGCTTCTTTTTCATGGATTCAAATTATATGTTATCTGTCTATTTCTGTGCCTGTTGGCCCACTGCATTTTCATCATTCACAAAATAACAAGTAACGCAAGTTCACAAGTAACTCTTAATATCCAGGGCTCAGTCCCCTCTGTATTTTAGCATAGGAATAAACAAGAATTTGTCTCTATCTCCGTGGCCAGAATGTGCCTACTTTTGTGTTCGGCAGCATGACAGATACAGATGGTGACTGGCTGTTACTTGTCTCTCAAGATAGTCAATGATACACCACTGACTATTATCGGTATGATAGTACTTTATTATTATTATATCCTGAATTGAAATGATAATTCCTCATAGCATGACTTGTACTTTACCTCTTAGTTTGCAATGTCTCTTACGAATGCTTGACTAAAATGGAGAAATACAGAGACGAGACTATTAGCACAAAAAAAAAAAAAAGGCAGAATGCTTGTCTTAAGGTCTTATTTAAATAAGGGGTTATAAAAGGGCAAAAAAAAAAGCAATAAGTAAATAAATAAAACCTGTCATGCTAGGGAATAATCTTTTTATGTCAGAAATCTCTAAATGAGGTTAGTATGAAAAGGCTTTTGACCTTTTCAGTATAGTCAAATAAGGAAGGCCTAATGCTTGCTTGCATTGACTGCCTTGGATACATGGCCAAAAAATCTCTATAAGTTCCTAACTAGAGAGTAGAAACTCATTATATTTCTTGTTGATTCAGGACAGAATTTGAGTTATTTTCTCTAACTGTGTGGATTTCTTGCTTTTATAGCAGAGGTAACTCGAGTCCAGCTTTCAGGTTTGAGCCTAGCTATTCACATTGCCTTAAAGCTGTGTCATTTGACTTGGACAAGTTGCTAATGTCCTAAGACTTGCTGGAGTTTGGTATCTTTGAAAAGCTGATGCATTGCTTCTGGGATTGAGGAATCAGAAATTAAGCCGTACAATTCATGAAGGCTTTGCAATCCAGTGTGTACAGGAACATATACATTTTTTTTTTTAAAGTAAAATATATACTGAAATTACCACGCAAGAATATTAGTATTTTGTTAAGTTTCTCCAGAAGACAATTACTCTGAATCAATCCAAATGTTTTTACAAAGTTTGTACAACGCTAGCAGGAGTCCACGAGTTGTTGTTTGGTATTGCCAAAGTTTCAATCTCTAAGGCTGAAAAATAAATCTGTTTCTTTGGATAGCAATGAGAAAGACGCGTAAGCGTTTAAAAAAGGTAGATGGCATTCATTCAGCTACTAGCAGTTCTAACCAAGTTTTATTTTCTTGAGATTTATCCCATGAAAAAGTGAATTGTTATCTAACATTGTTAGATGTTCAGTGTTTTTGAAGTGTTTTTAACTTTTATAGAGAAAAAGCAGTTTCAGGTTTAGAGCCTTTTCAAAATGCTTGCTGTGCATGTGCCTTTTGAAAGTACCACTCTCAGCAGCTGCATCTTTCCTGAGCTAAGTGAAACTGCTTAAGATGCATAACTGGTATAGGATCCCCCAATATGTCCTTCTAACTTCCATGTGGTACCCCACTGTCTCTCAGTTGCTGATGTCTGTATCCAATATTTGGCTTCATGAGCTCACAGGGAACATACGTAACTCACGCATTAAGCATCCTTTGGCTCCTACATTTTTCGGGGGAGTTGCTTTACTTTAAACTATTGCACAGAAGTATAGGTAAACAGACAGGAATCTGGTGAAAAAGTACACAGAAGAGGGATTTGTATGAGGAGAAGTTGCTTCTGCTTTGTTCATTGAACAAAAGAAAATAATGCTTTGAAAGACTGCAAGTATTAGTGTGTTATTATCACATCCTAGTTTCTGCAGGCAAAAAAAAAAAAAAAGGAAGTTTAAAGGACAAAGAGAACTTTTCTGAGAGACAAAAATCCTCTCTATACTATCTACGTATTTAGCATAGATGATGTGGTTGTGTGCTACAAGTACCACCGCTATTTTGTCTGTCTGGTGCGTGATGCGTTTGCCAGATTAGAAGCATTAGTGCCCTCTATTGTTCATCAGAGAACTGCAAATATTCGTGCAGATTATGGTCCTTATCACTCTAGGTATCAAACAGATTTTTAACAAAAACCAGGCATATTGTAAGAACGTATTTCTATAAGCTATACTACTTAATCAAGAGGAGTGTGTATATATATATATATTATTATTGTATTCTACTACAACTTGCAATAAAACACATAATAACCCACATTAGGGGGAAATTGTCTTGAAATGCAGATAGAAATAGATATTCTTTTTGCTCACATATTTGCTGACTAGTTAGTTTCTTCTTTCAGTGTGTAATTTTTTAGGTGTGAAGCCATTATTAATCATTATTAATCAAGCCATTCTAAAGTATCCAAAAGGAAAGTGTTTTTGAAAATGTGACACCCCCCCCCCCCCCCCCCCCCCCATTTTATTTCTAGAAATCACAAACTTTTATTATTTTGATAGGGTAGCGGAAGTATAAGAGAGTGCAACTTTTCAGAAGAACAATAAAAAAATAACATGGTCAAGCTGTGGGGTGTTTTCTTGTTTTGTTTTGTTTTTACTATATTAAAGTGAACTGCAAGAATGACAACTTCATTCAAGCAGATCATTTGGAATTACATTAAACAGCTGCTATTAAACAGCTGACAACAAAGGAGACCATTTTGATCTCAACAGCGCAGAGATTCTAGCAGCATGCTCCCTCAGTGATGTTATGAAGAACACATTGTGCTCTTGTATACCAACACACACTGTACTCCCCACTGTGCTTGTTGCCAAACACCGTTTTTTCAAATCACTTTGTATTCAGTCAGGGATCTGGGAAGTCCAAATCCAGCCAGACAAATGCAGAACAGCTTAGTTGAAGCAGCTTTAACAGGTGCCATCATACAGACTTGTCGAACCAGAGAGACAACGCAAACAAATACGGAGCCGTGGTCAATGGCGTGTGGGTTTGCCCCATTGCACATGATGGCACTGGTTACTAAAGAGCATGGTTAGTCTTGGGTAAAGGGGAGGGGATGCGACAAGGGAAATTCACATTAGCTACTTACAGACAGAGTCTGCCAGACTTTTCTGTGCCTGCATTTATTCGTTCTTCTCAGCAGTGCCTAGCACAGAGTGGACCAGCATAAAACGCGCATACCTGCAAAGGAACAAGTGGATTGTTTGTAGCATTGATTTAAGAGGGTGCTTCCCGTGCTTGAGGTGGTTGACAGAAGGATGAGGAATAAAATAAGAATAGAGATAATTGGATGGATCATTGTCTTGTGCTGTCCTTGTCTTTCAGGGTATGAGAGGCATCCCTTCCTTATATCATTGTAATCTACCGCTGTTTGTAACACGCCATGCGTGTTGCCTGCTCGGTTGTGTTGCCCGTTCCAAATGTGTCGTCGTTCTTCACTTTTGCTGCCTTTGCAACCATAACCTTGACCCGCTCCATGCTGTTGACATTCTTCAGTAGCTGGATTCTTATCAGGTGGTGCAACTGTGACAGAAAATAGGTTAGAGTATGTAAAGCAATTGTATTTTATACTCTTTCCTTTAAGTGGGGACTTTGTGTAGTGGTTGATCTGAGGGTTAAAATCTGTTTTATTGCCTTCTAGTAAAAGGGGAAAATTCCAGCAAATGATTTGTCTAAATGTTCAGATTTGAATTTCAGATTGCATTTGCATAATATTTACTGCATTGGAGAAATAAGAAACTTTACTTCTCCAAGAAGTTTTGCAAGGTGATAAAGTGAATATTTTTCTTAGGCCTTTAGTTTCATTTATATATTCATATTTATGCGAACAGCCCTTCTCACTTCCATAGAAATAACATGAAAGATGGTGTGAAAAGTTACAGGATGGGACTCTGCCAAACACAGAATCATTTTGCAAGTTTGTTTAGAATGCATAGTATAGGTAAGGAAAAAGTTTAGGCAACGCATTAGGTTATGCTTATCCAGGCCAGAAACAAGAGACTTGCTTATCCATGTTGCTGTAAGACAAATTCTGCCTTTCATATTGTTGTCACAATAATGATGGTTAAAAATAGAAAAGTGGCCTGGACAGAACTATTAGAAATTCAGGATTGTGAGATGTATATCCACAGTTCTTTGACATATGGTCTAAAAAGTATTGAATCATGTTGATGTTGGATGTATGCAATGCTAATGCAAAAGTTTGTTGCATCTGAGCTTAAATGGGACTGTAGTGACTCTCAAGCTTGACTGTATATCACAAGTCAACATCTGGAAACTTCTGTACTTGGCTTTTTGGAAAATGATTCAGGCTACATCATATTTTTCAAAAAGTACTAGTATAACAAAAAAC
This sequence comes from Anser cygnoides, assembly GCF_040182565.1. Classification (NCBI taxonomy): domain Eukaryota; kingdom Metazoa; phylum Chordata; class Aves; order Anseriformes; family Anatidae; genus Anser; species Anser cygnoides. Next base: position 21,525,860 of record NC_089875.1, on the reverse strand, counting down.
AAAAAACACAAAGTGATCCAGAATCTACCATAATCCATAGTTTTTCTGTGGTCAGTTCTCCCCCTTGATTCACCATATCTCTTACCATCATTTTTCTAAAGAACTGCCTGGCCTGAAACCTTTGTGATACGTACTCTTTGGGAATTATCATCAAGTCAGCCTTCTGTCTTTGCTAAGCTAGGCTCTTATGATCGTGAGGTTATTCCTAGTACTCTGCTGTTTACAGTGAAGGGACACTTCATACTTCTTGAAATGCTGGATTTTCAAAGAAGTAAAGAAAGCAAACAAACAAAAAAAAACCACATCACAAAACGACCACCCAACCAAACAAAAAAAAACAACAAGCACCACAACACCCTCTGTTTATGATTTTAGACCAATAGCTGCAATTGAGAACATAATGCTGCAGCTGCTTTTAATTGCCTTTGTTGTGTTTAAGTATTGTACCTATGGGGAAGTTTCTCTCCGGGTTCGACAGTGAATTAAACCAGTTTTTCAGGATATGAATGTGGCTTGTATGTTTGTGGAATTGAGTGTTGAGCTTAAAAACAATGGATCGTGATTGGCAGCGGGCACAGAGGTCTTTTGTGATCAGGCCTGGGGTGATGCTGAGCTCCTCCCCAGGTCTGGCCAGCGCAGGGGATGGCCAAGCGCTGCTCGCAGTCTCTGCTGGAAGGCAGCGGGGCATTCCTGGTTTGTGACTTTCCTCCTGCTGAGCCCAAGACATTTCTCTTTCTGAGCAGGATTACTTTTAGTGAAACACAAGTCCGTGATGATGTGAAAAGGAGGCATGGAGTTAAGCATTAGGAATTCATTTCCATGGAGGTCTGCATGTAAATGGGACGTCCAGCATTGTGCTATGTCTTGCATGCTTACTTTAAGCCAGTAAGTAAAATTACTATAGAGATGACATATAAACTCAAGTAATGAACAAATAAGAGGAAAATGATATAGAAAGAGACCAGAATGAGACAGGAAAGGTCTATTTTTAAAGCAGCCTTGTTTCTTTATGTGCCCTTGTATTGGCTTAAAGTAATTTGTCTTTAACTGATAGACATTCTTCTCAACATATAGCTTAGTGTTAAGGAGCTGACACTCAATGGCAAGCCACAAGAAGGCTGAAAAGGCAATATCATGAATAGTGAACTCTCTCTTGGTTTCCTTGACACCTGCATAGTGCATACTGCCAACTATGATAAATGGAGCAGAAACATAGACACTTACTAAAAAGATGGAGCAGAAGCTAAAGGCTGGAGAGAGAGACATAGAAAGATGTATGCTTGATCTCACTTGGAAAGAGAAACAAATGGGTAGGAGAGCAAGTGAAGTTGAATGACATCTTGAAGACAGGAAAGGACTGAGGCTGAAGTGGCAGTAGGCCAGCGAGAGGAGCAGATGGGAGGTGGGACATGTTTATTACCAAAGAGGCCATTGGATAGTAACAGTGCACATACTGCTAGAGAAACAGATGAGGTGAGCTGATAATCTTTCTGAATTCTGTCTGAATGTGTCTCCTATTCAGATTACTTATTTCTTGAAGTTGGTTTACTTTCTGGGAAACTTTGCTGGCAGATGGAAGAAAATTGTGCCATGTGATGCTCAGAAAAGCAAACATCGGAAAGACAACAGAGCAGGATGAGGGAACTGAGATGCATTCCAGAATATTTTTAGTTGCATTCCAGAATATTTTCTTAAATGGGAAATATTGCTTTCATAATTTTAAACTGCTGCCAACAGAGCAGAAAGGTAATATTAAGGAAGCATTTTTTGATAAAGCTGAATTGGCTTGCACAGTCCTTCCCTTACTGTGGGCATCAGACAAAATACACCACGTCGTTTGGCCTGATAGTGGGGACAACTGAATTTTACCTTACCATGCATTGGTAAGGTAAACCTGTGGCCACTATTCTCTTAAAAATCCTGTGTATGTTGACAGACGAGTGAGTCTGACCTGATGCTGAAAATAAAGGCTGACCTTGTAAATGCCCCGAAGAGCAGAAGAAATGATGTTTTGCCTGCAGGGCTCATTAATTAGTTGAATTTCTCATCTAATTCTTCTGGGTCAGCTCTGTTGCTTACTCTACTCCAGAAGGGGCAGGCTTGTAGAAGCCATCTTGATGAGTATCCTCGAGATGCAATACATTGTGTGCAGTCAGCAAAATGTAGCCTAGTTTCTGTCCTCACATGTTTACAGAGGGGCAGAGGTAAGGAGCTATTTTCATTTGGGTAACTACATACGCCTTTTAGATGGCTTGCCTTGAGATTCAAGCAAACCCTGGATCAATCTGTGGAAAATGTTTTCTTTGGTTACTTTTCTTCTTAACTATCCATCTCTCTCTCTTCCATCTGCAATAGTTATTTTTTTGATAAATCAGTGGACACAAGTAGTTACAACAGCATAGTAGTACGCGCTATCTCATCTTTCTAACACTATGGTGCTTTAAAATACTGATATGTTAGTAGCAATTATTTAATTTTGTTCTGGGTTTCATTTTTTTCATAGCAAGTTTAAGGACCGAGTATTTGTTCTGCACTGTACCATTACATGAGCCTCCTATGAAGTTTTCTGTAGCCATGTGCCTGCTCAGTTGAGGGTAAAAGCGATCTGTCACCCTGACAGCAGTTGAAGGATCTGCAGTGCTTTAGGAGGTATGATACCAGGGCAATTGGTAGTTTCATTCATCCTCAGCAATAAACCCATTTTCAGTGCTAAGGGTAATAAAAGTTGGCTGGTCTCTCACTAGCTCTTGAGGAGGAGGAATGCGCCCTAATCTCTTGCTCCAAATTATGCAAAAGCAACAACAGCAGGCAGCAGCTTTTGAACCATCAGTAGCAGAATTAAAAACAACTGTCTGCGTTAGGAGCTTCGTGTTTCCTTTGAGTCTGAGTAAGCGTTCGGCACTCCTCACTGTTTCTGTTCTAACTGCCTTATTTTTTTTTTTTTTTGGTGATAATAATATCATTTTATGTTAACACAATGATATTCATGCCTGTAAATCTTCAAAACTGTGTTACTGAGAAAAAGACGGAAAATCACTACTCATTGCAACCACCTCTGGGGAGAAATTCAGCATTTGTTCAACAGCAAAGAATAACCTTACCTAGAAGTTCAGGACAATTAAAGTATAAGCTAGCAATGAAAAATTCACTAGGCTATGCAAAACGTATATTGTGCTTTAGGATATACTAAGCAGGACAAAAGGAAAGACATCCTCCCACACTGCTCTTCGTGCTTGCTCCCTTATATTCCAACTCATCTGCACATGCAAATAAACACGCGGATGGCCCCCTCCGACACAAGGTTTCTTAAACTCCAGATTGTGTGCGCAAAGCCTGTTTTGGTACATGGAGACATGGGGAGAGAGGGCCAAGATGACAGAGCATGTACATACATATCACGAAAAGCCAGCCTAAAGCCCAAGTGTCTACAGAATCGTGTCATTGTCATTTTTTTCCCCTGCTGTTTAAAGCCCTAACCTGTATTATAACTGGCTTAAGTCCTGTCATAACACAGGTTTGATCTGGAGGTTTCAGCTCGTGCAGTTTTCGTGTCATTTCTAACTTGTAGATGAGACAATATTAATTTTGAAGGAATTAGCCTGAAATTTTCTCGTACCGAGATGAAATGGTGTGAGTTAGCCCAACAAGCTGCTAAAGGTTCTCTAATGAAAAGTAGGGTGATACGAAATTTTCCTGATAAAAGGCTCTCTGGCTTTCATTTGCTGTATTAAATACCAGCGTAAAAGGGACAGCAGGAGTAACAAATGGTCAGCGAGATATTATCTCCGTTCACATTCCAGGGACACTCCTTGGCTTTGCTGGTGCGGTCCAAATAAAGCCTTAAAATCTGGAGGCTTGGGACTGTGTTCCTCCTCGCGGCAGGCGAGCTTCTTGAAAGTCTCGATAGCTTTTTATTTATTTATTTTATTTTAACTGCTTCCCTTTCCGATAGCGTGTGACAGTTCCAGTTTTTGGTGTGGACAGGTGTTTATGTGACTGCATTCCCCCCAGGGCTTGGGAGGGGGTGCGCTGGGAAGTGTTGAGTGCTGAATGTTAAGCTCGTTCCTTTGTATGGCTTAGAAATCTCTGTTGTCCAGAATTGTACAGATAAGGCAGACCCATTTGCTTCATTGTCAGGCAATGTAGCTGAATAGAAATGCAAATGTGACATAAGGGGACTGCGCTGGGGAGGCGTTTGCTGTTACCTACTCTAACAGTGCTCCTGGCTGTTAGAAAACTCCTGCAGAATCCATCGGGCTTTATTTATTTATTTATTTATTTTTTATAATTAGCTACAGGTTACAGAGAAGATTCTCCAGAAGAAAATGTCTCTCTCCTGCAGATGCTTTTATTTTTATGCAGCGGAACGGCTCGGTTTTAGCTCCCTTATCAAGAGCTGCCTGAACTGCCCAGACTAAATTGGGAGCATCTCCACACTGTTTGACAAATAGATTTTTTGTAAACTGATTTAGCCTTTTCATTGTTTGCATTTCATTATATAGCAGACTTTATGTCACAAAATCGGTATTCATTCAAAACAGCGAATTTAGAGATAGGACTGTAGCCAGATAAAAAATATTGCACAGGTCAGGTCTATTAACCATAGAATAATAGCAAGTCAGTGATCCAAGGGGTAGTTCTTCTGCAGGGAAGGGCTAACATAACCGAGGTCAGGAGTCAGAGCTCAGGACTTCAGATGTGGCTGTCGCCAGATTTACAAGTAAATCTACTGGGAAAACAGGGAAAATGAAGGAACCTTGCAGCATAAGGAAAGAGAAAGGCAGCCCGGCTCTTTCATCTTAAATCTTAGGCTTCTCGGTGGATGAAGAGAAAAAGTCTGATTTGCTTAAGTGCTTCACTTTATTCAGAAACTCCAAGTTACGTCTCCCAAAGTACGATCCAAGGATCTAACTCAATCAGGTTTAGAGAATTTATTTAGAAAATAACATAGAAAGGGAACTGATTCTTGCTTTGTTGCCAAATTCGTTGTTGAATAAAGACTGTTAGCATTCTGAAAATGTGTACCAAATGCAAACACTGCTAAAGAATATAGATATGGCCTCTAATAAGACTGGAGCAGTTTATGTTAATACCTCAGGAGCAGATAATCTGGAGTAAACAGGTCAGTACGATGAGTGAGTTGCAACTTTCCCTTTTTTGTATAATTTATTTCTACAAGCCTTTCCACTTTCTTTGAGCCTTTGTTGCCCTTAGAATATTATAGAAGTTGCATGCAGAAATTGCTTTAGACTTTTTTATTGTAGCAGCTCAGTGCCACCATCCTCGTGCTTATAAACTTCAGCTGTTTTGAGCATGGTCCTGCATGGGTTCAAGGCAGGTAACAGCAAGGGAGTTCCCTAGGAGCTCGGTATTTCATTGGAGAGTATTATTTGAACTGGTGTCCAGATAAGTTGTAACTGTATTCTCCTAGGTTATCTGGTCAGTAAAGATATTGTATTACGGCACTGGTATCAGATCTATTTTCCAGATGCACAAAGATGGATGTACTCTCTGGAAGTAGGTAGTTAGGAATCTGTTCTGCAACGTTTTATCAAGGGTGAGGGAGAAACACTACTGAAGTTAATAGGAGATTGTGTGAGAAAGAGCTGTACTACCAATGAGAAGCAGCAAGGAATGCAACATCCTGCAGCTTGGTGTGCTTTCAAAGCAGTTCACTTGGAAGTTCTTTAAACACAGAAGTGTGGACTTTGGAGGGACAAAATTAATAAAGATACTTCTAACAAGAATGAAAGATGGAACCATTCACTTCTGCATACATATGTTGGTTCAGCTTAGTTTTTTACTACATATTTTTTTGTGTGTGTGCAAGTGTAAATATATGTAGATAACCAAGTGCCTACAATATAATATGTTTGTGTGTGTGTATAGGTATAGCCACACACACATGCAGCTACAGTAATTGAACCAAATGTTTTGTGGTAGAAGTGTCAGAAGTGCACTAAGTCTAAAGGCTGTACTTTCTGGATCAATTCACACCTTGACTGTGTGCTTTTGCAGGAAAATACTGTCTGGATCTGCTTAAAAGTCATGCAGCTGTCTTATTGCTTTATTCAGCATACTGGAATAAAATAATTACAATTCTCACTTTTCCCTTTTATCGGTGAAAGACAGAAATTTCTGTCATAAGCAAATTAAAGTAAATTTCTTGAAACATAACACCTCAAATGAGGGCAGAACTGGTGAGGAAAAAAAAAAGCTAATATTAAAAACTTAGTTCTGCATTTTTCTTATGAAGGAATTTAGAGCAAAAAAAAATAAATTTGCAGGCACGTGAATTAAGCTGGATGAGTATATGCATCATGTTTACACCTCAGCCATTGCACATGGAGCTAAATCTATTGATTGGAGATCGAGTAATTGAATAGGGCTAACTGACTGGTCAATAGGGATGAAGCTGCTCTAGGACAGAAACTTAGGTGATAAGAGAAGGCTTCAGGTGTGTCATTAGGATTATATTGTCTTATTTAATCATATTTACTAATACAGTCAGAAAAAGTATTTTCACTGTAATAACAACAAACACCTTTTTTTTTTTGCTAATGTGCGGTTCTACTAAAAATGTTAATGTGATCACATGAAATGTTAGTGTACAAGCCTACTAGTGATAGCAGCATTGTAACACTTGTATTGGTGTATACTGACATATTTTTGGCTGGTATCATTTAGTGGAAGCAGAATATGGGGGTGGTGAACACTCTGTCGGTGCACTCTGTGTCCTCCCTTAAAGGCTTCCTTTAAGACCACCAGATGATGTTCAGTTGGATGGAGATGCAGGACCTGGGAGAAGGGCAATCGGTGGTGAATTCCCCTTTTCTTTCGAGCTGCTGGAACCATACGGTTATCCACCTGGAAGCTATAAAACCATGAAAACCTTTATTTTAAGTCTCTTCATATAAATGATTGGGGAACATGAGTACATGATGAGCTTAACCCTTTCCTGTTCTTGGTTTATAAGCATATTTATGTGTCCAAGAAAGCATTTAACTGTGAGCCTGAATGTGCACCTATGCAAAGTTTCATATGCTAAGGGATCAGTCAGCTGATATACACACACACAAGAAGCTATGTATACAGAAGGAAAAATTAGATGTTACCACTGGGACAGATTGCAGTGGCCTTCAGTACCAACATATCTGCTTTAGATCTGACGTGCCTAGAGATAGAGTAGCTGGTACCTTATGGAGGGAGGATTTGTTTACTCTTGAGCAGGTGAACCAACCTTTGTTACCAGCTTCTTCTGACTGTTCCAGAGATGTTAATTTCCCATGGTGAAAGCTCTGATTTACCAGCACAGGAAGGTTATCCTGACTTGAAGACAATTTCATTATTCTCATTTGTCTGCAGTTCAGGATTAATTCTGCACCAAATTCTTGCTTCCCCGGTCAGTGAAATGTTATAAGATAAAGAATCTCACTTTGATCTTGGAGAGAACAGTCATGCATTTCTATGTTGCACTGAATTCTTTCTTAACATTTATGGAGAGCAAAATAGGACACCTGTGCGGAGAGCCCCTGCTTGACAAATAGATCATTTTTTTGGTAATCAGTACTTAAAGCAGATGCCTTCCTGCTTGTCAGTGCTTATTGTAGCTAAGCTGTATTTAATTTAGCATTCCTTGCACCTTTAAAAAGTGTACCCCCTTTAATCTGGTGTTTTAAAAAGCATGCATTAGATGTCAGACAACATAAAAACAGCACGTAGAGATAACCCTGATGTAAGTGATGGTTCTAGTCATCTAGCGTATGGATAAAAGATTTCTGAAGATATGTTATTTGGCAGTTCAACATGATCTGCCTGTTTGTTAATCAGAGAACCAGGGAAGAACAAAGGAGGGAGAACAAAAGTGTTGAAATAAGTGTTGTATACCTGGAAGATGTACAGTGGGACAACTAATGCGGTGGTAGGATTGGATAGAGCAGTCATGGAAACGGTGAGCCGTAGGAGGGCAAAATTTCCTTCACTTTGTTGCATGTGAAGTGAGTTTGTTGGGGAAGGGGATAACGTTTTGTATTCAGTCAGAGAGCGTGTTCTGTAAATCTCTTCAGTTACCCGTTCCCTGGGTGTCGCAATAGATTAAGTCGCTGTGTGATGATATGACACCGCCATCACTCGTCTTCCTGGGATATTGCTGGAGGCAACAACAAACCTGTGTCTTTGGCACATGTGAAGGAATTTAGTGCTTGAGGGGTTAAATTACACAGGGTCCCCTGTGGATCAGCTTATGCTTGGACAGTAATAATAGCTATAACATTAATAATAAAAATGCCAGAGCGAAGGGAGTGGAGGGGGAGTAGGGGGAGAAAAAGAAAGGAGAGTGATGGAAGATGGGCTGGGACAGTCAGGGGAAGAAAAAAAAAAGGCATGCCAGAGATAATGCATTTTGTATAGCAGGTGTACAGCCTCGAAGTCAGATGTCACAGGAGCCTCTGCAACGTACACACGCACAAACACCCAGCGCAGCAGCAGCTTTGAGGATGGCTGGTGGCTCCGGGTGTGCGCGTACGTGCGCTCTCGCTTCAAGCCGTGATATCCTAGGGCAGTGTAACAAGCAATTCATGTCAGCTCACAGGAAAGACTATTGGTGTTTTCACTGGGGAAATATTTACACTCCATCTTCTTTTCTATTTTTAGCACCTTGAGCTTCCAGTCAGGTTGGAGGATGGTTGGAGGAGTGGGAAAAGACCCACTGAGGGACACCTCTCATCCCCCAGTTAGATGGAGCTAAACCATCTTACTTAGGATTAGCTGCCGATGCTACGTTCTCTTCTTTCCCTTCTAGTTTTGGGGGCTATGACATTTCACTGCAGTATAGGTGACAGAATGGGATGTCCCCTGCGGTGTTTGGCTCTAACAGAAAGCAAAAGCGCTTTTTAAGAAAGATATTTTTACATAGGTGAGGCCTCCAAAAGAATCCAAAGGTAATGAATGTAAGTGCAGAATAATGTGGATTTCTTTTATTCCTCAACAGATGAGCCATCACGGTAAGGGACAACAGTTCATCACATTGAAAAAGAAAAGAAATCTGAATTTGTCCTCTCTCAGATTTGTTGTTTATCATAATAAACCTTCTAGTGAAAAGGGCTAATTTACTCTTTCTATAGGAATATTTTAAGTATGATTATCATAATATCACAGCTGCTGAAAAGGTCTAAAATAGGACATTGACCTTGAACGTGTTCCTGCGTTTAGTATGTGGTGCTTAACATTCAAGAAACAATATAACTGCAACTCATTTATTAATGTATAATCTCAAAATGTTAACTCTTGCTCTGTAAATACATGCCATAAGGATTGTAGAAGCTCGCAGTATCCCATGAAGTACATGTGGTATTTTATCAGTGTAAATATGTATAAGATTTTCAAGATTTCTGCTGGGAATACTCCATAACTAAAGTAAGTTTTCCCTTTGGTACTGCACTAGTTTATGATTTAATTTTTACTGACATTCCACCAGTCATATTATTAGCTTCACAAAATGAAAGTGAAATAATCCTGTATTAATTAAACAGAGCAACTGAATTCCCTCAGTCATCTTATCCTTGGCTGTCTGAGACAGTAATGCACTTCAGCTTCTCTGAAGAAACTTACACTAAAAAAAGAGCTTGGGGTAATAGTGAGATATCCACAGTGAAGTGTGTGTCTGAATTATCTTTAGGGAGTAGACCTTTTTTGGTGGGTGACAGGCAATGCACGTGCAGCTCCTTTTTTTTTTTCTTTTTGTCAGAGGCTTTGAAAAAGGTATTTTGTCAAGAGAATAATTTTCATTTATAGCAATGTGAACAGTTTCCATTCTGTACCAGTGAAGACAGCCCTTTAAATACCCATGCCCTTCAAAATAAAACGAGGAGAAAATATGGAGGTGTTTTTTTTTTTTTTCAGACCAGATGAACTGAATGTAGTTTGGTAACATGGTAAGGCAATTGCTCCTCCCTCACAGAGACCTTTTTTATATGCTAAGACTGAGTGTAGCAGCAAATCTAAATGCCTTGCTCAGTGTCTTTGTGAATGCACTGTGGGAAAGGGAAAAGTTCTGAAGAGTGCTCTGAGATAGTGCTATGTTGGTTTTTTTTTTTTTTACCTGTGATCAAAACAAGGAGTAATCAATTAACCCTAAATACTGACTGAAGTAGCAAATGGCTTTAAAATAATAACCTGCTACAGTTTGTCCAACTATGTACAAACAGGTGAGCAGGATTTGGAACTTCCGTAACACTGTTTTCTTACAAATCTTTACCAGCATATCCAGGGATGCACCAAGTGCCTTCCAGTAACAAGCACATAAGGCAAAAGTGTCTTAAGACCAGTAGACGGTGACTAAGTTGTTCTAGTATTGATCTGTAGCATAGCATGTTTGAGTTGTATTTCTTTAGTATTTTGAATAAAGAGAAATCACAGATTTAATGATCATTCAATATTTATTTCAAACTTAACAATATGATATTCTCCAGCTATACCTTGAATAAGGTACCGTAGTGTACAGCAAACTTCCATCTTAAGTAATGGCATGCTTGATTTCAAATAAATTCTCAGCAGCTAGTAGATTTTTTTCTATATTTTTGCTCCTTCCCAGGTGACTCAAACTTGTTGCTCCATTTGGTAAAGACGAACTTGACACAATGAACCGTGCAGCTGCTGTGAGGTGCCACTGAATCTTACTTCTTCAGTTGCCTTGATGTAGTTGTGTTGTAGGAATCTGGCTGTTTGGATGCTTTGAAATGTCTGTAGTAGTTAAATGTGAAGATGCTTAAAGATGGACTGTACACAGGACAAATTATATGCACAGAGAGAGATGGAAATGTAGATGCTGCTCAGAAATGCCCCTTGACTGGTACAGACGCTTGGGACATTTTTTTCCTTCCCTTCTCTGATTCTGTTACTACTGCTTTGTATAGACTCCTTGTGGTAAGATTTTGCACTGTTCATTTTGATAAGTTGGTGAACATGGGCAGTTGCATGCATGTTCTTATTCGCCCTATAAGATTCAGTTAAATTGTATCTTTTTTCCAGTAGATCTATTTTTATTTATTTCTATTAAAAATCTCGAGGAAACGAAGCTACATTTAGCCCCAGTTTATTTGCTGCAGTAATCTTTTTCTTATCTTCTTTTCTCCCCTCCAAACTGATGGGTAACTGTGAAACCCAAGTTCAAGAATGTGGTTGGAATTCCAGGCCCTGCTCTGGTGGAGGTGGCACTTTCAGTCCCAGGGGAAGAAGCCAACTGCTTTGTTTATCAACATGCAAAGTACAGCACTGGGTTTCTGGTCAGCCAGGCAGCAGCACTGGCAGGGAAGAGAACCGTTTGCTTGGATGAGAGATAGGAGATGGAAAAGTAGTGATGGTGAGAGGAAAAATGTATTTGGGTGGTGTAGAGCGCTGGGGGGAACAAGCCAATACGGTAGCGCAAATTACAGGAAAGCGGAAAGGAGGGCTTCCATGACAGAAAGAAACAGACCATCATGTTCCAGCTCCTGCATATAAATATATCACCTCAGGAAATAATGCACAAAAGTAGAAATTAAGCTGACCTGTGCTTTGGTAAATTTCAAAATGGATCAGCTGTCATATATTAAGGAGGGTGTATTTCAGGGCACTTAATATGCAAAAGTGACTTTAGCAAATGAGTCATGTATAAGAGATCGGTTATAGGTCACTTGAAAATAAGAACACATACACATGAAATGATTTAAAGGCATTTTAGTGAAAAATATTGAGAAATAGCAATTTTAAATATAAATTATAAATGGGCACTCAGAGACTCACTACAAACAATGCATTTGTATTTTCATAGTTTGCTAATGTGCACATGGCAATCAATTTATAGGAACTGCATTTTGAGTTTATATAGTAATAAATACATAGAATAAACACATCTTATTTAAGTTCCTATTTGATTCCAAAATCCACATTTATCAAATTGTTACTTAAGAGGGTATTCTAATACTACAACATGATTAAATGCCTCATTTTAAAATTTGATAAAAAATGATTTTTTTGGTCTCTGATGTTTCTACAGAGGGCTTGGATTTTACTCTACATTTCAGAGCTCTTTAATTCACTGCTCACAAGCGAATTTACATCTTAATTATAGAGTTCACATTTAACAATATAGACAGCATAATGCTACTGGTAATTAAGCTTTTACTACCTGCTTTTTTACAGCAGTCAGAGCTGGAGTTTTGCTGTGTGAGTTCTGGTTCCTAAACTTGCATGTATTTATACCACATTTGTATGAAGCAGGCCCAGCCTTTACTTAAGGTCAAGCGCAGAATGCTGGAATCTGTCTGCTGTGAACGTATACAAACATGTCTGTTGAAATTAACATATTTTGGACTCGGTTCTGTTGCTGTATTTATTTGGTGAAATGCTGAGAGGGCATTTGCGATCCTGTTTGTGAATGGTATTAATGCATCCTGAGGGTGCACACTGATTTGTTTCGATCTAAAAGATTGCCATTTGCATCATGTACAGCTCCAGTCATAGAAGATTTTTATAAGCAGTTAATTTTTTAAAATATGTATCTTTCCACTGTTTTTTTTTTCTTGCCAGAAATAGCCTGCATCTGTTTTCACTGCTGGGGTAGAAACACATTGAACCTAGAAAATAAGTACAGTGTCTTAGTTGTAATACTGAGTAAAAATAGTAGCTTTTGAGAGAAAAAAAAGCATTGCACCCCCATTTCATTACTGATCCTTTCAAAATGGGGGAGAGGGTTCAGTGTAATCAGTGTTACTAAATGTGGGTACGGTTGTTTCCTTGAAATCAGTTTAACGAGGGAGCTTTCCTTACGACAGAGCCATGCAACTCTGAGCTGGCTCCGAGCAGTGGGTGCTGGAGCTGGGCTCGGGGATGTTTCTGTGGGCACACATGCAGGGTACCTGCTTGTCGCCCTCTCAGTTCAGTAGCGTTTACTTTACAGAAACAAGCCCCGCAAACACCGTAGAGGTCTATGCACGCTCTAACAATGCAGAACTGCTACAATGCAGCCTTATCTTATTAAAATGAAGCAGGCTGAGTTAGTCCCCTACAATCCCTCCAGAGCTGCGGAAGGAATTGATCGGTCCTGGAGCTTTTCTCTCTCTGTTCTGCACATCTAAGTATTTATGCCTAAGCACCGAAATACTAGCACACGGGCAGACACGTTGAGCACAGCGGTGATAAGATGGAGATGGGAAGAGGAGAGGAGACGTACCTGTGTGTGCTCCCCGTCGCACCCGTGCTGTACGAGACGGAGCTGAGCGCTGGTTCGCTGAGGGACCTCCTTTTGTAAAGCGTTAAGGAGTGAGGCTTGCTTTGAGTCGTGTGAAAAAAATGGATGTATATGAGTGTATATAGCGGCACGCATATTACTTATATACAAAATATAAATGCAACATATACATACACAACAACCCCACCCCCGCCCTATCTAACATACGTAATGCCATGTGGGTTATTTACAGGCAAAATAACCCCTTCCCCAGGCAGCCAGCAACTCGGCAAAGTTGGTCTGAGCGCTTTTATCCCCCCAAAGTTGGCTCTGTGCCCCTTTTTCCCCCCCTCACAACCGCTTCTGCTCCCTTTTCCCCCTCGCAGCCGGCTCCGTCCCCGTCTGCCCCTCGTAGCCGGCTCCGTTCCGCTTCCTCGCTCCCCGAGCCCAGCCCCGGATGGCGGCAGCCCCCCCCCCCCGTTCCCCGGTACCTCAGCGCGGGGCCGTCCGTGCAGGTGCGGGCGCCGGGCGCTGCCCCGCGGCCATGTCAGCGGGCGGGCGCTGCCCGGCCCGGCCCGGCCCGACCCGGGGCGGCCCCGCCGCGTACCTGCCGCGCGGCCCGGCCCCGCCCCGCCCGCCCGCCATTGGCCGCCGCGCCGCCAATGGGCCGCGCCCCGCGCGGGGGGGGCGGCGGAGGCGCGGCGCCGCCGCTCCATATTCATGAGCGCCGCGCGGGGCTCCGCGTCCTTCAGCAGGCGCGCGGCCGAGCCGCCCGGCCCCGCTGCCGCCCGGTCCCGCTGCCCGCTGCGCTCCGCGCCCAGCCCAGCCCCGTGCCAAGCGCCCGGCCCCCGGAAACTTTGCCCGCGGAGGATGGTGGCCGGGCGCACATGGATTCGGTAGAACTTTGCCTGCCGGAGCCGCTCTCCCTGCACTACGAGGAAGAGTAGGTGCCGCGCCCCGCGCCGCAACGGGACGGGCGGGCAGCGGCCGCCGGTAACGGCCGAGGGCGCGGGGGGTTGGGGGGGCAGGTGCTCGGGAGCCGCGGCTGCCGGCGCTCGCGGAGCCCGGGCTGAACTTGGCTGCGTCCCGTCCCTCCCGCTGCCGGCCGCCGTGCGCAGGGGAAGGGTCTGGGGTGTCGGCGTGCCCCCGGGGAGGCGAGCCGGGAAGCGGGCTGGCCCCGGGAGCAGTCGGGGGTAGCGGCTGGGAGCCCGCTCCCCGCGGTCTGGGGGACGGCAAGAGGAGCGGCAGCCGGGGCGGGGAGGTGTGGGGGGGGAGCCCGGACCGGGTTTGGGGTCAGCCCGGCGGGGTTTGGGGTCGGCCCGGGGTGTGTGGGGTCGGCCTGGGGCGTGGGGTCAGCCCGCAGCTCCCGAAATGTCACCGCGCGGCTCGCGAGAGAGGGGCAGCCTCCTTCGGAAAATAGGTAAAAAGACAAAAAGGGTGCTTCTCTAGGTGTTTTTTTTTTTTTTTTCCTTTCCCCAAAGGAGCTCTCTTGAATGTACCTTCTTACAGCTAATTTGAATGATTAGTTTAGATAAGCCTCTTAGAGTAGATGCATTTAAATGAAATCGGGGCACATGTCTTTTTGGCTCCGGTGCAAGATTCAAACTAATGTTTTTTTTCCTTCCTCTTTGGCTCAATTAAAACTCAGCTTAAAACGCTCCCAGCACCTTGCCCGAGCGCAGGCTCTGAGGCGTCCGCAGCCGGGTCGACACAGAGGAACAGCTAACGCTCAGCTACATGGCTGCTGCTCCGTCTCGATTAACAACCCCCAGAGTTTTACGCATTATTAATATTCATAGTAATTGTATATTGACCGGATACCGTCACGTGCACGGGCGTACGCGAATGAGGGCGTGCAAAAAAATAAATATAGTAGTTTTTCCAGTTCTCTCGCTGTGGGTGAGGGCAGAGGGGATTCGAGCTAAAAATTGTCGGAACATTTTGGGAGTGCACAGACATCTGTCTGACCATCACTAGGTATGCTTTGATTTTAAGGCAGAGCATGTTAAAGAATGCAGTAACTTAAAGCCAGCTGCAGCCTTGGCTTTTTGCTTTTTCAGTGGTAACAATAGCGCTAATAATTACTAATGGTTAATAAGCTAACAGATGCAATAAATATATCTGCTCATTTTGACATATGCGTCAGTTTAATCATTCTAAATGAATCGGTGCGTTCATAACGTGAGATCTCCTTCAACCTCTGATTAAAATGTAACGTTGACTAAAGGATTATAGAGCGGACTTAATTTTACTGACTGTTTTAACAGTTGTCACAGCTGTTGGAAGAAGGAAAGGCAATTGAAACACTCCAAAAAGGGAAGGGGGGGGGGGAGAGGAGGTCTAGTTTAATAAATTTAAACATGATCTCTGAATGCCAAACATAGAAAACGGAGTAGATTTGTAACTCCGGAAAGCTCTTGTGCACTGTGTACGTTTGCCCTTTGTGGCTCGCTGTCTTTCATTACTTTGAACCCTCAGCAGTTCTCTGCTTCCTCCGTATAAAAATTTGCACCAGGATTTAAACAACAAACAAATCCAGCTCTTCACGTACATAGATTTTTATTTTACAGTGCAGCAGGTAAAATACACAGGTGACAAGAAACAGAGACTGTGCAGCGTGGGTGTAACGTTTAAAAAGTGGACGTAGGCGGCGTGTATTGTAAATAGTTCGGTGCGATGGTGGTCGGTGCACGTATGTCATGTTTTCCGAACCGCTCTCGTGTCGTGTCGTGGTGTGGGGATGGTCTGTGGCGGTACTGAGCGAGTCTGCATGGGTCGTGCTGTGAGTATGGTGAGCGTGCGTGTACCTTCGTGCATCAGCACGGAGATACTCGTCTGCCTGTGTGCATGCCAGGCAATTGCATGTTACACGTCAAGGAGTTCACGTCAGTTTCACTGTTCTTTAAGGCGTTGTGGCGTAGCTTCTAATTGCCCAAGAATTTATATGAGAAGTACCTTTCTTTTTTAAGGGGCGGAAAGGGGTGGGCTGAAGAACGCTTCTTTGTGAAGTGGGCAGCAGCCCTTCGTTCCACCCCACAGCCTCTCTAGGCTGTGGAGATCCTTAACCTCCTGCGTTCGTCTTATTAGCCGGCCGTTTAAGTTGCTATTAAGGAATAAAACCCAAAGTTAATCCTGAAGTAGAAAGTCCTGGGGCCTCCACGCGCAGCTGGAGCGCGGCTCGGCGCTGTGAGGCAGACCCCAAGCGTGGGCGACCGAGCAGCTCCTGCCTGCGCTCTCCCCGTGGGCGGCCAGCAGGCCGTGTGCCATTCTTCCTTCGCTTGTTTCCGGTCGCAGGTCTTTGGTTTTTCGGTTTTGATAGACTGCTGGCAAGTTTTTAAATCCTGCCGAAAGTATAAAAGGGGTTGTGCTGAAATGCCCGCCTGACAGCTTTTCATTTGTTGGGGCTTGCCCCTCTTTTAGTGATGGTTGCTCGTTTTAATGTGTTTATGGTTGTGCTCTTTTATTTACTGAGCCTGGTGCGTTGCAGCAGTAATTAACCCGTGTTATTAGCAAAGCCCTTGTGGATATCCATTAATTCTCTTGAATAGCTGATCATTTTTTCTGTACTCTTTTTTCCCTTCTTTTTTCCCCGAGGCACGCTGTCCTTTTCCTAACAATCCTGAAGCTTTCCCATTTTATACAAATTTCTCTCTGAACAGAGGCAGGTACAAGGGAACCATCCCCATAGTTCCATAATAAAGAATAACTATTGTATTAACAAACTGTTTTCAGAGATGCTAATGGGAAGCAAAGCAACTGGGAGAATCTGTAGGGAACAATTTATTTAATTATTATTTTTCAAAACACATGCTTAATGATAAGAAAAGAAATAAGAATTTTCTTAGCTTTTTTCTTTTTTTTTTTTTTTTGGAGCTGCATTAGCTGTTGTGATTTTTTTAGTGTTCGTATTTTAATCAGATTTCAACTTTGTTAATAGCACTTTGGGCATTTAAAAAATATTGAGCCAGCAGAAAAATACTTGTGCTTGCACTGCTGAGAAAAGATAAGGGCCGCCTCATTAGCCAACCTTACTTTTGCAATTAATTTCAAATACATGGTGCTATTCATCAAATACAGAAGGTAACTTGTCTATGATAATATTTAACAATACTTGAAACCTACTTTGCTTAGAGTAGCTAAAAAGCATGAGACGTCTATTCTCACAGATATGTCAGTCCACATGCTATGCTGTTATTCCTGAATGTTAGAGGGAAATTATGACATAAAAATAAGATGCAAAAATCTGGATTATTTATAAGGAACACAATTATTCATTTTGTGCACTACTTTTGAAGGACTGACCCTTGACCTGCAGGAAGGTTTCCTGCACCCCTTTAGAAGTATAAGTAGGAATAAAAATACCCTCATTTGAACCTTTTGAGGAAGTATCTGAAATAATTATTTTGTGCTTAGAATGAGTGAAATGCATAGGATAAGTAGGGAAAATGCTAGGAGGAACTCTTTCTCCTTCCTCTCCTTCTGAAGCTTAAAGTAACCTCTGTCTATAAGATAAGATTCACTATGAATTCTTCTTCATAGCAAATTCATGGAGGGGAGAAACAATAAAATGTTGATCCGTTACAAGTGCATATGAGCCTCACGCTACCAAGCTCTCTAGAGGAAATCTGTGATTATGCTGGGCCAGTTTGTTCAGTTTTTATCTCTTTTACATCCACTGGCCTTGTATTAAATTGTCATTGTCCTAAAGCACATGAGAGAGAAATGAATTGCATTTCTCGACATGCTCTGACAGTGAAATATTTAGCCTCTCTGTCTCCAATCATACTCATATGTATGTTTGATAGTGCAGGGATGACACCAGCAGTCTCTGCAGCTTGACATTCCACTTATTACATGTTCTTTTACATTTTGTGCATCTTCTTTCACTTCTATGCTTGACTCAGGTAATCGTGCATGCGTACAGTCATATCTGTAGAAGCATGTACAGGTGTCTTTTTACGTTATGCACATATTCACATTTTATTTATGTGGAAATCCTCTGTCTGTTGTAAATTTTGAGTTCGAATGCATATATAGCTGTGCGTGTGTGTGTGTGTTCCAGGTAAACAGCATATTCCAATGCATTGTGTGCAATGTACGTATATTATGGCGTGTATGCACACAGGCGTGTATACAGTAAATATATGCAGAGCTATCTCAACTTCTCTCTGTGCAGCTGCTTGTTGAAAATTGCTGCTTTTATGTGTTTATTTTTTTCTTATCCATGAGCTGGCCAGATAAAAGAGCATTGTAGATAAAATATTTGCACCTGATTTTATACCAGATTCTCCATGTAATCTAGTATTTCATGTATTCATCCTCACAGTTTTGCTTAGAAAAGATACTGTCTTTTTAAATAAAAATTCCTTTTCCAAGTAATTTACATGGCTAGCATTTATTCGTATCCCTGTAACTTTTGGCTCTCCATCAGAGACCTGTTTTTTCAGCTACGTGCATCCATGGACACAGTTGTGTTTACACCTAAAAAATATAATTATTTTTAGGGGGGGGAAAGCCTCCTACGTATAGTTATTTATATTTATATAAATCATAATGTCCTCAGACAAATATATAAAATACACTTTCCATTTCAATGGTACTTAGACCTCACTAAAAATCCTTTTTTTTGTTAGTTTGCTTATCCAGAAGTAAAAATACTATGAAACATTAAAGAAAAATGCTAAACTAGATTACATATTGCTATTTCAGACAGTATTACTTTATTATTTGCAAAGGATTCTGTTTTGCCTTTTCAGTAGCACTTTGGAGAGTAACTTCAGATAGATACGGCAGAACGTTGCCTTTTTGACATATGTGTCTTGTGAAACAGTTTATGTATTTGCTATGTTACAGAGGCTTTAAATCTCTTGGGCTTGTTTACACAGTGCTTGTAATGTTTTTCAATTAATTTGTATTTCTTTCAAACAGAGAAAGGCTTTTCTCCTTGCTGTTCCTTAACATAGCAGGTTTGCATTAAATGGAATCTTGTCTAATTTCCAATTATCTTCCCTTTTTAGGGAGCATAGCTTTTTAATCTGAGTATCATTTCCTACTTCTTTTAAAATTGAAATAAAATTATTATTTTTTGCTACAGTTTCCCAGACTTGTTAAGAAAAAAAAAATCATAACGTGATACCTCAGTGTTAGGGTGATACAGGTACTTTTACGGAACACGAGACAAGCTTACGCTGTTTTTCTTTACTGTCTTTACTGCTGAATTTCTAATTCTGACTGTGAGTCTCCATTCTGACTTTGTATGAATTTTAGATGGATTTTTTTTAAAAAAATTGAATCAAAATAATTTAGAAGGCAAAAAAAAAAAAGAATTAGAAATGTAAATTTCATGTTTTTAATGACTCTAAGAGAATATTATGCATGAAATTGGAGAAGGCTCTCCATATACTGCAGCAAGTTATTATATCAGGGCTGTATTAAATCAGAGCTTCCTTTTTCTCAGTCTAATCAAGCCATTTGTAGTATCCTCATATGGAATTGTGCACTTTATTTATATGAGAACCTACTGAAATGTGATGCGGTTCTTCTGTGCCTATGAGAATAGACTAAATATATCCCTTTATCGTGTATTGAAAATTATATTCCCTTTCCCCGAGTAAAACCTCTTCACAGATTGGTGCTGCAGTCAGTCTTTATGTGGGAGGACAGATTCTGTTAAAGGGCTGTGCTCTGAAACCAAACTTTAAGATCAAGTGGTTTGAGGTTTTCTAGGTTATTACTCTGCAAGTTAGCACGGATGTCTCTTACTCCTCTGTGTCTTTTCATGCTGCTGTAAGTGAAAAAAACCCTGCACATCTCCTTTTCATCATTTTGATTGGAACTACATACCATATGTAATGTGTTTTGGCAGCACTTACCTAGCCAAAGAAAACAAATTAATATTAGCCATGCTGAGGGTTGTCAGAAGTATCACAGATGTGTCGATTTAGCTTTGCTCCATCACACACCCTTTCCTTAAACAACTGGTCAAGCTGTCGCAAAATATAGTGTTGGCTACAGAGAGACTCTAATAGGTGTGATCAGAGATTGATGGCTTTGGCAAGTTAGAATGAGAAGATGTTGTGGAGTTGCACTTGCTTGTTTTGAATGGCTTCAGAAAAGCCCAAACAAGCAAATTTTTTTTTTTTTTAAGTAAAAAGAGAATTAAAAAACTATAAACTGTCTTCCCCGCCGAAAGAGAAAAACCCACCAGACCTTATTTTTAAAGTCTGTTTTTAACCTCCTGAGAACCTGCAGATATAGAGATACTGGTGAGTGTATTGAAAAAGTCTTTCTGAAATGTATTGCTGACTTGTTCCTGAGCATTTCTGAAATTCCCTCAGAAATGGATAGAGGTGCCAGGGCAGGTGGGGAGGTGGCTGGTTTTATTTGGTCCATCCTGATGCATGATCTTGCTCTTTTGCCCTTTCCCCCTATTTCTGAGTTAGTTTCTAGAAATATTTTTGGAAGAAATACTTCATTAATCTCACATCTGAATATATTTAAGGAAACACTAGATGAGAAAACCTACTTAAGACCACTACTTAACAAAATGGTGAAATCATGCTCTTGTATGTGCTTGTAGTGTAGCCAGCTACTGACAGTTTGTATATTTCTCCATAAATTGAAAGTGCAACAGAGAGAAAGGAACGAGCAACTTTTTATGTATTCTTTATTTGCTGTCTTTAATATATTTTTTTTTTCTTTCTTCAAATTGGCTGCGGGATTTGGTTCCTGTCTTTTCGGAGGATGAATGTTGATGTCCTTTTATGTTTCATAGTCAGTATTTTCTTCCTTAAATAAACTGTGATTTGTTCACTTGATAAGTATTAATGCTAAAATAGTTTTCAGAAGAATTAATTTCAAAAGTCGGGGGGAGTTCTTTAGCACAATTATTTTATCCCTTTTCTTTAAAAAAGAAAAGCATCTAGTGAAAATAAAAAATAAAAGCTAAAATCTATGCGCTATCTTTAAAATAAATTGAGTGTGCTTCTGACAGCAAATGAACATGGATGGCTAGCGAAATACCTTCAGAGAATGGCAAAATTCTTACAGCAAAAGGTGGATTTTTTTCACGGTGGTAGTTTGGTGCTCCATGAAGGCAAGATTTCCCCTACTCCGTTATATTCCCTTCCCCAGCAGTGAAAGAATTCCCCGGCGGTGTCCTCGTAGCAGCCGTTCGCGTAGTGGGACAGACGAGATGTTCACGAGTGGTGCGAAATGCCGTGTCTTTAGCCAGCTGCTCCCGCGAGCAGGAAGGGGTGAGATTTGAATCCCCGATAACCGCATAGGGCTGGTGGGCACCCTGTCGTCCTTCTAGCAGGAGCTGCTTGGGTCTGCTCGGTGCGGGGTGATATTTAAAGAGCCAAGCAGCCGGCGTCGGTGGCTTCCATTAGTATGAATGACACCTGTCCCATCAATCACCAGGCCGGGGTGTCACAGATGGAGAAACAACAATCGGCCGAATTACCCGGCACTGCACACTTGGCTTCATTCGGCTCATTGTTCTCCTACAAATCTCGAGGATGGCTCGCTCTGTGCCTGGAGCCCAGGCACAGGCGGGAGACGGGCTCAGGTGGTGGCACGTGCCTCCCTTCGCCGCTCCAGCAGAGGTGTTCAGCGGGGGGAAGGAGCGCTCCATGCAGGGACCGAGGCTTCAGCTCCTAAGAAGACTAATTAATCAAGAGCGGAAATCGAGCTTTTCTTGCGGCGCTCCAGAACTTTTCATTTAGCTATCTGGAAGCGCCTTGTGCAAATTCAGGTTAGCGTTTAACTCTTCAGACGCTACGTTGCATCCGTTGGTGTGCGACGCACGAAGGGAGACGCTGCGCGTGTTTCCAGTGGGTGTGCAGCGAGCGCGATCTTCCAAGCAACGTCCCTTCGGCAGCAGTACATCTCTTATTACTCCTCAGTAGTTAACACTGAAAAGCCAGTGTCCGAGACGCTGAGTGAAAAGGAGAGTTGCTGAGGGGTTGCTTTGGAAGGGCAGGGGTGTTGTTTTTGTGGTGGGTCTTTTTAGTTGAATTTTAATACCAGACAAAGGTTGGATCATGAGAAATCACAGTTTTCTTCTAGACAAAAACAGCAAAGGCATTTAAATGCCTTCAGACGTTGTAACCATTTTGCTTTCTTTTTCTCACTGCTTGCAACAGCTTCTGGAAGACAGGAGACTGAAATACACAAAAAAGCATTTAGAAATTATTTCCTTGCTCATAAGCCCTATGTCAAATATGTCACGAATGCATTTGAGTCCTACTCTTTCCGTGCTCTTTTCCAAGTAACACCACGGAAATACCTGAGAAATGTTGAGATGGAAGTGAATGTTCTTCACAAATTTTTCTTTTTTTTTTTTTCCACCTCCCTTTTGTGTTACGTGCTGTAGAGTGGCTGTATTTTTGTTGTAGGCTAATTCGCTGCTGGTGTTTTTGTTACAGCTAATGTCAAGCAGAAAACCTGTAGCATGCCAGAAACAGGCTGCAATATATTGAGGACACAGCTTATGTTTGATTGTGTGTAAATACAGTTAGTTAGTTGGGTTTATCTGATAGCCTGGCAGAAAGAGAGAGGAGCAGTACAAACTGTTTTCAGTAACTGTGCTGTTCATACACCTGATAAGATTGAGAGTGCTTTCGAACTACTGATATGCTTTGAATAAGAAAAGAATAATCACATCCACTGGCACCAGCTTATCGGGAATGAAGTAAAATGCCAGCACTTTTACATTAGCAAAAGTAAATGTTTTAGACACTTTGGGCCTTTTTTCCATTTAAATTAAATAGCAGGGTGCTTTTGAGTGTGCTGTAATGAATGGAAGGATTTATTACCTTGACAAAATTACAGGTGAATATGTTGAGAGAGGAGTCCTCGGTAACAATAACAGCTCTTTTGATAAGTGGCTGCATCTATTCATGCTTTTGGTACAGAAATTCAGTAATTTTATCCTCCCTTGCTCTATTAAGTGCAGCGGCTAACTTGCAGTGTACAGTTCTTCATAGTGTAATGTACTTGTGCATTTTGTAATGTACTGACAACGCATTTGAAATTCAGCCCATAACATGGCTGTTCATAGAATAATGCTTGATCATTTGCTAGTGTGTCCTCTGTCTTCAGTTGCTGTGTATTTTCATGTTTGAAAAATAATATATCTCGGAGTCTTTGCTGGGAAGGCACGGTATGATTCATCATTAACTTACCCCAGCAGGCATGAAGCACGCTTGCATGCACTATTATCTTCTCGAAGTTTACCAATTTTTTTGTACCTTTTTTCCATTTTTTTCATTCATGTGCCTACAATTAATTTTGGGATATACAGATTTGATGAATGGTAGTGCAAGAGCAGATTTGATTGATTTTGGATTATTATTGATTACTGTCAATGAGATCACTGTGACACTCTGAAATCAATGGTATGTGATTAAACCAAGGCACCACTGTTCTATACATTAGGCAGCAATTGGGAATTTAGGAACTGAATGTTCACAAGCTATAAATTGAGAAAATGTTCAAATTTAAATAGCCCTTTGTTTGGCATTTATTCACCAAAATCTGTTTCTTGGGAAAGTTAGTTTTCCCAAGTGCAGGCTTTCAGTAAAAGAAAGGTCATTGATTTAAGGTTTATTAAATTTTAGCTAAAAACAACTGGCTCCATTTGGGTGTAAAATAATTTAAGTACTTACTGCAGGCAACCTTCATGCTTTAGAGTTGTTGCTCAAAGGTTTCATTCTTCTATGAAGATGTCAACTGTAAATATAAAAATGCATCACTGAAAATGTAATGGTTTAAAGATTCAAACTGAAATAAAAATTCCTGCCTGGGGAAAGCACTATAATCAAAATAAAGTAGTCCTAACTTTTTTTTTTCCCTGTAGAGGCCATCCTAGAAAGCAGCGCTTGAAGGCAGCAGGTAGTGATGTTGGTAGGGAATGCCAATTTGAATTTATTTATTTATTTCACCCCACAGAGGACGATCACCGGGCTTTGGAATCAACAATACAAGTCTGCCACTAATGCTAGACAATATGCAAGTTGCTGCTGCTTCTGAAACGCAGTATCCTATCATTTAAGTCAGCTTTGTAATCTGGCAGAAAACCCACCTGGCAATATTAAAATCCAGCTTCTGAAGCACTTTTATTTCTGAAAGCTTTTTATGTCTTTCTATATCTTTTTAGCATATATTAAATTTCTTGGGAGCAGTGGCCTAGCTGTACACTTGATGGATGACTGGGGCGGGGCTTTTTTTCCTCAAAATGCTGGAACAGAAAGACTGCAGATGCAGCTGTTTGACAAAATTACTGTGGGTTTCTGTACCATGTTAAGCAAGTTAGTGGAGATTTTCCAAGGTGCGAAGGACAGCCTGCTGCCAAACTTGCACCTGTCTTGAGAAATCTTTTGCCTTTACTAGTAGTGGCCTGATTCAAAACTAAATTGAAAGAATGCCATTCGTTTTATTAGATTTTGGATTGGTCTCTATAATTGATTTTAAAAATGAATGATTTGATAGTATTTTAAAAGAAATCAATGAAGAAATGGAGCCCGTGTTCAAGGATTCACTGTCAGGATGTGACATTTACACCAGAATAGAGTTGTCTAAAGGAGCGTGACCAGGAAATACTAAGATTACCCCATAATATTTTCTGTGTGAGCTTAAAAGCAGTGTTGGCGTTGTGCCAACACGTTTAGTCTAGTGTTGACTCAAGAGGAGGTAGAAAACCTTCTGATGAAGATGGTAAGGCAACATAAGACTGACCCTGCTTTTTTCCTTGGTTTTACATCTGAATTGCAAGTGAGGTTGAAATGCTGAGCGTACGTAAAGATTATTTGATCTTGGTTTGTTTCTGCTGATGAATTTTGGATGAAAAGCTAGGGAATAGAATACATATGTCTGATCGATGCACGTGATCCTGCTATATAGATAGAAACGCCTTGGTGTTCCTATGCAGAATTAAAGTCACAAAGGATGGTCATGGTCATTCAGCACGTCTTTCCCCACGAGATGCAAAATAAATTTTAATAGACTGAGAATTGCCTTGACTGGCCTCCACCCAGCATTTTATTTATGAAAAGGTTCATACAGTGTTTGAAGAGATATAGGAACTTGGCTCTTGGACAGAAAGCATTTTTATATTTTCTTGTTTGTAGAAAGGAATAGGCCAAAATGGCCTAACAGGAAAAAGGAGGCATGGAGGATTCAGTCTCCAATTATTCTGATGCTTTTTAATGTTATTCTAGTCATAAAAGAGCATGTTAAAGTAGGTGTGAAATTAGTACGGCCGGCTCTCCATTTTAGAGACTCTTGGGTGCAAAACTTTGTAGGTAACAGTACCTACATCTGAGTGTGTGAGTCCATACAGTTGCACGTGATTTTTATCCCTGATGTCAACACACGACTTACTTGGTTTGCACAGCATTACAGTTTCTGTTGTGATTGGGTTTCCTTTTCCTGATTTTGTTATTCTGTCTGGGTTTGAGCACTACCTAATTCGAAGCCCATTCCTTTAATCACAGAGCACCTTTTTGTCTCCCGTAGTAAAGCAGTCTTGATGTACTAATGAAGCCAAAGTCATAACGAGGAAGTTCAGACCTCATGGCCTTTTTTTAATGTTTAAATGTGTAGGTCAGCATAGCGTTCTGATTTTAAAAAACATTAAACAAAAAACCACCCCCTACCAAAAAACTGTTCTCTAAAATAGTAATGTTTGAATTTCACGTGACTATATTAAAGGAAGTTTACTAGAAAATCTACAAAAGCCTGTTTCTGTAAAAGTTCACAAAAGAGCACTTTATCAACGTTCAGCACTTCTGTTAAAGCAAAGCCTATTATGTTCTTAGGCACAAAAGAGAAGGTGAGTTAGTTACACAGCTTGTATTTATAAAGGTTGTACATGACATTTGTCTCCATGAGTTGTTATCTGGAGAAGAATTCCTAGAAAAACGAGGCATGAGGGCTAAACACGAGCATGTAGATGTAAAACCCCGTGTTTAAACAGTTGGAAGCAGTAAATTAAGGAAAATGAGGCATGCATTCCACTTCTTCCCTTTTAAAGTTTTTGCATAGCAATTGAGGGATTGTTTCCACTTCGGTAGATCAGTTTCTGTTGAAGCTGGTGAGGATTGTCTCAGAGCAGTGCAAACCACAACCCATCAGCAGGCTGCTAGTCAGCGGCAGGTGTGAACAACATAAAACAGGATTAACGCTGAACCAGAGTGTGCACTAAAAACAACCCCTGCCTTGGTTTTACAAGGGCAGTAAGATAGAAGCGCTCTTGTCGTGTTTACTAAACAGTGTTCAGTGGACTATGTAAATGGCTCTGCTCAGCTGCAGAGAAATAAGTGCAAGAATTATTATGTATTTGATATTTTTAGAGACATTTGTTCATCTTTTAAGAGTAAACCTCTGTTAGGGTTAAACCAGAGGCACAGAGGCAAATGTCAAGGTGTTCAAAGTTGGTGCTTCAGTTTTTGCAGCAGTGGGAAGAGAGGATGGACTGTCAGCATTTAGTGTTTAATAATTTTGGTCGTTGACACAGGGAGTAGGTAAATCATCTAATCTTTTTGAAATTATACCTTTAAGAGTTAGGGTTTAGCATCTGTTTATTTCCTCTGTACACAGTTCTTTAAAAAGGCAGCTTTTCCATTCCGTGGAAGTTGCATTTTTGAAAGCTTTTAAAAACATGTCTTTATTATATCCATTACATTCAGCATCAAATTCTGCCCTCACTTAGGTTCTGTTTTAAAAATTAGGGGCATACGTTTGCAGTGGAAGCAGAATTTACCTCTTGTTATAAGGTTTGTTTATAAGCTACGTATGTTTCTATGTCTTTATCAGTGCTTTGTCTGACCAGAAAAATTTTCACATTTTAGGTAAAGATCTGTTTGAGGAGACATATTTTTTCATAAATACTATATGTAATTTTACTACTCCAAGGTTGGTTGGATAGCTTTCTCTTTTCTATTTTTCCTGGGCTGGACTTTGAAAATCTTTAGTATCTATGAGGCTGTATATAGTTTGGAGAAAAAACAAAATCTCATTTTTTCCTGCAGTGGGTTTGTGTTTTCAGAAGTTCTACAACCTCAGACCTAGGAAAATTAATCTGATATTCTGTTTGCAGAATTCTAGAGAAAATTTGATCCTTTTGAAAATCAGCTCCCTGATGGTTTTTATCAAGTCCACCTTAAGTATAATTACGTTGTCTTTTTTTCTGGTGTTCTCATGGGATTGGAATTGACAATCGTTTTCCTCATAGAACAGAATTAATTTTTTCAAGCTTTCAGCCTTCTCACTCCTTGCAAATTGTCATGTTATAGGTATGTGTTTAGGCATACAGGTATTCTCACTGAAATGCCTGTGTGCACATTAGCTGCTTTTGTAGGGTCAAAATCCTGTCTTCACAGACACCTGTGCAGCTCAACTCCTTTTGCTGTCAAGGTGTTCACATGCATCTCTTTCTGCAGAGGTACAACTCTGATTTTTGAGGGCATACCTCAGGCTTCACATGAGGGCTTTGGTTACATGTGTCCACGTGCATGTGTGCACAAGCAATGGCAAGCATTACACGAGCAGGAGGATTGCATTCAAGATTAAAAGTTAAGGAGAAATTAATTTATTTGTTTGGGAGTAAAAGGTAGCATGGAATTTATTTATTTTCTGAAATACCTTGAATACAGTTATTCTTAACGTTGAAACTGTTTATGTATGTGACCAGTTTCATCCATGAGTTTTTTCGTTGATGAAAACAGAATTTATAGTTTTCCGTTGTATTAACATTTTATCACTAGTGAAACAATCTTACCCGTATAATATGCTTCTTAAAATCCTAGTTTAGCTCTAGGATTGCTGCTCCGATGGTGTGTGCGTTCTTTTGTGACAAACTGGCAGTGGCTCAGAGTTTTATTTTTAAAGAGGGTGTTCCTGCATGTTCAGAGTTCTGTTTATATATTGTTATTGAGAAAACAGGTTATCTCATAATAATGAAACCATAACTTGTGTGATAGCATTTGCAAACTGGCTGTAAAGTGCCCTGCTTTTACTGGCTCTCTGTGCTGTTGTAAACTGGTTAGTTTACCTTGAAATGCTTTTGTCAAGTTGCTAGTGCATAGTTCACCGTTTCTAGAAGTTGCTGGTACTGAAATCTGTTGCACAATTTTGTTAGATTACATATATAATCCTTTGCATATGTTTATATATTTTTTTTTTTTTTCTTTTTGCCTCCCTAAGATATGGTGATAGAAAACCTTGAAGTTGAGGATTTTCAGTCAGGACATGTAGGCATGCATAGTACTTATCTGAAGTCTAGCCAAAGTGCTTAACCTCTTTGGCCTCAAAATCAGTCTGGGCATCCCATGAAAGAAGTCTGTTTCTTGAGATTTTCTGTAATTCCTGGCTTCTGCCAGGTCAGAAATATACAAGAATAAACTTTTTGATAATACCTTTGTCTCCTCCCTCTGCCAGATGAAACTAGATGCTATATTATTATGTTTATTACTGTTAAGAGTCCCTGCTCGGTGTGTTTAAATCTCTGAACAGGTAAGTTCGTGTTTGTTTCAGGCTTTAGTTGCCAGTTTGGACCAGTCCTCGTTTACCCATACAAGTTTATTTACAGTCAGTTCCTTTTTCCAGTTATACCAGTATGCTCAGAGGGAGCAGAATCTAACACGTAGCATGTCTCAATTTATGCATTTTGTCTTACTTTCAGCATTGTCTCATTGCTTATTCTGATTGAAAGAAAAGATATTTTTCTACAGTAGTTGAGTATAATTGCAAATCAATTCTATGGGATTTACCCTGTTATTACTAGTATTTCTGTTATGGTAGTATGCATGGCAGCGGCCGTACGTCGTGTGTAAGTATGTAGGTAGTTCCTATTCAAGAACTCTGACTACAAATCTAAGCAATTTGTGAAAGCCCCAGAAAAGGGCACGACATACTTTTTAATATGGGAAATGCAACCATACTGTGCACATGCAGTTGAGTAAAATTTGTGCATTTGTGTATTTTTAATTTACAATAAAGGCATTAACTTCAGCCTAACAATGAAGCATGGATTGTTTTCTTGTAGATCAGCAGAAATCTGCCGTGGGAAGGCATTTGAAGGAGAGGTGGGTGGTTTCTCCTGTGTCAGTTCAGAGAGGGTGTATTTAATGAAAAGGAGGTAGAGTGAAAAGCAGTGTGAAAGGGAGGGAGACAGGCAAGGGAGCAACACAAGCTGCTGTCACTGACATATCGCACAAGAAGTAGGAGAAGAGGTTGGAGAGACAGATTTGGATAGCGTAGGATTGCACAGAGCGTCTAACTGAGCACTTTTCAATATTTTTTTCAATATGATTTTTTAAAATTGTCCTTGAAACAGCACTTTCAGTTAATACACTGAATCAGTTGCCTGCTGATCTGAAAAGAGTATGAAGTTAATGACTTCTGCTCATTTGAACAGCAGTACGTTTTATGAAAAAGACTAACTTGTGGTACAGTGGTATTGATGTAAGTCAAACCGCCAGGTGTGTCCCCAGATTTTTTTCTGTTTCATATGTTTTTGATTAAAAAGCATATTGTAGTTTTTTTCTTCATGTTCTTTTCAGCGTTTTGCCCAGTGGTCTAGAGAGAAAAGCAACATACTAAAATGTTAATTTTTAAAGTAAAACAAAGACTTACTGCTTCAGCTTTTGCTTGCATCTCTTTCCTCAAAGTACCAAATCTTTTGTAATAACCTGTTAGATTTAATGTGCCCTGAAGTGGGAAGCAGAAGAAATTCGGTCAAGTAATGTACTGCCCCCATGGAAACTGAGGGTTTTCACTGTATGTATAATTAGCTGTTAAGATTTCATCTAAAAACTGTGACTGTGTACAAAAAGATACGTAGATTTATACAAAACAGACAAAACAAAACCCACCAATCCACCAAAAAAAAAAAAAATACCTGCAAGAGGGCAGAGGTTTTTGGAAATTGAAGCTGACTCAAAACTGTTGTGAAGTCATCAGTTTAAGATCTTTATAAGATTTCAGCCATATTTTGTTTTGTGTGCATCTCTCAGGCTTGCTGGAGAATGACTCTCTTGTAAGGGAGGAGAGGAAGTGCTTCACACACCTTCTCAGTAAATTGCATTTTGGTTTAGAAAGCAAATATGCATCCGTTCACTTATTTAACCGATTCATATAGTAGTGTATGTAAATTTTTTTTTTCCCCTCTGCATCCTGCTTTCTGCTACGCTGATGATAATGTACCTGGAAGGAAAAGGCAGTCCAAGCCGAGGCAGCCAGCGTCAGACAGGGCGGTCTGCCATCTGTCCCACCTGCTGCATTCATGTGTCCATCTGGTTACTGCAATAGCTCATTGCAGGCTTCGACAGAAGAACATTCAGGCTGAAAAGGAGGCAGTGTGAATTATTTAGGTAGCTCGTGTAAATAAAGAGGGGGAGAGGAGCGAAGGAAGGGGGGGTTGTGAGAGGGAGAAAGCACTCTTACTCCTAGATGCTTTGGAATGCGTTAATGCATGAGAGCATTTGATTTGCATATAGATTTAGATGTATAGATCATTGTGAAGATTACAAGCCAATGAGTTTTATCTAGATTTAGATAGCTCTCAGCCTGGTTTGCACATAAAATATAGCCAGTTTCAAGAGGAGAATCTTTGGGGACTTTAAACCTAAGTGAAACTGATGAAATGTAATGCTTTTAGGTATTAATTTAGCAGAAATAAAATATTTCCTTTAAGGACTTTCTGTGCCCTTTGTTAACCAAGAATTTATAACTACTTTACATAGTCGGTGCTTTATATATACTGTGTGGTTTTGATTTGGTTATAGTTAGTTACATTTTTAGTCATCTGTACTTTATTCTAAGAGGAAAAGTAGTTGACAAATGTTGTTCCTTTTCCCTTTTCTCTTACGTTTACCAGGTGAAGATTAAATCCATCCAACAAACAATTTTCCAGTTGTCAGTGTATACATTGTTTTCCAGACAAAAATACTTATGCTTTTGTGTTTATATAAATGTGCATAGAACATTTACATCTCTTTAGAGATTTTTAAATGGGGGTGAGCAGGCAGAATTTCATATTGGTACAGTGGCCTTGAAAAACAAATAAATTTGTTCAGCAGTTTTTTGATTTTTCAAAATGACCACCAGAAAATTTAGACAATGGTAGATTATTTATTGCTAAAATTGAATTATTTTTAGAAAAGGTAAACATCTATTAGAGCTAGATATTAGAGTAGGAAATTAATCTGAATCATTCTAGTCTGAGCTTTTTAATAGTGGTGGTATTATGTCAGGGTCAGATTCATACCTGGATATGTTTCTGATGTGAAATTTTTCTTACTTTCCAATTTTCAAATATCTTATTTTCCTGGGCTGAAGAATGAAAACAGGATCATCTTAAGAGGAATCCTTGAAATTGTGGGAGGGTTTTGTGTCATTGTTTTGCCTGGGTTTAGCTCTGCAGAAGAAAGGGATGCAGCATCATGAAATCCTAACAGCCTGGCTACTTCTCTAAGATTTGCATGAAATTCAGCTGCAGCCTTCAAAGGGATTTGAGTGGATTGGATTCTATAAGGTTAGTCCATGTCAAACCTATTAAGTTCAATTCACATGCAAAACCCTTTTTACGTTTTTTTTAAGCCAATAAGGCTGTAGCTACTATTAAGGCAACATGGTGTACTTTCAGTAGAATGTCCATGGGTAATGGATCACCCTACTGGCACGTGTAACTAAGTGATAATCCACTTTGTCATCTTTCAAATTAAAAGGTTCTGTATCCTGCATCTTCCTCAGATTGGAGAGGTTTTATTTGCAAAAGTGAGTTCCTAGAGACTATTTTAAAGTATCTGAATCAGTGTCAGTATGCATCTTCCATCTAAAATGTGATCCTCAGAATCAAAGTTAACTGAAGATTAAGTTTTGCAAATAACTTAAACTCTTATGTTCTTAGCTTTCTGGTACTTTGAGTTTCTCGTTATCCATTTAGATTGAGTCCACTATTAAATGTTTTTAGGTGTACTGTATATGTTCCCTGGTGAACCAGGAAATGTAGGGGGGGAAAAAGGAATGGAAATATTTTATGATGTATACAGGGATTAGTGGCTCCTTCAGAACTGCAAGGACGTGACTTTCAAAAGAAGAGTTTAAGTTTTAACTGAAAGGCCAGTAGAAGGAATTCCATGCATCTCAAACATTAAGGCCATAGCATCTACGTTCCGTGTACAAAGTTTTTCAAGTCCATCAGCAGACTGTGAAAGGTGTACCAATTGAAGGCCATTTAGATATTGCCAGAATAAATGCATTTCAGCAGGAATTTGGGCTAAATAAAGGAGTGTGGGGACCCAGTGTTTGCAGAGGTTACTTCTCATCATGGAGCTTTCTACCCTGAGTGAGCTCTGCAAGATTTGCCATTCATTTTGTGAATGGCTATGTATTGTTACAAAATGCTGGCCAGGTCCTCTAACCAGGTTAGCTGAATCTTTAAAGCAATTGAATGTTTACTGCGTGGAATCAAATTCATCCACTTTCCCAGTGGGTGCACTGGCACCTGGGTCTTCAGTACCTAGCAGGATGCTGGATTCAAAGTGGTATTCTGGTGTCACTTAAACTCACTGGACTTTGCTCAGCTTTAACGATGTAAGAGGAAAAACTAGTATCTTCTCTTTGTAGTTCTTAAGTGTTTGAACTTTACACTTCTATGCTCAAGAAAAGCACTGCTTTTAATTATATGTAGATCAAAAAGTTGGTCTATATGTAGTAGATGAAAATAGAGTATCTTCCATTGACTTACCCTTCTAGCTGCTCCATGTCTTTTAAATAAATATATTAATTAGAACAGGATTTTTTTTTAACGTTTCAAGGAAAAAAGAAAATATTCTATGACAGACACTTTGCATTTGGACTGCCCTTCTTTCTAGTGATAGCTGAAGAAGCTGCTCCTTAAATGAAACACTGACTCTTGGGATCTGATCCTGCAAAACCTGCGTGCACAAGTCACTTGATACGGGTAGTAGATTCCCTAGCAAAATACTTACAGGGAAGGCATCAGTGGATAATATACCTTTTCCAACTCATTCGCATCTTGCGTAAGAAATACTATTTTTTTTCCCAATAGATAAAAGTATAAGATTGAGTTGTTATATTTTTATTTATTTTTATGTTCATCACCCATTTAAAGATGCGAAGTTGCCCTGACCTACAGTCAGAATAACTTGCTGGAGATTATGCTTCTCTGTGTTTCATGATCTCAGAGTCTTTTTTTTTTTTTTTGCAAAGTACTTAGGAATGTTTTTCGCAGGTAAAAGACGCCTGTAGGATATGAAATTTTGTGGTTGTACATAAATTGTTCATCTAAAAATTCTTCACTGATAACACTCAAGCCATTCAGGGTTATGCAGAGCTTGTAGCTTTTACCAGTAGTGTCTTGTAGTATTAATATAACTATTTACAACTTTATTAATTATATGGCCTAATTAGCAAATACTAGCATTTATGTTGCTATGTAAAGTTTCATAAAGCATGCTGTTTTCCTACCTTGTAGGTAAGGGAATTGTTTTGTTATAAATTATATCACGTGCTAGAGGGAGGTCAAGTTAGTATTTTGCCGGGGGAGGTAAAGGAGATTAAAAGACTGCCTGGATGTGTGAATTCTCTTTTCTTTGGCACCCACAGTTTTGCTGCTCTGAATATTATAAATATCTCATAGGAGAGTATAGTCATGCTGCAAGACTTATGTGTCTGTGTTTTTTGTTGGGGTGCCTCTTCTGGTAAAAGGGTGATTTGTTTTTTTTTTTAAAGCATGTGAATAAATATCTGCATGTGAATAAATGTCTGTATTGATACAGGAGCAAGGAAAAAGGAAATTCTTCTATTAACTCCAGGTAAAGAGTAAGAAAGTTGGCGAACATTTTTTGGCTCTAGCAACTTTAGGGTCTAGTAACATAACCAGAGCTAGTCCTTCTTGCTTGTGTTTATTCTTGTTGTTGGCAGTCCCCGAATGGAACGGAGAATGCAGGGAGCAGGGCAGAAGGAGAGAGGTTAAATGGCACGGAGGTTAAATTGCTTCAGCGACAGATTCTCTCCAGAAAGGCAGTGAGTTGCTTTAAGGATTAGTTTGGAAAAACTTGAACTGAAGCCACCTCTCTGCTGTCCATGTATAACATCTCTAATGTTGCCAGTCTCTTGTTTTTCATAAAAACAAAAATTTACTTTCCACAGTCAGTGGAGAGTGCTGGGGAATTTAAAAAAAAAAAAAAAAAAGGGGGGGGGGGGGACGACACAGGACTACAACAAAAACCCCACTTGGGTTTGATCAGCTGCAAAAATGGTTGGAATTTTGTTATTTATTATGAGATTCTTAAAACAATAGAGCCTATTATTTTTTAAAAAAATGTTTGGCAATTATATTATGACTGTTGCAAAACAGAAATATTGCAGAAATTACTATCAGTGATCTAAGGGGCAGTGTAGTTCCTTGGTTAAAGTCAGTGCCACCTCCTAAATGAAACGGCTCTGTTCCTGATAGGAGTGTGTTACTGCAGCACTGTAGTTCTTCCAGTGAGAATCTTGCATGCCATCAGCTAGTCTTAAACATTTTCTTTTGAAAAACCTCACCATATGAGCTGGGAGTCCAGGAGGATGTGTGCGGTCCCTCTTCAGAAAAAATGCGCTCAATCTGTTTCAGACGAGTTCCCCGAAAGATGGGTTAAATCAACTGATTGAGCTGATTTTCTCTCTTGAGGTGATATTTTATTTATATGATAAAATGCTTGGAAAGTGATTAATTTGTCAGGGGAACATCTTGTTACTGTAAATTTGCCGAATGTGTAATAAAATTGCCATAACACAGATGGGAAAATGAAGATCTTTTAAAATTAAATAACTGAGCAGTCTGCCTACATCTTCAGCACTTAAAATTAACTTAGTTAAATTTCTTTGTCATTTTTACCCCTGGAAGAATGCAAGCTGGCAAAGATTTGCGGCGAATGTGTGGTGTTGGGTATGTGTGTGTGGTGGGTGGAGGGGACAGGAATGGGCTGTGTATTTCTTTCCCTTTTCTTCTGCGTCAGAAGGGACTGATACATTTATTCAGTTTTTGCCAGGGCTTCTTTTCTGTATGAACTTTTAGAAATTAAAACATTACAGCTTGAAATCTCCCTCCTAGTAATGGAGAAATTAAGAATAAGAGACGTGTGGGAAAGTACCTCAGAACAATGATGTGCACCTGAAGTAGCGCTTCTGTCCAAGCTTGTTACAGGGTAGCTCTCAAATCTAGGTAGTGTAATGTGCTTCTTAGTCTTTATAGCAACATCTTGTTGTGTGGAATATACCTTAGACTATGCAAGGGTATACTTGAAAAGTCTGAGGAAGGAATACCTTACCTAACTCTGAGGTGCAGCATGTAACAAGTGCGAATAGTATTAGTGAAGGAACAGTGCTTTTTATTCATCTCATTTTCCTACTGCCTGTATGTCTGTCCACTGGAATGAGACACTTATCATGCCTCTGTGTTTTTTCCCTTTCAACTTAAGGAATTATGAAAGGAAAATTGTTTTTTTTTTTTTTGTGTCCCTTTATGACAGGTAGACTGGAGATTGTGGTCATTTGGATTAAAAACACATCTATCACCACAACCTGACAGGTTGTTATTATGTCTTCTTTGAATATATAAATTTCATCCCTACATGCTGGAAGTCTAAGAACGCCAACTTTTTATATAAATAATTATCCTAGTAGTGATGTACTGCATACTGTTGCCATATTTTTCCACTTCTCCAGCATTCTTGGCCTTATCACCCACAACATCAATCTTAGGCTCTCGTATTTAATAAAACCTGTAGGATAACAGTGCTGGTATAACGTACAGCCGGCCAATCGCACACCATCATTTGCCTGTCTTTTTTTGTTGTGCTGTGGCAGGCGTTTCAGCTGGTGTTCCATTTTAGATCCGAGTCTTTGGTTCGGCCATCCAGGGGAGATGAGCGTGGCCTCCTATGTGCTGATCTCCACAAACACCCTTGGTTTATTAAGCTTCCCTTTATGGGTTAAAGTTTTGAGTGTACTGGTGGTATCTTGATTGCTCATAACTTACCTTTTGGAGCTCAAGGCTATTAATTCTGTGAAGACGTGGTAATATAAGATGGCTGCTGTCAGACCCGCTCACCTGCACAGAACCAGCAAAGGAGGGAAGCAGCTTTGGTATATGTTCAGGCAGGTGTTTAGGGAAGTGCAGGTGGTTGTTTATTCCAGAGCTTAGTCCTATCATGACACAAAATATAAAGCCCAACATGGTAAAATTATTGTTTAATGCACTCGCATTAACTGAGCGGGGCTGATACTCAATTTGCTGGGCAGCCTGAACTTGCACCGAAATGAGCGAGGCCCAAGGCTTCTCAGGATCAAACGTGTGCGTTAGTTTAGTGGTGGAGTGCAGTGCTTTCTGCAGGCCAGTCTTCCTTGCATTGCTTACCCAAACACGGTAGGCTTAAGCAGAAGTTTTAGATTTACAAAGAATACATGTTTAATCCAGAGTTTACACTGTTGAAATAATGAAAGCTAATTTGTTGGAGGAAAAAAAAAGAAGCATTGTCTAATATGAAGTAATTAATGCTGGCCTGTTCAAGTAAAGCTTTTCTTGGACAAATCTCTTGGTGAATTCTTACCCAAGAGATGACCACAGGTTCAGCATGTACTAATTGCAGGTTATTGATATGATTGCTTTACAATTGCAAGTAGCAACACAGTTGTTCTTAATGCAGTAATTAGGCTGGTACACCTTTGTTACTTTAGATGATTTTTTCCTGACCATGCTGAATTTTCTCCTTTTTTTTCCTGCAACTCCCACCAAAACAGAAGGCGAAAGATATAAGAGTAGAAACTATATCAGGACTCGTGAAAAGCTCATCCTGAAAACTTGCTGGAGTCATGCAAACATTTTGAAAGCGAAAGCCGTTACTGCTAGTTCCTTCTTGACCTTTGCTGCTTGTATCCAGAGGCAAATCTCTGACATGTAAACCCAGTGGCATAGATGGGTTTGAATTACACATAGTAATATGTGAAGAACATGGAAGTGTGAAAAGCCAAAGGTTTATTTATTTATTTGTAAAAATCTGTAATCACACATTACAGTCCAATACAGACTAGAAGGGACTTTAAGCTGCATAGATTTTTCTTCTACAAAGTCTCTGATTTATCTCTGCATACGATGGCTGGTCAACAGTAGCATACCCAAGTATTTGTTTTACCTATTTTTGATGTCCAGTGCCTCCAGAATCAAGATAGATCAACAAAGAAACAGTTGAAAGAAAGAGATTCATTTTTATTGAAGTTTTCATTGGCAGATGTTAAGGGACATAGAAAATAGCGTAGAGACAGAAATGTGCATTAACAGGTAGGGCTCATATCACACAAATGCTTTAACATAAAAGGGATATAGGCTGCTATGCCCTCTGAGCCCTTCGATGTCAGTATGGTTTTTCTTGGGTGGAGGAGGTTATGGTATACCACCTGCATCTCTTGTATCAGAGTTATCAGGACCTTAGACCCTCTGAATTCATGGTCTGGGCTGGGGAATAACACCATTAGCTAGTATAAATTTTCAGAGCTTCAGAGTCACCAGCTTTATTCCCCTGTACCCGAGCTTTTGACCCCACAGTGAATGGCAGATGTGCTGTACTTGGAACAAATTTGATTTTGTTTGTTACCTACTTTTCCCATTAAAATAACAAACCCAACACCATTTATAAAATTACCCAGATGACTTAAGCAATTTGTGAATCAAACAGTAATGCTGGAGGAGGAGACTTGCTCAGAATTCATGGTCAGCTTTGTAACTGACATCTCTGTTCATGGATGTTTGACAGCAGTTACAAATTTATAATCCTTTCTTTTGCCAAGACATTTTTTGCATGTTACTCCATCTAATGTGATAGTACTTCTTTTTGCACATTGTGGAATATTCTTATTCTATCAAAATATTTTTGTTCCTTTTTTTGTCTGCCTCTTCTATTTCAAATCCTTAAAAATAATAAAAAAGCGTACAAACCTTGGGCTATTTACAGCTACACACTGCTCACACATTACTCTGTGCTGGCTAAAGATGTTCTTGCCATAGGCTTTATTTTTGGGAAGACTACACACAAATCAGGGTTACTTTAACAGAAAAATAAACATTTTAATGTAGGTGTAAGAAGACATTTAGTTTAGGCATATTAAGCCCTAAAGTAAGTTTCCCTTATCTACTTAAAAATAACAAAGGTCTCATTTCCGGAAGTTCAAGACAAATTCCTTTATTAGAAGTAAAAGTTCAGACTTCCAAGGTGTGTTTCCATCAAAGCCATGGGGGGGAAAAATAAAATGGAGCAATAATGCAAAATGGATTGGATTGGGATTCCCCAGAAGCTTTATTCTGTTCCATGCCACATTGTTGGCCTGCGGAGCAGCACTCAGCTGCTCTTTCCTTTTCTGTATCTCATTTTATCCCTGTGTAAGAGGGAGATAATGGTACACTGGAGTCCCTGGAAATGCAGTTTAAGGTCTGTGTTAAAATGAAAAAAGTTGGGTATCAATATCAAGTGCTAGCACAATATTAATAGTAGCAGTATTTGTCTAGTCCCCTTTTTTCTTTTTATGGTGTTTTCAAAAGGACCTGTTCAGAGCACTCGGCATTAACTGAGAAGCAAGCTCGGTCACCGCTAGTGCCAGCAGACCCCCATGTGCCTTTGCCACGGCAAGGGCCTGCTTCTCTACTCTCTTCCCAAGCAAGGTCCTACAAAATCTTTGGCGGATCTTTGTTGTCATAACACAGCTACGAGTAAAGTAATGCTGTGGCCCTTGGTGAAATATTGGCTTTCCTGAGATTGTTTTAAAGCGCTTTGAATTTTTCTGCCTAACTTTGTGGTGTCTTACGGACATTTGCATCTCATAATTTGAAGTATTTTCACCCTGCAGAATCTAAACATTTCACTCCTAGTTTCCTTAGCAAAAATACAGTTTCAAGCTTTCGATATGAGACCGTGACAAAGTGATTTTATACCCAGTACTGAAAGTGACTAAACTTGACAACAATTGTATTTTATGACAACCTGTGCTTTCATGTCCACAGCCTACTTTCCTGTCATCAGCTGTGTTTTTTTCCCTTTTTCTCCACTTCTTCTTGTCTCCCATCCCCCCGTGACTTTTCTCAAACAGGAGCAATTCTGTATCTCTGCACAGACTGGAAACAAATCCTTTTACCAGGAGTGCATTTTAATGGACAGCATGCTTCACTTAAGTCACCAGAACCTTAACTGTATAATATTCAATTTTTTTTACCAACCCAGAACCAAAGCTTTTTATTGAGAGCGATGTCCGTAAGAGTAGTGGAAGAATTAGTATTACGGAACTAAACCAGATTAGGAGGGAATGTGAATTAGATTTGGTAACAGATGGTGCTGTGGAAATTAAAGGTGCTTTGCGAATGGAAGCGACAGCAGCTTGCCTCTTTTCCTCTCCTGTCTCTCTCTTTCATGCGCTTGATAGACGGGTATAAATCACAACAATCCTGTCTTGACAGCCAATTTCGAGAATTTGATCTGGTTAAAGACATGGCTTTCCTGCTCCACTCACTGAAACAGGCTGCTATTTTATTTTTATACAGCACCTTGTCATATTTAGGAAAGTGGAATCACCTGCCTCCCTTTAATGAAATTTTCTTTAATTACAGTTTTAGCTCTTTAGTGTTAATTACTTTTCCATTCAGCCTGAGTTCTCAGCCTGTCTCATAGGAACATATTCCCCCCCCACCTCCCTACACTATTCACGCATATGCTTTCATTTTTCTAAAGATGCTTTTCGTTGTTGGAAGTTGTTGTCAGATCCATTATAATTAGATCCTAATTATCAAAATCATCATTATTGTGTAGGAAGAGGGAGCATTGTAAACAACTCTTAAAGTTATAGGATCTTGTCTGACAGAGGAGAAGCCTTTCAGGATATACGTGAGTAATAAACAAGCAAACCAAAAAGCTTCTAAACGCTCTGTCGGGGAGCTGCAGAGATCTGGAGAGCGCGTGCTCTCCTCGGGAGGAAGGTCCACCTCGGTTCTCTCGCCACACCTGGTCCTCCAGGCTCTGATCTTTTCTGGAAAACGTGGGTTTAGGATAAAATTGCCCTGCTTCAGTTTGCTTACGCAAATATCTAGCTTTGTACCTCTCTTTCAGATGTCCACACGTAAAAATCACTTTACTGGTGTGAGTCAGGCCCAGGTTCTAGTTGCGTTAATACAATTACTTTTTTGTGTTCAAGGCAGCAAGTATGAGGGAAGAGACTGCTGTGATGCATGGTGATGGGGAGATTCTCCTGCTGTACACTAAATCTTCAGAGTGAAAGAGAGAAATAATAGACTGTATTAAAAAAATAAAAAATCTCTCAAAGCAAGAGAAGATCCTTAGAGCTGGCAACTAACAGTTGGTAGAAATAAAGCTTCCTACTGGCAGTCAAATCAAATGTAGTAACAACTCAACGACTCCCTGCTGCTAGCTGACAGCATGGTGTAACACACTGGGACAAACATTCACTTAAACACTGATTGCAGGAAAACGTCATTTTCCACCTCACCAAGTAGCTTTTTGGTCGCCTGCGTGTGAGGGATTTGAGGCTGGTGGCGTGTGGCTGGGCCGCAGAGGGGCCGGGGGTGGAGAAGGATCGCGGGCTTCCGAACTTTTAGTCCTCAGGCTTCTAAGGCTCCTTGATACTATTTCTGGTATGTTCTTGCTAATCTCTTCTCCAATTTAACAGAGCTTGGCTAGCGAATCGTAATTCTTCTGTTACAAATCCATGGAAGATCACTGAGGGAACTGGTAGGGAGACAGGTGCGTGGTGTGCACACCTACGCGCTGTCTTTCAGAGATGGAAGGAAATTGCTGATAGAAATTGTGAAAAATCTAATGATACAAACTTTGACTCTCTTGAGACTGAAGGCATTTTTGTCGTCTTTTTTCCTTTTGGGAAGTGATGAATGACAGCTATGTGTCTCTGATCTGTAGTACTGGCTTTCTGACTGGTCCAAGTAACTGCTTTTGATGTTGTAATCATTTCAAAATAATCCCTCTTTAGAAAGCCTGTTATGTTCTCAAATAAATCTTTGCTTATTTTTGTAGTTTCTTATTTTTCTCCCTTGAAGTAGCTGAATGTAGCATTTGATTTTCTTTTGCTACTTCAGCTGACTTCTCTTAATAAAAAACGAATCCCCACAATTAATAATCAGATGACTCCGTGACACTTCTCCATGTCCTCTGGGGGCTGGAGACATCAGGTGGACTCCACCTGATACCACGGGAGTGTATCCTCAATAAAATGATGCTCCATCACTGAAAAACACCTGGCTTCTTAACCAGAGTTTTTGCTCTCTTCCAAGATGTGATGTGAATTAAAAGTGTTAGTCTGTAGTTTGAAAATAAAGAGTAATATAATCTTACTCTTCCTGATCAATATACTAATTTTCGTATGATGAGGCTTGGCTGTCATTCTCATAGTCACATCACAGCCTTTCTGTTAAAACTGGGCATGCTAGTGGAGTTTGTACAGCTCTCCGGACTCTGAAGAGCTGACTCGTAGCAACAAAAATATGGAGCATTAGGCTAGAAGCCAGTAAACAAAAGAAGGTAAGTCTGAAATCGTGTATTCTAATGATACAGTTGTAACTGCGGACAACAGCCCTGTTCAAACTGTAAAAAAAAAAAAAAATAAAAAAAAAATTAAGCAGGAGAAAAGAGAAACCTAAAATCAAGTAGGAATATGAAGTATTTACTGAGGTTTAAGTTGTATATATAGAGCCGTAATATATATACAAAATACCACAATCATAATAATGATATATGTTTATATATATATACATGCACAATATACAAGATCATACATTCCTTTTACATAGAACTTTCAGGCATTCCAGAATGATTTTCATTTAAAGTGCTGTCTACTTGTGTGGCCTTCTATTGAATATTTGCATTTTTTTCAAGTTTTTTTGTGTGTATGTGTTTGAAAACTGATTCATCAAAGCATATAAAGAAACTATGTCTACTTTGAAACATGATATCTGTAGAATTAGGTAGGTCTTCAGGTCTTTTCTTCAGGAAACTTTCTGCAATGGTGGTCTGTTAGTAGTAGTGTGTAATACAGCTAATAGGATATTTGTTGCTTACACGTGCAAACGTCAAAGTCAAATTTGTGAATTTCACATCAGCTCTGTGTTTTGCTTTTTAGTTGTAGTTTTTGTTGCTGTTGTTGTTTAGAAGTGCTGCGGTGCCGTATATTGGATGCACTGGACAAGTTTATTACTGAGGGCTTGCACCACACCGTGTCTGGTGTTTTGGCTCAAAGGTGAAGGTCGTTCCTTAATAATTCCTCCCTGTTTACTTTTTGTTCCCCCCAAAAGTACCTGATGAAAAGAACAATCTGTCCGTAGTATGAAGAGATTTAAATTCTCTTGGCTATAAGTGCTTCAGCTTTTAAATTGAGAAGAGTTATGTTCCGGTCTGTCAAGCCATAGGATCTGTGTACTGCAGAGCTTGTGCATGTCCAAGGATACATTTAATTAAACCAGCATTAGTGCATCTATACAGACTTATTAAAACACTTAGTTTGTCTCAATAATATTGATTAAATAGCAGTAGTTTGTTTAATCTAAGTGTATTTTTGCTATTACTACATTACTTCCAAGTAATCAGGGTAATAGTCATCATCAGTGAAATATCACGTTAGTTATGAAGTAATGCCATAAGAATTGATTTAGACTTGGCAGGGAGGGAAGGCTTTCTGTCATGGAGTGCCAAGGTCTGATTTGGATTATTAGAATGAGAGTTTTAAACATAATTTCTGTTCATATAAACAGTATGTGTTTTATAGGCTTATAGGTTATTCCATACTCTGAGTATCCAGTATATCAAGGAACACCTCAGACAGTTAATTATGCAAAACATCATGTAAGTAATTACGCAGTATTATTATGCATTTAACAGTTTTATTGATTTGCCAGTTGCTCACTTACAGTATTTAGAGCTATAAACAAGAGATGCTCACCCTCAGTTGAAATAGGTCCAAGGAAATGAGCTAAAGATAAATGACACTAGTATGCATTGTTGCATCAGATGTAATCCTTAAATGTAGAAGCTGTCAACAGTGATAATTTGCAACACATTGGGGTATCTCAGGATCATTTCCTTCTTGTTAACAAAGTTTATCAACCAGGAAGCAGAGGGAATCAACTTGAAATAGAAAGGGAAGGAATAATGAATATTTATACAGGGTGGAGGAATGTTTTAAAATATTTCCTCCTCATTTCAGAGGGTCTGCAGGTGTTGAAAGTCAGTCACTTGAAAATCTTGATTTTTGAAAAATGGCATAGGAAACAAACTAAGTGCAGCCTCTCGGATTAGGTACAAATGTGAGGACTCGGATAATGGCTTGATTTGTTATACTATAAATGAACGTGCAGCAGTGTAGCCTTCCGCTGCCTTGTGTGTAGGAAGTGCTTTAGCAGAGCTTAGTGGGTTGCCTGCAGACCAATATAACTGTTGGGGAAGCCGGATCCTCTGTCACCAGTCATCAGCTAACTCAGGCCACTGCTGGTAGCAACATGATGGCTTCAAGCATTGCTTCTTCTGTTCCGGCTGCTAGTGGCTATGACAGCTGCTCTGGAAAAAGTCATAGGCTTGCTTTGCTTTCCCTTGCCAACGTGAAGTGGTAGAGGTTTCAAGAAAACATGAGCAAAAGAAGAAATTACAGAAAATAATGAAAGGTTCAACATTAAAAAAATAAATATGTAGAAAACTACAGTTGTTCTGTTTTGCACAGAATGCTACATGGTTATACATATGTGTTTATTAACAAAGACCTAATACGTAATGACAGTTTTGTTTGTGCATGCACAGAACAAGATTAGCAATATTTTGCAATTAATGATCTCATCCACTAGGTTAACCAAGCAGACCTTGCAATATTTCTTATTAAAAGAAGAAATCCTTTCTTTTCCTTCCCCCAACTAAGCCAGTGCACCTTAATGCAATGATGATATGTTAGACCCAGCAGTTGTCAAAGCATCGTATTACTGTGATGCCATAATGACACCCTGTCTCTGTAAAGTAGTCATGTTTTCTCAAATCACACGTTGCACCGTTGATTTCTGACATGACACTTCATTCAGTCACTTTCCTTTTCTTCTGCATCTCCATTCTCTGACAATAGCAGCTGGTGCCCATTTTCCTACTAAGTGATTCACATTTTGCCACTTTACTAGAGTGCAATTAGCTGAAGCAGAAAAAAATGCTCAATGTAAAGCAGCTCAGCTGAGATTGTTACTCAGCTCTTCAACAGGACATGGTGAAAGTCTTGAGGTGTCGTGGGCATCAGTGCAAGAAACGATGCTTTCGTTTCTTTCCACGCTAATATCCTTTCTTCGTACATTCAGAGACACAGGTATGGGGAATCACTGGAACATGTCTCACTGCTCTCTATTGATTTTTGGTGCAGACCTGTGAAATGATACGAAAATAAACGCTGCATTTGAGAGGAAATGTAGTCTTCATGGTCAAAGCAAAGAGCTGGGTTCCATTCCCGATTCTGCTGTAGGCTTCCCATGTAATCTAGCCCAAGACTTTCTTTTATGCATTGGTTCTCATAGTTAAAGGATGAGGATAACAAGTTAAGATGTTTTTGGTCTACACGCATGTGAGTTAGGAATGTGTTGGAGGAAAATCAGA
Source organism: Anser cygnoides (assembly GCF_040182565.1). Lineage (NCBI taxonomy): Eukaryota > Metazoa > Chordata > Aves > Anseriformes > Anatidae > Anser > Anser cygnoides. The sequence continues at coordinate 21,480,956 of NC_089875.1, read as the reverse complement.
TGGATGGCACTGTTAATGTACAAAGTAGCTATGTGTGCATAATAACACCTGCCTTGCTGATGCTCCCACCTAGAAGCTGTCACTAAAAACGTCAACTGATAACAACCTATTCTGGCACTTATGGAAATAGAGCAATTCTCTTTTCAGGAAAAGAATTGAAAACTTTGTGTGCAGGTAAAAGGGGGCTTTTGTGTTGGTCTGTAATAAAGGTGTTCACTCTAATTATTCTGACTAATTACTACTCTCACTGAAGCCACCAGCGCAGCTCTGAAATAGCGAATGATGCTGTAAGCAGAGCTTTTCATCGTTGAAAAGCAAACATGAAATGTGCTCACAGATTATGAAGTATTGGCTTGTTTTTTTGACCTCCTTTAGGTATTAATAACAAGGGAGGTGAGAGAAAAATAATTTTCTGAACCAATTGTATGCATGAATTGAATGTAAAAACCTTCTCACGGCTTGAATAGGAAGGCTTTCTTTTTTAAGGCCATATGCTGTAATCAGATGTGGTTAATTTTTGCACTCTATTTGTATATTGATACTGATTTAGCCAGTGTCAGCGCTGTCAATATCATTAGCAGTGTGGCAGGTAGATGGAAATACAAATGTGATTGCATTAATAAATTCTTAATATATTCAACCTTTCATAAGCACATAGCATACAATTTATTCCGTATTGTTTAAGACCATTTTAAAGCCGGAGTTGTATTTTGAAGCGCTCTGTCATTGTACCTTTCTGCCAGCAGTGACTGGTTTGGGGTCATAGTCGTAAGAAGTTGTGAGGCAAATTTACTACAGATATGAAGGGTTGTGTTATATATTACCTATTACTAGCAACTTGCAGCACCCTGTGTAGTTTCTTCTGTGTTTGGGCATGGAAATGCTTCTAGAGCCAGTTAGCTACTTTCCCTGTAGTTACTGAAAGGAAGGGTTACCCGAGAGCTCCAAGTTGTTAGCAAATTTACCGGAGAGTAACCCACCACAAATGGTGGTGCCTTTTATTTGACTTAAAATATAGTAAAGAAAAAAAAACAACCCCACCAAGGCTTTAAAATAAATACTGTACGTTTTTATATGACACATGTTATTTCTATTCATAAACCTTAACTAAATTTAGATTTTTATTAATCCAATGTGACCTAAAAATTTTGCATTAACAGCACAATGTGGAATTGGGCTTATTCTCTTTGAATGCAGATAAAGCCATCATTTTGAAAATAGCTCTTTCTGACAAAAAGGTGTTCTTTTGAAATAAAGTCTTATTCACTACATTCCTCTTAGAGTTAATGTGAATTTTAGTGCCTCTAATTTTAGATTGAAGTGAGGTCTAGAATAAAACCCACCGGCTGACAATTGAATTTATAGATAGTTGTGAATATTTCAGGCTTGAATAATAGAGCTGTAGAATTTCAGACACAGAGAGGAAGAGAGAATTAAGCTCCAAGTGTAGTTTTAGACTATAATGCAATGGTGTCTAGGAATTCTTCAGTGGAACGAGCTAAGTAGTAATTAGTAGGGAACTGAGGGAGGGATTTTACAGAGATCTAGCTTAGGCATTATTCCAAATGTTCAGCATGATAATTTGCTGGTGGTCCCACCTGCCATCCGTGTAAGATGGCTCTTGAATTCCTTCCTTCAGATGCAGCACAGCGGCAAAGGAACGGTAGCGGTAGGTGCCTGGTGCCCACCCACAGCTTGTACACAGCCCTCATCCCGGTTCCCCTTCTTTGCCGGGGGGAGGAGGGGGGGTTGAAAAGTTTCTGTTCTCAGAACCAGGGGCCGTTGTTTCCTTTTTTCCATGGAATGGTTAATGTTTTAACTGAATTTGTGCTTTGCCGGTATGTACCAATCCGGTTTGTGCTGTTTAAGCTGTGGCCAAAAGCAGCTGTATTTCGGTTAGCACTAGAAACTGCAGCTTCGGAAGCATCAGCAAACTGGCTTCAGCCTAAGCAATGCTGCTGATCGGATTTTCATGCGTGCAAAACTGCAGTTGTTTTGGTTCTGACCGCTTGGAGTGGGAGATAGACGCTATAGCACTGGCTAAAACAACATGCATTTCGACAACTAATTAATTGTAAATGATTTTTCTGAGAAGGGAAGGGTGACATTAGAGCTCATTATTGCACGAGTGAGAAAAAAGTCAGCAGTGGGAGGTTTAGAGAGACAAGAATGTGCCATCAAGCTGGGTACGATAGATGATAGGTAATAGACACCTATTGCTTTACTTTGAGACTTAATCTGTGGAGTCTAAAAAGAATGGAGACAAAAAGAAGACCAGGTATCTGTTTATTCAATAAAAGGATCTCAGTGTTAGTGTGTAGAAAAATAATATAAAAAATAAGTAGGTGGAATGTGAAAGTTGATTGATACTTTTAATCATGGCTGTATAAAATTCAGTGTCAAAAAAAGAGGAGAGAGACAGTGCGACACCATGTTTTAGTACCCTAATAACTTCTAACTCTAGTCTAAGATCATAATGTATGTGAGAGCGGTCCAGTAATTATAAGGTAATAAGTGGAGTGGTGGTGTAAGTGCTCTAAATTAAAAGGAATTCGCAGAGCTGCTGTAAGTCAGTGCCGACCCGCTTTCTTTCAAATGTTGACTTGAGAAAAGTGCTTAGTCCAGAGTGCAAGTAGAGAGACAAGAGAGAGCTATCTATTAATTACAGCACTCATTAACAGTGACGGCTACAAGGCAGCAGATGCAGAAGAAAAGGCACATGCTACTGCAGGCTGGCAAGGGGATTTCCCCCCCTCCAGTTCTTGAGGAAAGGACAACACAAGCAGGTGGTCCAGTGTAATAAGATATTTTCACAGCTTTAACCTTCCCATTTCCTTGGTTTATTTGCTGACACCAGATAGCGTGCTCCTTCCACCTTCTCAAATAAGTACTGATTTTAAGTTTGGAGGGTAGGATTTCTGTACACCAATCTGGCCGTTTCCCAAAGTTACACGTAATTATTTTCAATAGTATTTGACAGTAAAATTTGCAACAATTGGAAGACCCTAATTAGACCAAGGGGCACTGATTTTAGGGTAAATCTTATCCTAAGCAGATACTTGAAATGAAAGGTCAGGCTTTGATCTTGGTTGCTCTCATTGGAAAAGAAGCCAACTCTCTGTACTTACGACTGTTTTCCATTGGTGAATTTGGTTCCAGAGCTTGAAGTAGAAATTTTTAGATTGATAGACAGATACTTTTACATAAATGTGTGTTTGTGTATATATATTATTTAACATGTTAAAAGGTGAATAAGTGACAAGATCTTAAAACTGACTTGAGAAAGTTACTTTAAGTCAGATTGTCTTGACTCATGTTCTTGCTTTGAAAACATTCATCTATAGCTCCAGGTGGTGGCCTTATGGAGTAGCATTTCTGCCGAAAATATCTCTAGAGAGATGCTCATAACTGTCATTTATACTTTGCCAGTTGCAGAGGGTACTGTCAGGAAAATGCTAGGTAGGCCATTTGGAACTGTGGTCTCATAATCACAGCAGTAGAAAACGAAGATAGCATTGTATTCAGAGCTTTCTGATTACTATTTTTGTTCTTTATTTGTACTAAAATGTATTTATAAGTAATATTGAACTTGGGGACAGAATAGACAAAAGGAAGGTTTTTTCCCTCCTCTGGAAAGTACTAGATCAAATGTTTTATTGTTTTGTTTCAGATACTTAATTCTGAAAAGGTGAGAACTGAGAAGTAAGACAGAATCTCACCTTCTGAAAGACAAAAGTTATATCTAAAATTCCTTCCAATACTTTTTTTTTAATCCAAGAATGGAACACGTGAAATGTCAGATCCTATAGAGCTGCAGATATATGGGATACTGGCATAGTTATTACTGGTTAGTCTGAGGATAATGGCTAGAAAGTAATTGCAGCCAGAGCTGATGAATCATTTCACTTAGATTTTGTGAAAATGGAGTCCAGCCTTAATTATTTGTTAGAGTCCCCAGTTGATATGCTGCTCGGTTACTAAATAGCTATGTATATAGTAAAGCAATATTAATAAAGACCAAAAAAGCTTGTGGAAGACTTGCTCTTCAATATCAGTTGAATAGATGATGGATACGTGTTTTATTGAAGTGTGTTGACAAATATTAAATACAGCCAAGAACATTGATGTGATCAAACTTGGAAATACTTGTTCCTGATAATGATAGAATTTGCAAGGGGGGTGAAGGCACTAATGGAAAAAGGAAGAAATGTAATAGTCTGATAATCTAATAGTATATTTGAAGTTTGTGACTCATGGATGACAAGTTCAGAATTTAGATCTGATTTGAAGTTGACACATAGACTAGAGGGCAGGTGGAGGGGACAACAGGCGGATTTGGTCTCTCTAAAGTTTTTGTTTACTGCCTGTCTGGAGCTTTGACAAAGCTCTGTCATGCCCTTATGCTGATTACCTTCATGTAGAACAAGAGGTATTGACTAATGAATGAATGATGTGCAGTCCCTAACCCTTCCAGAGCAGCCGGAACGAGCACTGTCTTTAATACACAGATTCTTCTTTCTCTCTCTCTCCACTACAGGCTTCTCTGCAGAATGTCAAGCAAAGATCGACACATTGATTCTAACTGTTCGTCGTACATCAAGACGGAGCCGTCGAGTCCTGCCTCTCTGACGGACAGCATCAACCACCACAGCCCCGGTGGCTCCTCAGACGCCAGCGGGAGCTACAGTTCCACCATGAATGGACATCAGAACGGGCTAGACTCACCTCCCCTCTACCCTTCGGCCACAGGGCTTGGGGGCAACGGGCCAGTCAGGAAACGGTATGATGACTGCTCCAGTACCATTGCTGAAGATTCACAGACCAAGTGTGAATATATGCTGAACTCGATGCCCAAAAGACTGTGTTTGGTGTGTGGTGACATTGCATCAGGGTACCACTATGGAGTGGCTTCCTGTGAGGCCTGCAAGGCTTTCTTCAAGAGGACAATTCAAGGTTGGTAATTCCTTAAACTTCTTTTCTTTCTTTTGTTCAAAGTGAAATAGTACAGTCCTTGACTAAATGCTGTTAAAACTTCAAATTGTACCTTTTCATTCTTCATAGTATTTGGTTGTACAGATGCTACTCATGAAAAAGCCACTTTAGGGTTCAGTGTGAGTTCTGTCTGTTACATTTATTTTGATTATCATAGAATGATTTGGGTTGGAAAGAACCTTAAAGAGTAGCTAATTCCAACACCCCTGCCTTGGGCAGGGACACCTCCCCATAGACCAGGCAGCCCAAAGCCCCATCCAACCTGGCCTTGAACAGTTCCAGGGATGGGGCATCCACAGCTTCTCTGTACAACACGTTCCAGTGCCTCAGCACCCTCTGAGTAGAGAATTTATTCCTTATATCTGCCAGTTCCCTCAGGACCCACAGATTCATCCCATCATGTCCATGAACTTGTGCACCTTCAAGTGCCTTAGATGGTCTCAAACCTAATCCTCTCCTACAGTGGGTGGTTCTTGATTCTCCTAGTCCCTGCCTTTGCCTTCTGCGGTTTGGACTATGCAGTTAGAGCTCTTGCCGGCAAAGACTGAGGCGAAAAGAATTGAGTCCCTCAGCCTTCTCCATATCCCGGGTAACCAGGTCTCATGTTTCCCTCTGGAGAGGGCCTGCAGTTTCCCTAGTCTTCCTTTTATCACTGACGTGCTTCTAGAAGTATTTCTTGTTGCCCTTGATGTCCCTGGCCAAATTTAATTCTAAAAGGGCGTTAGCTTTCCTAACCTGATCCCAGGTTGCTCAGACAATTTCTCTGTATTCCTCCCAGGCTACCTGTCCTTTCTTCCACACTTTAGGCTTCCTTTTTGTGTCTGAGTTTGCACAGGAGCAACTTGTTCAACCATGCAAACCTCTTGGCATTTTTGTCTGACTTCCTCTTTGTTGGGATGCATCACTCCGCAGCTCGGAGGAGGTGATCCTTGAATATTAACCATCTCTCTTGGGCCCCTCTTCCACTTAAGGGTTTGTTCGTTGGTACTCTACCAAGGAGATCCTTGAAGAAGCCAAAGTCTGCTCTCAAGTCCAGGGTAGTGAACTTACTGAGAACCCTCCATGCTGTCCTCAAGATCCTAAACTTCACCATTTCATGGTCACTGCAGCCAAGGCTGCCCTTGAGCTTCATATTCCCCACTAGCCCCTCCTTGTTGGTGAGAACGAGGTCTAGCATAGCACCTCTCCTCCTTGGCTTCTCTGTCACTTGAAGAAGGAAGTTGTCATCAGTGCACTCCTGGAACCTCCTGGGTTGTCTGTACCCTACTGCTTTGTCCCTCTACAGATATTGGGGTGGTTGAAGGCCCCCATGAGGGCCAAGGCTTGTGAATGTGAGGCTGGTTATATCTGTCTATAGAGGATCTCATCCGCTCGTTCTTTCTGGTCAGGTGGCCTGTAACAGACTCCAACTATATTGTCCCTTGTCCCTGCCCTCCCTTTAGTTCTGACCCATAAGCTCTCTGTCAGCTCCTCATCCATCCCTAGGCAGGGCTTCATGCACACTGACATAGAGGGCAACACCCCCTGCCTGTCCTTCCTGAACAGCCTGTATCCTTCCATTCCAACACTCCAGTCATGGGAGCCATCCCACCACATCTCTGTAATGCCAATAAGGTCACAACCCTGCAGGTATGCATATGTCTCTTAACTCTTCTTGTTTATTCCCCATGCTTCGTACATTTGCGTAGAGGCATTTAAAGTTGGACCCCTGATGAAGCTGCCTTACTGGCTGGAGTGGCTGGAATTCCTTTGTGCTGATCTTCAGGTGCTCTCCGGCTGACTTGTGACCTTTCTCCAGGCTCTGGGCATCTATCGCTGACACTGGCATCAAACTGGGAGGAGTGGGGTGAATTGAGATTCTCTTCCCCCAGCAACTTTAAAGTCCTCTCGAACAGCTTGGCAAGCCTGTGACCAGAGATGCTCTTTCCCTTCTCTGGCAGGTTTCTCAAAGGAGTCATGGTCTGTCAAAAATAGAAGAACAGTGGAGCCAGTCAGTGCACGTTGTTCTTTTTTCTGTATGAGTTCCTCGTGGATTCTCATAAATGCTGCCAAAAAAGTGATTATTTTTGAAGGTTTTCATGGAGACCTCTTGAGCACACCTTGTGGCGCATACAGATGGTGCTTAGGTTTTGTTCCTAGCTAAATCACAACCATACTTAAATTGTTACAAAAAACAGTTTGTTTATGTCAAAGCACTAGTAAATTTCAAAAAGGGTACAAAATGTACTGCTGTAGTGTTTTCTGCATTTCAGTGTATTGGTAAGTGTCCTTTCAGACATAAAATATACTGTGGCCTTAAGAGGTTCACCAAATGCCTCTAAGATCACATTTTAAGGAGGGTAAGTTGGCAGCTTTTGGTCTCTGTCCAGTACTTTATATTACTAATCTGTTCTTGATACCTGTTACAAATATGCCACATATTTTGGCATAAATTAGTATGAATGGGATAAACGGTCATGCAAATTGTTCTAGCTACAGAACCAATGGAGACAAAATAACCTTCTACTTTCATTTAGGTATCATCCTTTCAAGTAAAATTGAAGGTGCTTTATTTAAAGAACATGAGGCCAAGCTTGGCCTGTACAGGAATATAGTGTCACATTAAATTAAATTCAAACTTCAGAGACTAAAATTAGGTTGCTAAGTCCAAATTTAAGCTCCTCAATAAAACCTGCTTGATTTTCATAGGTGTTGAGCACCTGGAATTCTCAGGAAAGGCAAGGCAGTGTGGCAGTATGCTTTTCTTATTAAAAATGAGTTGTACTAAGGAGAGTAAAGTTATTTTCAGTTCGTAACTTCACGTAGCCCCAAATTTGAAACACTCGGTCAAAGTTTTTTAAATATAGTACTTCTGTATTTAATATAAAATTAATAAAGAAAATTAATGTTTTTTCTTTAATTTAGCCATTGCTAAGAGTTGTTTTAATTTGTCAGTAAAAATATTCATTTTATTCCCCATAATTAATTGTTGTAAACATAGAAAATCTACTACTAGGGGATTTGGGCCTTCTACCACCATGAAATACCCATTTCATGATGACTGTGTAGCCACTAAAAAGAAACATTGGAGTTCAGTGCTTATAATGGGGCTGACTGTTACAGAGTTTGCAATCAGTAAATAAACATAACTTCAGAGATTCCTAGTGGTGTAGGTTCATAAGTAAAATGAAAGCATGTGCAGAAACGATATGTTCATTTCAAGTATGTTTTTGAAAAAGTTAAAAAAAAAAAAAAAAAATAGTAGTAGCTGATTTCACTTGACCTTCAAGAACATTTTCAGGAAAACTCCAAAAATGTTCCCAGTGAAACAACTTATATTTCTGTCTGCTAAACTTCAAGTGGCAACTTCAACTGGAAACTTTGATTTTATAAATGGTATTTAATTGCTGTGTAATAGCTATCCTACAGAACTGAATTAATGCACGATTATTTTAGTCATATTTTGAGCATGAAAAAATGCGAGAAAACCTTTAACTGAATGAAGTATTGACTTCTGGCAGTAACAGATAGCTTGCAATTTTACACCACACCACAGACAGCAAGCTTCTGGGTATGGAAGCACAAGACAGAGACGTCATTCTCCAGATTAGCAACCTGGACTTGGCCACACAGCTCAAGTTAGAACTGGCAGCTGCGCAAAAAGTCTCAATAGGGCTGGAGCACTAGCTGCATCAGCAGGTGACGGTGCTGTAAAGACCAAAAAAAAAAAAAAATAATGCAATGAGGCAAACACAGGCATTGAATGGAAAAGCAATAATGAAGAAACTAAGAATAGGAAGAATGTTACCATCGTAATGTCATGGTAGCTTCTCCAGTAATGGTGCTGACTCAGCTGTCGCACAGGTTTGAGAGTTTTCAGATACCATCCGAAATAACGGAAGCTGCTTGCTTTGGTGAATCCTACTTGCGATGGTGAACCGTTGTTTGTGGTAGGTGACAAGAAGTATATAAGAAAAAGCTACTCCTTATGTTTCGAATATTCAACTTTTTGAGCTTGCATGAAGAGGAATTCCCCTGAGCCTTGTTTGCTGTAAACGACAGAATTTAGTCTCAGTGTTCCTGTTCCTAGAGGTCAGTCTCCCCTGCTTTCTCCCTTCCTGGTTCATCTCACGTTCTTGTTCTGCTTGTATTTAAAATAGGTTGATAACTGAATAAGTGCAAATAAGAAAACAGGATAAAAAAAAAAAAGAAATTTATAAATACGGAAGAGTAGAGCAGAGTAAAGAGAGAATCAAATGTTGTAACTATTCTTATGCAAGAATAGCTTATCTTATCCAAAAGAGTTGCTTATTTGAAGTCCTAATGCCTTACTTGCGATGGGTAATTTATTATCGATTCAGTGAAAGAGAATGTATTTGTTTTACCAAACCTTTTTTGCTTTAGCACAGACTTGTAGAACTGAAGTGCAACTTCTGCTGAGGTCATCGACAAAACTGCCCTGGCTTCTGGGAGAGCAAGGCTGTGCTGACAAAGTTAGACTGTGAAGCAAATCTTGTGTTCACGTCAGGCCTGGAGTCCTTTCCACTAAGTCAATGGGATTCTTTCCATTCTTTCCATTTCAAAGAAGCCTTTTCAGATCTCAGTAGGTGCAAGCCGCAGGCAGCTGTTCAGAGCGCCAGCACGGTGTCTGTGCACCACCGACATCTTACATAAGACAGAAGTGAAGTAGTTGAAGTAGTACATTGCGGGATACCTAGTAGCCCCTTATAAGAGGTGCTTTTCACTCTCATGTGGACTATACACCTATTTTTAAGGGGTAATGAAGATTATAAGCCCCTTTCAGGTGATAGCAATCTAGTCTAAAAATGTCCATTCCTGGCTGGCACTTCTCTCCTCTTCTCCTTTGTCTCTTGCAATCCCTGGTAATTTTTTTCAAAGTAAAAGGAAAAGTAAATGAGTCCTCTCTTGAATTACAACAGAGAGAAGTTTTTTCTATTCTGAATGCGTTTTTTTTAACATAGCACACAAATATTGAAATTTGGTGCTGTGGTAAAGAATGCATGGGTTATGATAAAAATTGATAACAAAACAATAAAAACAAGAAATGACTTGGTTTAAAACAACAAACAAACAAAAAATCTCAAACCAGCTGAGTATACAAAGTCATTGTCGTCCTAGGTCATAGCAGAATCTAATGATTCTTTGCCCCCTCTTGTGACATATGGGACTGAGAGAACTGGATGTCCTCTGCTCAGCCTCATACTCAGCTGCAGCTCTGTTTGCTTCTGGGATAATTTACATGATGGCTGATTGCAAATGTCTCTCAGAAACATACACAGCCAAATCTCCCCAAAAGTGGCTTAGCATCAGGGACAGTAGAAAATAGCAAGAACTAAAAATAGTTACAGGGCCATTGATTTTTAGGGTCTCTCCACAGTTTTTGCTGTGTACTGTATTATCTTGAAAACTCCAAGCTTTCATTTTAAAAGAAAAAAAAAAAAAGAGAAAAGGATTTTCAGTTGTCAGCTGGCTGCAGACTTGTGTTCAACACAGAGGTCTTGCACTTACTATATATTTTGAAGTGAATATTTAGTGTAAATACATTTCTCATCATTTTTATTTGCTCAGTTATCATAAAGGCTAGTAAGTACATATTTTGCATTAATAATATGTAATTACTCAGTGCTTTACTTAAATGTTCCTGTAAGTGGACTGAAAGGGTACTTTTGCCTTCAGTAGAAGGATGATGGGAGTTAATTTAAAAATAGTTTGCTACTTTGTTTTATTTTAGCCTTTTTCTCTCTAAAATAATAGCCTCCATCGAGACAGCTTTCTTCCAACTCTTCAGGATTATTGTCTTTGGACCCTTTAGTATTATTGTCTTCAAACTAGCATGAAAAGGCAGTGTGAAAAGCCCTAGGTATTGATATATTGCCTTCTTGGTAAGAAGGTGATGTTGCAAAAGTGTCACAGCTTTTTTTTTTTTTTTTTTTTTTCCCTTGGACAGTGTTTGAATTTACTCCACAAAAGCTAAAATATTTCACAGTTTATAGTCCTTGTATTTCCAGGGCTTTGGTTCTTTTGTTTATTTTTCAGAGAAAACTGGATGAACATTATTGAGACAGCAGTCTTCCATTTATATACAGTGGGTAAAGCACAGGCGGTAAGAAGCCCTACTGCAGTCGTACCCTCAGTCTTATTTTAGAGCTTTATCCCTGAGAGTCATTGCCTGTTGGTATCTCCTAACACAAACAAGACATGTTCTACCCTGGAAATTACTTGTCTTTTGGTTACCTCACCATTATGTGAACTAGATCAAGTCTGCCATTTCATTTTATGCTGATTACCTGAAAGTCTTCAGCCCTACAGTTCTGCAGTAAGGTAGTTCCTGTGGTCTTCAGAGCCTGCCCATGCTAGGAGCTAGATAAAGCTGTTCCTGTCCAGGAGTGCTTTGCTCACCTTTTTGATTTTCAGAGTTGCTTTTGATCTCTTTAGTGTTCAAGTTTTTCAACCCTCTTTACAATGTTTACCTGTGTTTATCTGTAAATCTACAAACACTTTACAGTAAATACGCTAGGTTTTTTTTTTTAATCAGGAAGTTTTAATCAGGGAAGTTAGACCTAGCTATGTAAATTCAGATAAACTGACATTTAAAATGAGCAACATAAAGTTTGATTCAAAGTTGCACATGACCAAAGTGGGTTCCGAAGGTTAATTTACATCTCTCAAAGCTGACTCCTGTAATAATTCTGCACATCATTTTTGTGGAGGAAATGAAAGCAAATTAAGCAAGACTTTATGGCTTTTCAGCATCTTTACTGGTAGCTAAGGTTAGTTTTTATAGAAAGGTAGGGTGGAGGCTTGCATCTGAGTGCAATAGTCTGTGGACCTTGGCTCTGGTGCAAAGATGGCAGCCCTCCAGTGAACCTAACACTAAATGTCACCTGAATCCATCATTACCTGATTAAATCATTTGCCTTCCTTATATAAGTAAAAGTCTGCATCAGCATTTCTTTCAAAGAATATTTTAAGCAAGCAGTGATAGATCTTCCCTTTCCCTCTGATTTCTCTGTGCCTATGGACCAACCAAACTAGCGAGCGAGTACTTCCAACACATCTTTTCATCCTATCATAATGTCACTGTGTAACTATGGCAGCCAAACAAGATGAGACAATAAAATATAAACACACCGAAACTTGAGAACCAAAGAGACAGAAGCATACAGATGGCCCTCTCCTTTTTACTGTCTCTGCTTTCCTTACAGCCTGGTACATTATATGCTGTATTTAGATTATTAGGGCATAACAGCGAGGATCCTGATCTGTGCATGGCTATTTCAAATACATCAGAAATCCTCAGAGAGATTGTGGTTTATGAATAATAATAATGGGTATGATGCTATGTATCATTGCCATGAATCTCTGTTATAAACAAACTTCTGAAAGATCCAGCCCAAACTATGAGGCTCTGTCTAGGTTGAAACTAAACACATGTGAGGTCTCAGCTAGCAAGCAATTTACTTTAGTACTACTATAACTTTTTAAGTGACTTTTTTTTTCCAAACTGCTGCGAAAGTGCTTTTTAAAAACTTTAGAGACTGACATGTTCTCTTTTTTCATAGGCAAAAAATGGCAGTTTTCCATGTTGCCTTGGAAAGTTATATAGAATTGGCCTAGGCATAATATCAGCAGGGACAAAATGCAGGTTGTTCAGTCTTTCTCAGTTGGACAACTCTTCAGTGACTCCCAGGTGGCAGGGAGTCGGTTTCGGAGAAAGGCAGGTTGGGTGGGCAGGTCTTCAAGCTGTGGATTCCTTCTTAAGAGGACCTAAATGACTCCTGTTGAAAATAGTGGTTGATTCCAGTGGGGATCAAAGGTACTTGGAGCTTTACAGGTGGCATTCAATACCCACCACTATCGGTTGTATAGTGAAAATTATGGTGTTTTTATGATGTTGGAAACCCATCTATCTAAAATAAGCATCTGATGCAAAATTATCACATAGTCAGACCAACTGGCATCACCTTTACACTGCTGTTTTAAATCTCTGTTTATGTTGTTTTCTAGGAATAAAAGAAAAAGCAATAAAAATACATTTTAGAAATTCTAAGTAGATTATAATTCAGTAACATAGTACAGTGGCTTGTTTTAAACAACTCAGCGTAGTGCTTTAATCTGAAATGTAGTACTTCTAAGCTGGCTGTATCCTTCTGTCAAATACCATCTTGTACTTTAGAGCTATTTAAAAAGTGGCTGCTTCTTCTATTATACCAGAAAAGGCAACACAAGCATCAGAGACATAAGCATAATTCATCATATATGACCTTATCTCTTTTTTTTTTTTTTGAGTTTTTGAATGGAAAGACATTCAGGAATCAAATTTTTAAACGTTCTGGAACTGCATGTGCAATATTGTTCCTGAAGTCATCTGGCTGAAAAATTGTGAATACAGTCAACTTCAGGGTTAATCAGCTCCAGATAACATGTAGCAGAATTCATAGGTCTATAATTCATAGAGCTGTCTACTGTATCGGGTGAATCCATTTAAGGATTTGTCAGATAAAACTGGATTTGGTTAGGTTCAAATTCAACCTCATTCCAGCCTGATCCCGTTTCTGAGACCTTAACAATATGAAAACCGTTACTTGTGAAGATACTTATTTATGCTTATATTCAGTTGAGTTTTGACGGCAAAATAGGGACCACAATGTAGAAGAACTAAAATTTTGACCTGAGAGAAAATATTTTTACTTTCCTAAGTTCAGCTTTGCTGTGACCTATAAATATCAAATATATAAGTCCACCTGTTTTTTTTCCTCTGTTCTTAGTTCCAAAGTTAGGCTATTTCTCTTCAGTTCTGTCAGCACCTGCTCTTCCTCAGTTTCTCTAGACGTGTTCTTTTTCTGTTCTGCTTGGATTACTTATCCTGGCATCACCTAGCACAGTGTTGCTCACTCTGTGTTGGCTTGGATTCTCGTGACTCTCTAAGACTTCTCTTTTATTAATTCCCTGAAGGAGTACTGCCATAATCATGGCTTACCTGTCATTTTCCAGAGTTTGCACGTATACCAGTTCACAAAAAGTCTGTTCCTTTGATTCTGTGATACAGGAAAAGAGAGCATGATGGTGGTATTCAGGGTGAACTTCAGAAGGACTCGAATCCAGTGATGTAGGAACTTCTGCTAACACTTGATTTTTAAATACAATGCTTTTTAAAGAGGTACTAGGTTACAGAGACTCAGAGTTTGCGGGGTAAATGGGGCACTACTGAATATAAATAAATAAATACTGAAATACCATTCCATGAGCAGATGATAGGATCGAAATTATCACATTGAAAGAATAATTAGTTGCCCCCCTTCCCCCCCTTTTTTTCCATCTGGACCTGCATTCCCACACAATAAACATTTCAGTACTGATGTTGTCACCCTTCCTTCTGCTCTTGTGAGGTCTCATGGGTACTCCTTCTGAACACATTTTCACCCTTCATCTCAGACTTCCTCATCTCTTTCACTTCTCCATAGATTTCCTGGGTGTATTCCAATAGCTCATAGCAATCAGGTTGCATCTTTGGTGTTATAATGTCAAATGTCACAGTGTGAAAAGGCAAATAAAGCTTCTACTAAGATTTGCTGTCTGCAGCTTCTATTCTTGTCAATATTTCTGGAAGAGGGACCCTTGTTTCAGCCTGTCCCACAGATGGCAGCCAGTATCTACAGCCAGCTCCTCACTTCAGGTATCTGTAAGTCCCTACAGTTGTAACTGTTGATGACAAGAGCTTCGTCTGAGGTGAGATGCTAAGGCGTGAGGCACTGTGTTCTCAGTGGCCCCCCTTTTCGTCATGGTTCAACTCCTGTTACTGTGAGGGTCCAAAACTACTGACCCACGTCACTGTCACTTCTGTGCAAGCAGTGGCCAAAATGGTCCAGAGAACCTCGCCTAAGTCCAGTCAGTTGCCTGGCTCGTAAAGCCATCAAGTATGTCCCTATATCATTAAAGTTTTATTACGACCCTACATCTCATTCGGGTAACTTCGGAACCTCATCTGTGAGATGAAAAAGATGGTATGTTGGCCCACTTGTTCTTGAACTGCATGTAAAGATCTTACAGTTTGAAGCATCTGAAAGCAGAGAACAGGTTATGCAATGAAAGTTTTAGCAGTTCGCTTACTGTCTTAAGATCAAATGGCATTATTTTTAGTGAGCCAGTTCCATTTGATAGGCCCGAAGTGTTAGAAATATTTTCACATCGTGTGGCCGAGATAATAACATTTAATAAATTAGGAGAATAAAACAAATGTTTTAAAATAAATATTCCTCAGGGCATAACGAGAGAAAAGGGTCTCAGGCATAAATCCCATTGTATTATTATAGCACAGTGCAATGTGTTTGGGGAGTGAAGATTTGACATATATTTTTATTTTCAAACGTCATACTAATTTACATTACTCAGCCCTTTAACTGCCAAACTGTAGAAGTCCATTACGGTACTGAAAGGAATATACAAATTATCCTCTGGCACTTCAGGCAGGAGTTTTACATATCCACTGTTATTCTATCAGCCAGCAAGCTGCAAGATTCTATTAAGGAGTAAGTGAGAAAATTATATTGCCTGCAAACTAATTGTACAGAAGACTCTGAAATAAGTAATCAGCGCCCAGTCCTTTCTGAAAACCAGCCAGGAGATATTATAAATTGCTCTATCGCTCTTGTCAGCCCAGTTTAAAGACTCACAGCTGCCATGTTGATCCTGTTCATCATATAATATGGCTACCTCTCCAGCTGTTGACAGGACTGGGCAAACTCAAGTTATATTCTTGCTAGCTGCTCAGTTTCAGCCTCTAGCACCATGCAAAAACAAGTAAATGGCAGAACTTATTTCTCAATCTTTCTCATTGAAATACAGTGCAGTTCTGAGAGTATTATCTGTGGATAATGTAACTGTGAGATAGTACAGATTGCTAAACACATAAATAATTTGTTTGTTTTTGATGTATTGAAGTAAAATGTGAGAGCTCTGAAGACTTGCAACACAGTAAATTTATTTTAAATCAAAATTAATTAATACCTAGAACATTAAGTAGAACATATTTCTAGTATCATATATACTCATGTACATATGAGTTACATTTATTTTTTTTTTTAAGGAAAGCTTACTGACCAAAAGTAGGGGGAAGTCTATCCATGCAAATATTTGATAAAATATTGCATTCGTATCTGAAGCGGTGACAAACTTTTAGTTTCCTTGAACTGTTATTGCACTCTAGCCATATTTTAAAATACTGAGACACTTCAGGAGAACCAAGCGTGTCCACTGATAAGATGTGGATCTTTGTTGAAGCAATATCCAGTTACTGTAATTCCACTGTGTTCACTGGAGGAGCTCTTTCCAACTTCTTCCAAGTTTTTTTCCAAAATGCTGTTTTCTAGCATCAAAAATTAGGACCTAGCATCTGCTGTATAATATAATTCATTAATGTAAAGCAATTGATAAGAATAGATTTGATGTCTAAGCTACATTTCTGGAATCAAAGCGATGAGAATAGTAGCTCATTTTAAAGTTCCTTAGGTGACAGGCGTTTGGAGAAAATCCATTATGTTGTCTGCCCATAATGTGCACCATGCTGTAGACCATTGCCATGGTTCACAGGGTTTTGAGCAAAGCTGATATTTCAGGATATGGATTGGAAGAGTTTACTTAGGGAAATAAGCAACCCTGCTTTCATTTTTTTTGGTTTTCAATACTGCTTTTTGGTGTCAGCATCTGTATCTTTGTCGTCTGTGCCTTTGCACAAAGGCTCTGTCTATGGTGCGAGTGCTCTGCTTGCTTCAGTACAGAGTTTTGCTACTTGGCGTGCTGTGTCATAATCTTAATCTTAGTTTTGATCAAGATAATTTTTGACCTTGTGCAAAGATCGTCTTTGATCTAGTGCAGAACACTTCAGATTTCCTGTTTCTTTTTTTTTTCTTTAATTGGGGGTGGTAGTACATACGTTACTACAACATGATGAAGTTAATTAGTTAAAATCTGTGATAGTCTTTGAAGACTGTAAGTAAGGCGGAAGACTGAAGACTTACTAAGTAAGGCAGAACCACCCTGCATAGTGGTTCCGCCTTACTGAAAATACCTCACTAGTGTGTGGGAAGATAATATTTTTTTTAAGGTTGCCCTTAACATCCTTTCCTGCACATCTTTCTAGAAGTAGTATGTCCTAACTTTGCTAATGCATTTCACGAGGAAGGTCTGCAGGAAAATCCAGCCAAATTTCCTGCCCAGCATATCCTTAGTTTCTTAAATGACTTCATTCTCAGAAGCAAGGAAGGACAAGAAGGCTAAACTGAAGTTTAAGTTTTGTCAGCGAGAGCTCTTTGTATTTAGCCATGCCAAGACACATTTTATTTGCCAGCATTGTTACTTCAATCATGTAGCAGAGTTCAGGAGGAATAAAACCTGCAAAAGACTGAAACAATTGTGCAAAGTACGTTGGTTTTATTAGCAGAACTTACACTGTACTGTGCAGACCTCCTTTATCATAAATACTTAACCCATTTTCAATAGATGTAAGTGGTTTAAGTATTACTTCCTGTTGAATTAGCAGTTGCTGAGCATTTGAGTCTTTGTGCAATCCTGCAATCCACTAATGTGATATTTAATGAGGAGACATCAGTCTGGAGAAAGGTAGTCAATATAAATCAGTGTTTACAAAGTGTGATTAACTCTGAAATATTTCATCAATGCTGTGGTCCCAGGCAGGCTCTATGCTAATTATTAGAACCTGCGCATGTTTCAGGGGACTTTGACGGACCCCGAGTGCAGCAAACATGGAGCAGCAAAATTGCAATTATGCTCGGACTGTCTCTGATGACAATTTATGCATTTGGTGTGATGACCTCCTGCTTCCCAAGAGGGCAATAAACAGAATGCATTTTCATTAAGATACTAATGCACTTAATCACAGGGGGAAAGGGTTAGAAAGTAAAGAAATACCTTTAAAGCAAGATGTGACAGGCTGATGGGGAAGATACTTTATTTGAAAGTCAGTTTCCTGATAAAACTTCTGACTGCTGCAGAGTCTGTCATACTGAATGTTGTCATGGGCAATAGAATGCATGGCCAGGCAGATGAATAAGCTGAGCTAAGCTTTCTAGCTTTCTATGACAAGTGCAGTGGTACCGGGATAAAAGAGAATGAACGTTCTCTCATCTGGACTTGGATTCCCAAAGATGTGTGTTGAAAAAACATGAAGAGAATGACTCATACATGTTTTTTGCATTAATTTTCAGGCTTTTCTTCTATTTTTGAGAATGAATATGTTTGAAACAGTAATAAAAAATTGAAACAGTGCTTTGCCACAGAGGGCTCACGTTTAAGGATCTGGCTTGTTCTAGGCCTTAAGGAGGGAGGCAAACATCTCCCCCAGTTTTTGTTGTTCTTACAACTTCCGAAGGATGATTCTGTTTTTGATGCCTGTCTGTACAAGAACTCTGTATGAAGAACAGAGAAGGGGAGATGCCCTGGCAAAGAGGTCTGACCTAGCAGTTGTAGGATGTGCTAAGTGCAGTGATATCAGTGCAGCTGAGCACTGTCTGATGCACTGTGCCTGCTCTTCTGAAGGGAGAGGTTCTGAAGAACCTCTTCCAGCTGTTTGTGCAATAAAGCACAACAGTCACTTTCTCATATTCTGTCCAAAAAAAGACTAATGAAATTGGTGAACAACAGGAAACAGAGCCCAGCTTAGGAGCCCAGGTGTGTGTGCAGCTTTGTACATCCTACCAGCAGGAATAACCAATGCAAAGGATTTTGCTCGATACCATGTGTTCATGTATGGACCCAGATGCATACTCTCATTAATTATGGTGATATTTTTGTTTGTTTGGTTGTTTTTTTACATAGAGTTGTCTAAATAAAAAAAATATATCAAAAATCTTGTCATTTAATTTGGCTTTTTATTTTTACTTCAAAGGTGCTTCCTTTTTAGAGATTTGTTCGTTCTTCATATATTTCAAAATTACGCACAACAGCAATTGCACGAGTACTTGTATATCCGCTTTATTGGTGTTTTAGTGATTCTGAATACCTCTTTTTTCCTGTGCTTTCTATTACAGGTAACATAGAATACAGCTGCCCAGCAACAAATGAATGTGAAATCACAAAGCGCAGACGCAAGTCCTGCCAAGCCTGCCGCTTCATGAAGTGTCTAAAAGTTGGCATGCTGAAAGAAGGTAAGACTGATCAAGTCAATACGTATCTCTGCAAATGCATGCAACAATTGTAGGGCAATCAGGAAAGAAGAGAGATAGGTGAGTGTTCTGATCGGTTATTGTAAAGGCAATTTTCATGTATACTTGCTATTCTTGACAGACCTAAACGTCGGCTAAGGAATCAAGGTGTATCTATGTGTAGTGCATCTTCTCTGGAACGTTTTGTCTTAGTTGGAGTACAGCAAAAATGTGCCCCCGCATTCACTCTCTTTCAGTAGATGACTAATAGAATAATCATCAGAAAATATCTTCTCATTTTCCTTCACACTTTTACATCGTGAATTTTCAAAGATTTCTTTCCTCTATTCCTTTTGTACTGTTAGTCTCTCCAAGTTCTATCAGAACTGCACATTGTGCCCTCTTTTTCCTGTTTTTGCTCATTCTGCATGCCATTAGGACAAGCGAAAGGGTCACTTCTCAATTAAACATAAATCTTGAGTATGACTACTGAAGTTGCTGTAACTACGCAAGTATTGGCATACAGAAGGGGAGAATCCACCCCTCTTATCTGTAAGCACGCAAGAACCTCTGCCTCTCACTGTAAGTATATGTTGGGTGTTTTGATTCATCAGTTACAATTTGAAGTTACTGAATAACAGATAAACATAAGAAAATGTTTCCAAGAAACAGTGCTTTCTCACCTGGAACGTGATTCATCTGCCTTAGAAAAAGACATCATTCTTTGATTCTTGGTTGCCTAACATGCACTTCTATTGCTGTTAAAGTATGTGCAAAAATACACTTTTATGTGCATGTATTGCAAACGTTATTATTGTAGTGCACTGTTACCACCAAGAAAGAATAACAGAATATGCCATGGACTTCTGAGCAAGATAACCTTTTAAAATAAAATCAATGTAATGCTTTCTAAATATTGTCTCCAATACTGGAGAGTACTTTCTCTTAAGCAACCACTTTAAAATAGTCCCATACAATTTTGTTTTGTTGGTACTTAAAAAGTCAGCTTTAATAAACGGCTAATTTTTGCAAATTGCTTGATGGTAATTTAAAACAGATTTAGGTATACAGCTATCAGGGTAAAATCCAAGAACAACATAGACCAGTGGAGAGATGATGGGCAAATTAGACCTATCGCGGACCTACAGACATATTCTTATTGGATTATACTTACTAAGAATAAACCTTGTTCTGTACAACTGCTTTGGCAGACGCTATGATCCTGTGAGCCAAATCCTGCTGTCCTTAGTCTTACTTGAGCAAAACTCCTGTCAGATTCAGTGGGGATTTTGACTCAGTAAGAATGGCAGGATTTGACCCTCTCTTCCAGTGGTAGTGGGCAGGTTCCTTAATTGCCAAAAATCCTCATGTCATTGACCACTCGAAGCAGTTCTTTAAAGCCATAATGCTTAGATAAACTGTAGAATGAAAGGAATGTCTGAGCATGGCACCTTTGAAAGGGACTGTGCTTCTTAACATGTTTTTTGATAAGTTAAGTATTCCATATTGATAGTAAGCTATCATACAGATATGTTGAACAATCTGGAGATGGAACAGTGCTGCCAACAGTCCATTCGGGTGAATTGGTTTAGACTAGTTTTAAATTTTGGAGACAGAGTTGCATGCCCCTTAACACATGTATTTGCAAATCTAGTTTGTGTGCAGCTTCTGGGACTGCGTGAGGAAATTAAGTGGCTCTTCTACGAATGAGCAATTATCTCAGTTATCAAAGTTGTGCACAGAATTACTACATTTCTGCACATAATTTTGGTAACTGAGGTAATTTAGACGATTCAGATTCATATGAATCAGATTTTTTGCACGAATGATCATTGTCTGTGGATGCAAATCAATCTCACAGTAGTTTTCTTTGTCAGAATTACATAAATTTTGTACCCTAACAGTACATGCCTTTCTTTGAAAGTTCTGCAATGACAAAATAATTCCTTTGTTAGCCCACCTCCTTAGCAGATTGTAGTTCTTCCGCTCTTACTGTGTGAGTCTTTCTGTCAAAACACACTGCAGTTTCTACTTATTTTTAATCACTGAGTCTGTTTATTTAGAAGAGAGCTAGCTTATCATTCTTTCATGTAATGCTTACCCTACAACCTAACAGGACAACTTGAAAGAGCCTGTAAGGGGGATTTGTTTTCCAGTCCATTTTAGTGGCCACTTTTACTTCTGAAACAATGCTGATTCATACTACAATTTATAGCTGTGTTTGTAATAGAGGTTTTTTCATTTGCTTTACTCAGAAGGTATTTTTGGAGACAGTTGTTTGTTATTGTTGTTGTTTAATATATGGAAATGTCTGGAGATGAGTTTTGGCTTTGACTTTGACAGCATCCTTTATGCACAGAATGTAAAGAAAGATAATGTACTTCTTTCTTTCCGTGTGTAAAGTGGTGTAAATTTATTGATTAGCATGGACTTCCAGTAGGCATTATCTCACGTCAAAGCATCTTAAATGTTTCTTTATGTATAGACAAGGGTTTCAGTCCCATGCAGCATGTCAGAGATCATGCGGCAGTAAATCTATTCAAATGTAAACCTGTTCAATTCAATTACCAGTTTATAATAAAATTTGCTGCTACAGCCTCCACGTTTGTCACAGCAGTCTCTACATGCTGATGGCACAGCATGCCTGAAAATTGACAGCCTAAATCTATTTAAAAAAAAATTTAGTTGCAGACCTGAAATAAAATCGAGTTTAAGCAGCTTTGAGAGGAACATCATATTCCTTACAAGAACTTCTGCACATCTGCCAATGTGTGTCTTCTCCAGAAATATTATCCTGTTGGTGGGGAGTTTTGTTCTAGAAATTTTCCTTAACAAACAGCTTTTAATATAGTCATAAGTGAAACAATTAGCAGACATTGTGCCTCCCTCCCTTCATGTTTGGAAAGACTTCGTTACATTGCCATTTTGTGAATTGTTATATGAAATTCATTTCAGTACCTGGAAAAAGATCCTGAGTTTTTTATTTTAACTTTCAGGGTAAGGTCTGAAGACTAACTGGTCTAAAGACTAGACATAACAAATATACCCATAGTTGCTTTATCTTATGGCACTTGCATGTTAGATCATTTACTGGTGGAAGATATTAGCACTTTTCATCCAGCATCCAGTCTTTCTGTGAGAGACCTAGCATTACAATTTTGAGGCCATGTCTTGAGGGTCACACGTTGGGAGGGAACTGGATTTTTCTTCATGTGTGATACAGGGTGCAGGGTGGAGCAGGGAATTTCTGCTCTTATTGTCAAGGGTGTTGATGGGTCGTAGCCAATAACACCCAGATAGAGGTTCTTAATTGTTGAGTCTTCTAAATCATTAAGAACATAAATAAGTCTTAACAATTAAGGCCAGAAGCTAGAGAAGGAGGGGTAAAGCAATGTAATAACCGGGGTGGCATTGAAGTGGTGGTTCCTGTCTGCATCTCCTGTGGAGTGGTACAAGAACATCTCTACAGGCTGATTCAGAGGAACACTTCATTTTGTTATAGCCCACGGGCTGTTACTTGAAAACGTAAGTCTAAGTAGATGGAGGTTTTTGAGTATGTGTTATGCTTCATACTGAAGCATTCAGTAGATGATAATGAGCTTTTAAGCATGACAAATATAAGTGTGTCATGGTTTCATTTACATTCCTAGGTAATGGTTATTAATAGCACAGTGGAGTACACTTAACTAAGATATTTTACACTTTTCTATTTTTAATTTTATTTCAGTATTATGAAAAATCAGATTTTCAAGGATCACAATTGGTGCTTCTGAAATAATTGTTTCTTTGACTGCTTATGTTTTGTTGGATTGTCTCAGATTCACAAGAACAGATGAAACAACATAAAGATTCTTGTGTAGTCGAGGGAAGAACACTTGAAATGTATCCCTAGTGGATTCTCTAAATAATATAATAATTGCTAAAAGGTGTAAACCCCACAATTTACCCCCCACCCTTTTTTTTTTTTTTTAAAATGAGTGCTTTAAAACATTCTCTAGTTTTCATTTCTGTTGTTTTATAATCAGTCTTTTAAGTTTGGCCTTTCAAACACTTCAGAAGCCAGTGATTACTTTGGTTCAGGTGGTAAAATTAAATCTAAGTTCATGTGCAGGATTTTGTGTTCTAGCAATTTTGACTTTTTATACAGCTAGTTGGATTCAGAAATGGGGGTTGTGATTTTGTTTTCCTTTCTATGACACAAAATTGGATGTAAAACTGTGCAAGTTCATGTGGGAAATCATGGGTAGATGTCAGACTTTTTTTTTTTCTTTTTTGCCTAGTTGCTAGTAGGTCTGGTTGAATTCTACTTTCAGTCACACACTAGTTCTTTATGCCTTTTAATATGGAACCAGCTTACTGGCAAGTGTCTATGATGGAAGACGCTATTCCAAATTTATCACAGAAGTTAGAATAACAATCCATACAAAATAATTCCACTGGAGTAATTGTTTCAAAATAAAACTACTTTTTGTTTCAGATACAGTGTTCGTACAACTATATTCTCAAGAGGTTATTCTGTATGTTTCAGTTTTCTCCATGAAGGCAAAGCTACAGCCTCAGTTTTTTCTGTCCCTATACCGTAGCAAGGTTCAGAATTACAGTTAAGAGGGGAACCTATTGAGTAGCACTAGCAGTTTGCCCTTACTAGGCAGTGCTAGTTTATACTTCTTAGAGGATTGTTGACAGCAAAAAAACTACTATCTCTCTGATACCTGGATGTTTTCAGAATTTTTTAGGATTTTTTTTGCAGTGGTTGATCTGCATTGCTTGTTACTGCAGAAAGTTGGGATCGTAAGAGGCTGATACATAAGGAAACAAATTTAATTTTATTTGAAAAATATATCAAACCATCGTGAAATGGAAGAAAATTTGGTTTTCTTCATGTAAGTACATTTCTATTTTCCTTAAGAATAGATGGCCTTTAGAAATTGCCATCAGCACCCAGTTAGAATAAACAGGGTGACAGAATTCAAGCTTAATTAGCCCAGGTATTAAAAACAGGAGGCCACATCCTCACCTAGTATAAATGGAAACTGGTGGAGCTACATTAGATGGCTGCTCATTTGGCAGGTTTAGCAATCTATGTTGTGGGGAAATTGGCAATATACCTTTTCCTTTTGATGCATCTTTGCTGTTGGTAGTACGTTAGCAGTCAGGCAGCCTCCAAAAATGAATAGAAAATCTCTAAGCTTGTCATCTGGCAATGGTGACTTCATGTAGCCCTTCCCAAAAGAATCCTCTTTCCATCATTGTAGTACGGTTTGCATATTGTGCTCACATTCCTCAATGAGTAGCCTTCGATGTTTCTCATACAGTAGTTTGCTTGAGTTTTTTTGAAAGGTTTTATACAGTCTCTCAAAGTACACTTCAGCATCCCTTGGGTAGTGTTAAGGCAATAGTCAGAATCTGCCTTTTCTGTAAAGAAAGTCTGTGTTTTAAGTTATCACTTCAGCATTGACCTGAAATAAAAGCAGTTACTGACAGTTTTTAAAGTGCTAGAGTCTTTTAGATGGACACAGTAAGGTAATGAACCAGAAGAATATTATATATTAGTTAAACTTTTTTTTAGTATATGTTAACTTTTGCAGCTAGTAAAACTGGGGTGCTCTGTAAAGTATTTTTGCTTTGAACTTTAAGAGGTCTCATTAATTCAAGTACAAGAACATGTTTTTAGAGAGGCGTATGCATTTTCAAGCGTAAATTATTATTATGAAAAGATTACTGTATGAATGTCTTTTGCTTGTGTTAGGCAGCAGATCAGATTAAATTATCATATTGATCTTTTCTGGTTTTGACAGTCTATGAAAATGGATCTGATACAGCAGGGAGAATAGACAGTTTGAGTTTACCCTTATGTGAAGAGATGCATGATATGCAGAGGAACAGATTAATGGATTCTCTCTGAAAATAATAAATAAAACTAAGCAATCCTCTTTATAACTAGAAATGTGTTATGACCTATGTTTTGAGGCTAGCAAAAAAGCCTGCTTAATAGGATTCCTGCTAACAACGTCTCCTTTGAAAAGACCTGTACATAAGACATTGCCAAGGTAAATTTCTCTCAAAGTCTAATACCATTAGTCTGCGAAGAAGAAAGCAAAAATTATTGTGGAGGAAGTTTAAGTTTCTGCTGCCTTCAGAAATTAGAACAAAAGGAAAGAGAAAGCGTTAATGGTATTCAGAGAAAATATTTCTGTACAGGATGACAGTTAATAGAACTGCATTGACCTCAGTGATATTTCTTATGCTCTCTATTGTAATATTACACTTAAGGAGCTCCTTCATTAATGCAGGATATTAAACAAAGCTTCCGTGTTATCACATCAAGAGATAACACAGTATGCCTTCTGTTGAAGTCTCTTTTCAGTATCAAGCCTTTTCTGTGTTTCAGTGTGCTACGAGGGAGTTTGGTTTCTACTACAGGTATTTTTGGAAGTGTCTGTTACTCTTCTTTTACTTCTTTGCCCCCTTTCTTTTGCTCCTTCTTCCCCTTTCCATTCACCAGTCCCCCTCTTTTTCCTCCTTCCCCACTTTTCCCCTTTTTTCACTCCCTCTTTTCTTTGCCTCTTCCCCCTTTCTTTCCTTTTCTTGCTTTCATGCAACCTGTGCTTGGTTTAATATATACTAGGACCTGTTAAATCTCCTTGGAAACAATAGAAACTAATCTCTAAGTGTTGTTGGTGTTCATAAGTAGGCCTCTTTCCCCCTAACCAAAATGTGGCCTGATAGCCCAGTTCAGACATTAGAACTGACAGCCCAATTTGTCTGCCCTAAAACATGGCTCATGACTAGCCACTCTCTGTAACTGATGAGGACGGACAAACGATTCAACTGCAGGTTAGTGTTTATCGTGAGCTCAAGCAACTAGCATTGCTATTCATCCATGAAGAAATTACTCAAGGCAAAGCAAATATTGGAGGTGGGGATGTTCTTTCTGGGGGTAGAAATCACGCCAAAGTACCTACAGGTAGCAGCAGCTGTCAGCCCCCTGAGAACTTCTCACAGCGCTTGTGTTGCAGTGTTGTGCCAGTCTGCCTTGTGGTCTGACTCCGAGCATTTTTGGTCCCACTGATTTCTCCAAAATGAAACAGAGGAGTCCCAGCAGTTCACTGGACACAGGCTTTACAGCCAAATTTCTCTCTTACTGGGTACAATTTTGTTTTACAGTTGTCCCTTTGTACAAATACTCCATTTCCATTAAAGAGTCAATATAAGTGAATATATAGAAAGCAGTAGGGTTTACGTGTCTGTGTCTGAGAACTGTCTACATTCCTTGGCATTCCGTAGATGTGTGAAGGTAGGTACATTTTTGAGGCTAGCTTCTGTGGGTCTGAGGTCAGAGTTGTTGCTGGCCCAGCTATCTGCAGCTTGCGTGGGGTGAGATGTTAGGCTTGATTCTGCTCCCACAGCCATCACTGGTGAGAGTCCTAGTGACTGTAGTTGTTTGGGTCAGGTACGTGTTGGCCAAGAAGGCATTTGGCCTATGGTTATGGTACTATTTTGTTATTAAAGGTAGGGAGCGTAAAAGTTTTAGAATGGGATTGAAGTCTGTGGTGTTTTTGTTAGTGCACATATCATACCTGTTACTTCTTCAGAGTTAGAAGGAGGAGGTTCTGTAGATTCAGAAGTCTACTTAGATTGGAATAGCATTAAAAGTAATAATTTTAGGGTGAAAAAATATAATCAGTGCAATCAGAGGTTGTTAACTGAACGTCCTCATTTATCATATGTCTTTGGAACCTAAAATAAGGAAGCTGTATTTTTCTAATTTCCTAGAAATTATTCAATTTTTTTAAAAAAGATGTGAACATTTGCTTATGCACTGAAAGTACAGTGACAGCAATATAAGTGATAAGGGAAAGTAGAGACAAGTCTGAAGGATGTAGGACTGTGCATGATACAGCATCTTTTCCCGTGAGCTCCCAGACAAATAGCTGCCTTTCATTCTTGGTCTCCACCACCCATAAACACATACATCAATATGGCACTGCCATTTATTGCAGAGTGCTTCAATTCTTCTATATGGGTCCTGTTCTATATTAAATAGGGCTCATTTTGTAAAGTGTGTCATTAATGTTATTTGTATTCTTCACTCTTCTCTTTTTTCTTTTGCCCTGCAGATTCTTGCACATCCCCTCTTTGAGGGGAATAGATTTAGCATCCCATGTAGAAGGTACATTTAGCAGCGATGCAAATGCATATCTCTGAAATGCTGCTTTAGAGCCAACCTCTTTTTTTTTTTTTATTTTTGTTTACACGCACATCTCCCCAGTAAGACTTCTCGCTGTGTAAAATCTTAGTAGAAACTTCAGGATGTATGGTGGGATTATTGGGGGTGAAGTGCTGAAATGATGTAGGTGCTGCTAAGTGGAACCCATGTGGCAGGTGTACAGGCAGACTTTTGCTGCTTGGGATGGATTGGCATCAAAAAGGTTGGAGGTTCAGGAACTCTCTTGGCCTCTTCACTCAGCCAAAGCAATGAATGAGTTGAAGAAGCGCTAAAATTACCATCTGCAATTGTTACCTCTGACCTCACATGGTGCTATCCCTTGAATATTTCACACTTCTAAATCTCTGCTGTCCTACAAAAAATGTTCCAATCAACTTGGTTTATTGGGATGTTAATGTAATTAAGCCACAATTTTCTATATGGTCAATCATTGTCCTTTTTTAAGCCAGAGGTGTTTTCAGCAGTGGGGGGAGGGTCTTTGTCACTTCAACTCACTAAGTCACGATTTGAGGCATGAATGTTATTTCATTTACAGTCTGTAATATGGCTTTTGTGCTTGAAAGTCAGCAGTCTGAAATCTGAAATAAATGTCATCTTCAGCAGTGAATTGTCATTATATCAAATTTTGCCATGCTTACTAGTTACTCTAGTAATAGATCTCATCTAACCAGCCTTTTTTCTTTTTTATTTTTTTGTTTGGGTATTTCACAGAAAAGTGAAACTATGTGAGGACTCTGTTTCACTCATAATAGTGACTTAATATAGGTATTAATCTTTAATAAATGAAAAACGTAGCTTTATTTTAACCTGCAATTGTCCTTTATTAGATTAATGATTCTAGAGAAAGTCAAACACAAGCTATGTTAAATATATTCACTTACTGAATAATATCAGTATTTTCCTGTTTGCTCTTTATTGTTCCAGCAAAGTTAATATGTTCACCTGTTTTTCCAAACAACTGGTTTTAGTTCTCAGGATCATCAGATACAAGCTGAGATGCCAATTTGATATACAGTTGTAGCGCAGCAGTTTCAAACCCAAAAATTTGAACAGCTTGCTTCTATAGGATCCTATTGCAGTCCATGTTAAAACACTTAATTATTAAAACAGTTAATTTAGAAAAATTAGTATACTTTCCAAAAGGAAGTCCATGATACAGTTCTATAATCAGCTTAGCCTCCTGTCTCTGCCCTCCGAGGCAGAATTGTTGGTTTGCTAGAAATGTTTTGCAGCAAAATCACTTGACTAGCAAGAAAAAATTTTGTTGTCTTTGAGCATGCTGTACACATGCAGATCCTGGAAATCAGCAAATAATATAAGACTTATCAGCTTAACGTTCCTCTGTCTTTCTTTTTTCTAGCCAAGAGGTAGGTAGTTCACACAGCAGTGCTGTTCTTGGCATCTCCAGTCAGCCCTATCAAAATTATTTATCACATCATCTTTGCCCTTTGTCTTTTTCTGATATTCCTTTTCAGTACAGTGGATGACTGAAAGAAGGCTTTCCAGATGGGCCGTGCCTTTCTTCCTGGTCTGAATCAATCAACAGATCTGTCTTAGATCATTTGTTAAATAGCTGTGCAGCCACAGGGTGTTTTTAGTGACAGCCTCCTAGCTTGGGTTTACAATGGTGTCTAAAATCTCTGTTTCCTGATTTCTACCTCATTTTCATATTTTCTGTAATTCAACAATAGCTTAAGAAACTGGCAGCTTACATTTCATTGCGTGACCAGTCCCAAGGGTTATCCACTGAAAAGTGAGAAGACGAAGGTACTTGTAGTCACCAGAACTACTGTAATTCTGGATATACTATGTGGAATCAGTTAAGGTAAGATGATTAAGGGGGTGACACAGTACACTTTGGATCCAGAATGAGGTACTTGCCCATGGATTATTAAATGTTAGGAGAGGTGTTGGTCTGAGTAGATTTTGGGGTTCACAAGTCATTTGCTGGTTTCCCTCTCAAACTTTTAATGAAAACACTTAAGCTTCCAATTTTAAGACAAATGAGCTTGCTAAATACTGAAATAGGAGAATGAATGTTTACCTTAAAAAGTAGAAAACTATTTTAAAGTACCAGTTTAAATGCATTTCTTTAGGGAATTCTTGCTCAAAGATGTAACAAAAAAAAATCTGAGATCATATATGTACTCCCTAATTTATACCTCAGGTTCTCAAGCCGAGAATGGAACCTGTATGTGTGATGAATTTACGATGAAGGACTGAATAGGCTCCTTCTTTTCAACAGCTCTCAAGAGCATCACCCCAAAATACAAATCTTTGGCTGGCTTTCAGACAAAAAAAAGAAGGTGGAACACCTTTGAGCCTGGTGTGTACAGGTGTACTCTTTGCCAGCGCTTTCTGTCTGACAGAGCATGCTACATGCCCCATTGCTTGGTGATGTGCAAGGTGCAAAGGAATCCAGTAATCAGAGAACAAATCCACAGACTAGCTAAGATGACTTGAGATTCCTCTCTTCTCTTTTTATCTTCTCTCATTTTCATGATTTTCTATTCTTTTTCTTCTTCATACCACAATTGTATCAGAAGAATGCTGATGAGAAAGCAGTTGCTGCAAGCACATATCCTCTAGGCAATCTTTTTCTGGCCAGGTGGGAGAGAGAATCATTAATTTCTTGAGGTTCTTGTTCCCGACCTGCACTGTTTTGTGAGTACTAGCCAGGCTGAATGACTGTATTTCCTCCTGGGCATCCTGGTATTGCTGAAGATATCCACGCTGGCAAGATACTTCAGCTCATCTCTAATTAAAATACTTGTTATGAAGTATTCTTAAACACGGCTGCTTAATGAAGTTAGAAAAAGCATTTGGATGCGGAGTGTGAAGGTTTCAAATGTTGGAGTTTCTCTCTAGGGAGATTTGTGCAATCAGAAGGCATTCTGAATGCTAGCAATCCATCCCATTTTGTTCCCATTTGTTTTCTCTAATTTCCTGCCTTTTTAATGCTGGTTAGCTGAAATAAGTCCTCTTATTTCACCTCCTCTCCACAGTTCCCTCCCCCTTGATGGACTGGCCCATGACACGTGCCTGTAAAGTGGCTTCTTGGGAATTTGCAAGTCTTTGAATGTGTTATCTGATTAAAGGGATGTATGTGTCTTTAATTCTCATCTGCAGTTCCACCTTTGACCCCATCTGTTAAAGTGGAAAGGAGTTGAGAGTCAGCAAAGTCCCAGATTCAACCCAGATAACCTGCAGCGTGCATATTTGAATGCTTTAACTCTTTGGTTGCCCCAGAAAACGACAGACTGTTAAGTAACAGGTTTGACTGGAAAATGTGGCAGAACAGTGTATCAGGCAGGTATCAGTGTATCAGCAGAACTCCTTCCATTTCAAAAAGTAAATTTAAAATGTAGATGACACAAGTATCATTTTAATGATATTTTGCTAATACTGTGTGTTTACTGCAGGACAATGCAGTTGTGACATTTTCTGTGTTTGCAGACGCTCAACGTAAGTGACTAGAATACTCCAGTGCATTTGGACCTGTAGATGTTTTCATCTTTCCTCTGGTCATTTTCTGTCCTAGCTTTCAAAGACTCCTACAACACTGAGGATTTTCATTATCCCACATCTATCTCTCTTCTCTGAAAGCTAGAGCCAAATTCTTCCCCCACTTACATCTGTTCAACTCTGGTGGTTTCACTTATGCTGCATGGCTGTAACAATGCAGAATTTGTCCTAATCTGCCCTTTCTTTTTTCAGTGGAGAATATGCACATGCAAAGCGAGCATAAACACAGTAAGTTGAACTGCAAATAGGAAAACATATATACATATACATAGTTTGTGTGTGTGTGTATACACAGAGAAAAATATATAGCACACAGATAGGTTTGATAGTATATCTACTGTACATAATATTGTAAATGGTATCTTGCTGTGCTGGAATCTAGGCAATATGAGTTCAGTACTAAAGTGTTCAGGTTGCACCTGAGCTAGCTGGAGCCTGCCAGCCTCTGCAAGCCCACTGAGAGCATCTGTCTCGCCACCACCTTGCTCATGCTGTGTCCTCTGCAGGCTCTCCGATTCTTCCGACTATGAGCATAAATCATCCACCTGTCAGGAGCTCTAGCTGCCTGGATTATGCAATGCCTGCCTTCATTTGGAGATGGTGTGAGCAGAAGATTGCGGCAAATGGTTTGCATTCATTTTAATGCCGTTCCAGCATCTCTTCAGCTTTAATGAGGGTTCAGGGTGATGACGACTCCCTGAGACAATGAAAGTCCTAGAGACCCAGGCTTGCTTTGTATGTTTGTGTGGCCTAGTTTAGATTTTTTTTCCTTTTTTTCCTCTGTTCTTTTTTTTTTTTTTCCCAAGGAAATGAATGGGTTGAAAATTGAGGCAGAGAACCGGTAGTGCACAAAGCCAGCTGTCCACAGCTCTGTTTTTTGGCCTTGTAATACTTCCCTCCAGCTGAGCAATGAAGAATTTAAAAACCAGTCATGTTTAATGTTGATTGTCCATTTGTGCTGTCTAAAGCTGCATAATAATTAGTTGCCTTCAAGTAAATGTTTAAAAATCTTACCTTTGTGGTTTATTTAAATACAGGTATATTAGATTATGTTGTCAAGTGTGGAATACCATGTTGTATAACCTAGATTTAAAATACAGCTCCTCTGTATAAAATGTCTTACCAACAACAAAAAAATTGACTCACAGTAAAATTTTCTTGTTTCAGCTTGTTAGACCTGAGTTAGTCAAGTTCCTTACTCACACATAATTTTAATCACG
Source organism: Anser cygnoides (assembly GCF_040182565.1). NCBI lineage: Eukaryota > Metazoa > Chordata > Aves > Anseriformes > Anatidae > Anser > Anser cygnoides. Next base: position 21,448,830 of record NC_089875.1, on the reverse strand, counting down.
AATTATAGGTAGAATAAATATGGCTATTATATTTGTTCATATGTGCAAATGGAAAGAAAAAATGGAGGTTATAAGACAAAAGCAGTCCAGGTCCTCTCAAAGGCAAACACTGAAGGTGCTGAAGGTAAGTCACACTTGCACACCTGTAGTATGTCTGCCCTTAACCTTGAACAAACCCCATCAGATTCTTGCAGGTACAGCCCTCCTGCTGCCTTCATGACCATCAACCTCATATTCTTACTTGCCTGAAAAACATTAGGTAATACTAATAGTAAACATACAGTGTTCAGTTTGAATAGTAGTTAGCAGGGGAAATCCATATCTCTGGTATCTGAACAGTACAGGTTCACTGTGTTTTACAGATTTTTAGGAAACTTGTTTACTGACTTTGAAAAATATTAAGCTTGTACAACATGTTTGTTCTGTAGCAAATGCTTCATGAACTTATCAACAATTTATTTTTCAGGGAACAGTTATTTTAAGTTTTAGAGCTTTACCGTGATGTAGGCAGTACCCCCTTTTTATAATAGTCAACCTAAGATGAAGTGAACAAGAGTTGCTTAATAAAATGGCATGGTGTTAATGGGACTGCCAGAAGTGGAACTTCTCCAAGGTTCATGTGTCATTCAGCCCCAGACTTCAAAGTCCAGCCGTTGCCACCCCTTTCTCACCCAATGAGAGAGAGAGAGAAAGCTTTATTGTGTGTTGGTTTTGATTTTTATATTTCTCTTTATAACACTTAAACATGGATTCCTGATGTTACTTATAAAAAAAAATCTAAAAGGTGAAGTCAAATTAAGGTCAGCTTTGTCAGCAGGAAAAATAAAGTTTTAATGCACCTGTATATTTCCTGTACGTATTAATTGAAGGAGCTTGCACAAATGCAAAGAAATCTATTTTACCGAAGTACTTTACGTCTTCCTTTTGATGTGTTCGTCGCCATTACCTTCTTACACTGAGGATACCTAGTTCTGGAAGTCTTATGTAGCAAAATAGACCGAGTCTCAGAGAAAACTCAGTGAAAATGTCCAAAGCTGACACTGGTGGCAGCTGAAGGTGGAATATATAGTGCTACAGTCTGCATACCAGTCACGAATCATAACAATACTTGAGAGCTCTGCACACATGTATGTTCTGCCCCCATGTTCTGAAAGCCAGAGAATTTCATGCAACCTGGTCAGACTTAACTAGGACCACACAGAGCAAGGGAGATTTTTTAATAGGCTGTTTGGAAAAGAGTGAAGACCCTAATGAATGAAGTGTGTAGACTTTGAGATCTTTACTGTGAGCCTTATTTGCTTCTGGTAACAAGCTAACCTCCCATGCCATTCCCTCCCCCCTCCAGTCTTAATTTAATGGAAAAGCAGCAGTGCTGCAGTTTTATGCAAAGCCTCCAGTGAACTCAAAAAAGATTATTATTTCTCACTTTGTCTTTACAGATAACTTTAAAATTTTATGCATCAGAACCCAGGATTATGTGAAGACACAAATGCAACACAACACCGACAAAATCAGATGAAAAATCTCACTCTTTTAGCTATGAAGAAATTAGATTTATCATCAGAAAAGCATTCTCTTTTCATTTTCTGAAAGGTGCTTTTTGACAGACCCTTTGCAGTGGACGTCATGCTCACAAAACATGCTGTCACAGGGCTATTTGAATATGGTGACAGGCTCATTATCATGTTGAAGACAACTGACAACACTGCAGACTAGAAATGGACAGGCTTGCCAATCAGCTGTTGAAAGGATTGCAGTTGAAATAGGGTTTTTTTTTGTTCGGAGAACAGTAGTACAAATTGACTACATTAATTCTTTTTATTATAGTTGCATACACTGTAGTTAAGGGTCCGTCACTGTTGCCATTATAAATCCCTGTTTTCAAGGGTTTATTAGGAGACCATAAAAAATGGTTCCTGTTGAAATTTTGCATTAAATGTATATATATTACCCTAAAAGAACAAAATTTCTGTGGTAGCTGTGTGGAGGAGGGAGGGCAAAGAAGAGGGATTGACTGATTTTTAGCTGAAAATTGCATAAAGCTGAATGCATTATTATTTTTATAGCACCTTAGATGACCAAGAGTTTTATAGACAGGTTTATGCCTCAGGAGTTTACAATTTCAGGATGCAGTACTGCCAACACTCATTATGGGGTGGGATCTTCCTCATAGTTTCATTGGAATTAGTAAAGCACCAAATACTATCTGCAGTAGTTTTTGCATACTCGGGATGAGTAGTCCAACAATCTTGAACCCTTTTTTTATTTTCTTGGAAAATAAAAATGGCTAGGATTTTTTAGTTGTTTTGTTTTAATATTAATCTGGAATGATAAATGATAACCTGAGATTAAATTCAGCAGCACCAGGGAATTTTGCATATATGTCAATAATCTCACAGGAAATGATGCTAGATTCTACCAAGATACTTCAGTTACGCGAACTGGGGAGGTCAGTGGAATTATCTGCTTTAATCCAAAGTGGTATTCCTGGGAAATCCTGTTCATCTTCCAACCAAGGAACTTCGAGGCACGCAGGCGTTGGGGTTTGTGCCTTTTAGGATTTCTGTACCAACTATAATGGCATATGTCTCTGCATGTGCAGAAATTTCTTTGTTTTGACAGATCTGAACAGCTTACTAGTTATCTTCTGCTTAACTCTACTTAAGGTTTAGAATCAGAGTCTCTTGGGAGCTCAGTCCTTCTCAGAGCACGCCCTTCACACCTCAACAGATGGACAATAGAACAGTGTCCACAGTTGATTTCTTCTGTAACGTGCTTGTGATCCCAGTGCGCGCCCGCCTTAAGGCAGGCCACCAGGCTGTAGGAATGGAGAGAGATGGCTGCTGCATCCAGGATGGTTTCTCTGTTTTGTCCAATGGCCTATACATAGCAGTTAGAGCTTTTTCCTGGGAGCTGGGATACCTTTTCATTCCTTCTGACAGAGGAGGGTGTTACGTCTGTGTAAGTGCTGTAAACCTCAAGGAACTGATATTGGTAGATTTTACAAGAGAAGCGATCCCAGGTTGGTGAAGAAAAGGCATAGTGACCTACCCCCTGCAGGAATGAGGCTAGAGATCCTAAATGGAGCAGGGCATTTACAGAAGGTCTGGAGGGAGAGTTCCACGTGAATTGACCACGTAATCTAGATCTTGGTGGCAGCAAGGTGTGTACATTGGCTAGTTTATATTCTGCCCTGAGACGCCTAACTTCTCCCATGCTTTCTGCAGGGAGCCTGGATCTCAGTTCAGGTCCTGGCTCCCTTCTGTGGGCCAAGTGGACAAAGCTAGGCGTTGCAGTACATAGGAGGAGTCACCGTCCCTGGGGGTGTTTAAGGAAGGGTTGGACGTGGTGCTTAGGGACATGGTTTAGTGGGTGATGCAGGTGGTAGGAGGAGGGTTGGACCAGATGATCTTGGAGGTCTTTTCCATCCTTAATGATTCTATGATTCCATTCTGTGAATCTATGATTTGTTTGTTAAGTATCAAGTGAGATATTGAAATAGAGAAAGACCACAGTTTCACGAATCAGGTTTAAACACATTTATCGCACAGTCTGAATCTTTCTATATTCAGTAAATACTTGGTGTGGGGCTGATTTGGAAAGAAGACACAGCTTTGATAGTGTATTTTTTTGAGAGCTTTGCATTGAAAAATAAATTTACTCGTAGTTTTGTGGCGTCAAGCATTTGCAGGCTTAATTGGTGCTCATTTGATTACTTGATTTCAAAGCACAATCAATTACCTTAATGCATATCACTGTTCTCACAACTACGGTGATTGCAAAATTGTGAATGTAAAAATGGAAGTCACTTCTGAAAATGAAGTCTGCAGTCATATTAGCAATGTCAGAACTGTGACTCTCATGAATTACACCACTACATAGCAGAGGACTGTACTGTCATATTTCCAGAGCTATTATATCAGTTCAGTTGTATTCATTCTTAAAATCTTTAAAATGTTTACTTCTTCTCTGATGAAGTCAGTCATCTGTTTCCAGGAGGAAATCTACTGAAGACACAGCAACTAATACAGGTTGTTGAACCTAAAAAGTATTGTTCAGTTGCAAATTATTAAGAAATTATATTCTTATATAATCATATATTATTGTCTTTATTATATTATTGTCTTTTTTTTTTTTCATGAAATCATGGATCCATTGAAGTCAATGACAAAGCTACAGTTGATCCTGGGGCAACCAGGTTTTCATGGAGGGAATAATTCTAGTGGTTAAATCAGAGGATTGGAATCAAGACCAATTTCTATTCCAGAACAAGTCACTTCTACTTTGTGTGCCTCCAGCAAAAATATAATAGCTAAAATAATATGGAGCTATCTCACCAGAATCTTGTGGGGCTTGTTGAATTAATATTTATGGAACACTTCAAGATTCTTTGATAGAAAGTGCATAAATAGCTGCATACTATTGCAATAAAATCCTGAAAAGCAAATCAATCTGGAGTTAGTCTTATCCTGTTATACATAACTACTGGAGCTGCTTATCATGGTAAAAAACAGACAAACAAAAACACTCACCCCTATAAACAGATAAGTATTAAAAAATCCCACAATTATTTGAAAACTCTGGAATTCTGAGCTTAATATTTGAACTGAATTTTGGGTTTTCTGGTGATAGGTCCTGTTTTTAATACTTTTCAACCTAGATTCATAGTTGAAACCAAGCATAACATAGTAACTTTATGTGGCTCAGGGAGTAAATTAATATTTGCTTCTTATGTTGTAAATAGCTTTACAGAACATGCATCCTACCCTTAGCCAAATAGGCAAACAAATAGCATTGTCTTTGAGTCATTGGCTCCTATGATTCCATGTATGAACAAGCATTATTGATTCATTGATGCAGGGGATTTTTCTTTGCTCAGTATTTTTATATTTGCTTTTGAAAAGAAAACAAATATTCTTACCTTTAAAGATACATTGATTTGAAATAAGCTGCACATGAGGGTGGACTAATTACCTAATTTTTCCTCTCATCAATCAAATTCTCATTACCTTAACTATCCCTGTGAAAAGGTAGCAGAAGTTGTGAAGAGCAGGCTTAAAGAGAGCATTGTAAACAGTGCTGCACAGAAAAAAAACAAAAGCAACAACCCCAAAACATCTGTGTACTGAAGAGACATGGGATGAATAAAGGTATTCTTATAGTCAAAGCAACTTGTCAAGCGTGTAACTTAATTTTGCCTATCACCAAGTGCAACAAGAAAATTCTAAAATCTAGGCTATGAAGCCTGGAGGTTATCAGTGTTTTAGCAAGGCAGTGCAGGCATGGTATAAGCTTTTTCCCCAGGACTGACCTAGTAAATTGTGCAAGCACCAGGAGAAATTTTGCCACCTGTCCCTTATAATCAAGGCCTGTCCCTGACTTAGTCTCATTTCAGTGATATAATTAAATGACACCATTTTTCCATTTAAGTTGCATGAACATGCTGCCAGAATCCTATAGTCGTGTCCAGGTACCCAGGAATGTGACTTAATTTGTTCCTTCTATGGCCAAAAAAATAATCGTTTGAACATGGTCCCTTGCCCTAATAGCTAACCCAGCATGGTGTATTAGAATACTATCGTTGCAGCATTCATTGCAAAAATCAATAATCCACTAGATGGAGCAGAGTAGAAGTGTAAAAACTGAGTTAAGTCTGGGATTTTAAGAAGCAGAATCGAATATCAAAGTGGCAGGACTTGGGTAAAACAGCAGAAAAACGCAATGGTAATATTTTTGCAGTGCGTAGTTTTAGAAAATCTTTACAGAAAACCTTTACAAACATTCATGAATTAACTTTGCAGTCCTCCTCCTTTGGTGTTCACTGTTTTTCTGTAAGTGATAAAGTGAGGATTCATCTCTGCTGTAGAAAAGATGATGATGTTGACAAGGAAATTTTGGGGAATAGAGCACTGCTTTGGTTTTTTTTTTTTTTGGGTGGAACAGAGAACTGCTTTCTGTGATTTTTTTTATTTTATTTTATATTTTTTCTCCCCCAAAACAAAGGCAACGTTTCTCTGGAGAAACAAATGGAAATAACAAGAAAGTTATAGAAAGAAATAATAAGATTTGGAATCAGGTAAAAGAAAGAGGGGAAAAGAAGTTCTTTAAACATTTGGAAATTCATGTTGTTTTTTTTGAATCTTTTGAACTATTAAAAAAAAACAAAACTTGAAAATGAAAATCTGTCAAATATTGGAAAATAGTATGATGAGAGTTTCTGATTATGCTGATCACTTCCAGTCTGCTTATCAATTTGAGTCTTGTTACAAAAGGCAAAAATATTTCTAGAGACAGTGAAAATTCAGCTTTGCATATAGACAGTGTCACAGAAAATGTGTCGTTTCCCCCCCCCCCCCCCGCCTTTTTTTTTTTCCTGTTCTGGTTTGGTTTTGGTGAGCGATGTTAGAAGTGGATAGCAGTGGCTCATTTGTGTTTTAGTTTCTACAACATTCTGAAGTCATGATCCCTACAGAGAACAAAGTGTTAGACTTAAAGTAACTTGCTATATTTTTTAATTAGTATCTATCCATCTATAGCAGAGTCATATTGCAAATTGGACTGAATTGAAAGAGATGCAAACTCCAGTTTTAGACTTTGCTGGGTCTTTGGATGTTTAGAAGGAAGAGGGAGAAGAAGTGAAGTGAAAAGGAAGATGAGTCTAATTAATAGGATTGTCAGTAACTATATCCACAAGGATAATGTCTTGCAAGTTGTGCAGTATATGGAAAAGTCCAAGCACTGCATGGGTATTTGCATATAATAATGGTTTTCCTTCAGATCAGTTGCGAGTCCTTTAAGTTTTAAGTTGTTTGAAATGGGTTTTGCCAGTAGCAAACATCTATGTGCAATGGTTATTTTCAAGAAATTGTTACTAATTATTGTGTGAGTAAATCGAACTGTTAGGAACATGGAGATTTTGGGTACAACACAAATCACAACCTTTTTCATATCAGTAATCCTTACATTAATGTCCACTTAAGGGATGTGCAGGTAATGTGATGTTGATGGCAATCGTATCAGCAAGTAGATTGATGAAAACGGCACAAAAGGGTCTAGCAGCACAATTCAGCCAGTTGCTAAAAAGAGCTCTGCCAGTGTACATTAAGCACGACCTAAAGCCTGCCTATTCTGCCCTAGGTCTCCTCTGAAAAGGGTGGGCAATTATGCTATGTGAAGTTTGATGGAAACGTGTGAGAAAGATTGCTCTTACTGCTTAGTGCTGGAGGTATATACGATATTTTGCAAGCATAAGGAAAAATATGGTCAGTATTTCAGGAAAACAGCTATCAAATTTGGTTTGCTGACATCTGTAAATGTGTTTCTTTGTTGTCTGGGCAAAGCTTTGAACCCAGGTCTCCAGAGATGAAAGCCTCAGGCATTAACCAATTGCAGTATCTCACCCTCAGCTTTGTATTTAATAAAATGCTTTAGATAGATGCAGGTGAACTTTATTTGTTTAATATTGATTGCTTCGCCTTCTTTGAACAAAGAATTGTAAGAACTTTGATAAATTAATTTAAAAGTTGTCCAGTTCCATAGTACCTTGTGCATATTTCTGTGTCTGAAGCTCCTCATCAAATTACCACAGAAGGGCTTCCTGCAGAATACATGGAGATGACATTTTTTTCTTTTCTTTTTTTTTAAATGTAGAACTTACTGCAATTATAAGCTTCCCATCCTCAGCTCTCAAATCCATCCCCCCCACCCCTAACAACAAACAAACATTTCGTATACCATGGCAGTACAATCTCAATCTTGTTTTCTTTTTCTGGAAAGAACTCTTACATGAAATTCTGATTTTGATGACGTATTCCTGTTATTTCCTGTCCTGAACTACTGCACAGCATCGTTGTGAGCTATCTGCTGCATTTCTCCCCATAGGTATTCCCTTTCTTCAAGATGTGATTGATATGTGAAATACTTTGGAATTTGCTGTTGCCACAGAAGTAGCAGGTGTTACCGTTTGTAATTATACACTTACTTTGGGAAAGGAATAGCCTGAACTTCTTGCATTACAGAATGTCTTCTTTTCTCTGTCCTCTTCTCCCTCTGCCTTTCTTCTTACAGCACAAGTATTAGTTCTGTTCATTGAAAGATTTTTTTATTTTAATTTTTGGCATGTGTTCACACACACGTTTAGTTGAAATCAGTACAATATGCATAGAATGAATATCCATTTTCTCTGAAATGTCAATTTTGTTCCAAATGGCCGATAAACATCACATTTTCTTAGAACTGCAAAGCTGTTCTGCTTCGGTTTGTTTGAACTGGGTCATCATCATGAGACCGTGGGTTATGGTCCAGAAAGGTATTTGTGTAAATACAGTCTTAAATCAGTGCTTCCCTCTTTCTTGCTCCCTGTGTTGACCAGACCCCCAGAACCTACACGGGGCATACTGGGACAGAATCTCCCCGTCAGTCAGAAGCTGTGCAGGAGAGTTGTGCCAGTGCTTTTACAAACGAGTGTCATTTTGGTGCAGGCTGTCACATAGTCTATAAGTACTCTATTCAGCTAGCATTTCCCCTTATTCTTTATGTCACAAAAATTAATATGCAAGCCTCTTTTCTTTACAGTACTCCTCTGTCCCTTCTGTCATTTCCGAGGAATGCCTGTGCTAGTGCACTATTTATTCAGGACCTGTGAAAGCCCATGGAGTGGTCTCAACGCTGCGGGAATACAGAAGGTATCTGTGCTCAGCACGTCTGAAGGGAAGACATTTTAATGTCAGTTTTATCCCTTATCTTCTCTGTTCAGCGCTTATGGTGCACAGAGAGGGCCAAGATCCATGAGCAGAAAGTTCTGTTAAGGTGTCACCAGCGCTCCGTTGAAGCTTTTTTCAGAAGGTCATTAGCTGTAGCAGGATTGCGCCCCTAACAAACCATTGGGTTTGTGAAGGGAGTTGAGTGGAAAGGGTAGGAAGTCCTCTCATCCCTCTTTTCTTTCTCAGTGTTTGGCAGGGAGGAAAAGACTCTGTCTGTATTGAGGGAGGAGTACAGAAATGCGAGAATTCTTTGTCTGAAGAACAACAGGGCAATAACCAGTTAGTCACTTTTATGTTATTAGTTGGAAGTGTTTATTGCTGAACCGGGGAGTTTCACCATTGTCTGCTGTGTGATAAAGGAGGTTGCAGATGGCTTTGTCACACCCAGGCCTGGGAAAGAGCAAATGAATTTCAGTAAAATTAATTTGTGTCTTGTCCTCAGTTTGCAGAACAAAGTTGCGAATTTAGTAATAACTGATGATATAAGGCGGGCCCAGCTCTTTGCAAATGTCCACATTTGCTATAGTATGTAAAGGAAGACATGGAAGCTTGAGCCTATAAATTCTGTGCTACTGGGGAATATGTTTTCATCTAGCAGCAGGGGATACACTGGAGTACAGAAGAGGCTCAGTCTGGTGCCCTTTGTTGGCTAGTGCTTGCAAAATAACTTCTGCTGGAGCTAGCTAGATACAAAATCAAAGGTGCTTATTCTTATTTCTGCACAGAGGATCAGGTATGAACAAAGCAGTGACAGCAAAAAATATATGTGCTATATGTTGAAGCAATTCTGATTCATAGGAATGTATAGGGATATATCTGTAGAGATACGTGCTGTCAGTGTGTTCAGGATGCATCCCCACAATTAAATAGAGACATATTTCCTAAACATTTCTATTTCTCTGAGGAAAGGTTTGCTTTTTAAGTAGTTAAAAAGTTTGCTTTTTAAGTAGTTAAAAAAAGTTTGCTTTTTAAATAGTTAAAATGTTGTGGAAAAACAAGAAAAAAAGAAAGAATAAATAGGAGCAATATTAAAAAGAGGAAAATAAAAAACTTGGAAGGATGTTGAGACTGAACTTCTGATGGTATTGTCCTAACAAATTGGAAACCACCTACTTTGGAAAGATCTGCCAAAATGCACCATCACACGTTGAATTCTGTAATACTTTTTGTTGTTGTTGTTGGGGGGGGGAGGGGACGACATGCATTTTATTAGCTCTGCAATACTCAAAAGTCCTTCTCATGATTTTCTTAGACAAGGGAAGTTAGTTTTAACTTGCAAAACTATTAGACCCCATCTTAAACAGAAACTGACTTGTTCTCAAAGGGACAATCTGTGGTAAAAGAAATCTTCAAAAGAAGTATTTTCAAGTAAATATTTATTTGGACATTAATACTACAAACAATGAAAGAGGAATTAAAAATCAGATACATTTGGCAAATAAACTACCTTCCATTATTTTCTTATGCAACATAGTCAAAGGGCCTGTGTTTAGAAAACTTTTGCAAAAATAAGTCTCCACGAGTGTTTCTTAAGATGTTAATTTTTTCAGAGGCGTGATTACCTCATCTATTCCATTGTCAACATATACTGACAAGCAAAACTCTAAGGCTCGATCTCAATGATGTTTAATTTTCGTTCCATGTTAGAGGCAAACTCAATTTTACTATACTCCACATACTATATGATGGGTTAAATAGCAAAGGAGCAGTAGTAGGTCATCTTTTTTTTTATTATTATTATTTTAGTACCCTGACTTGGCCATCAAATGTTAATGGCTGTTGTCTCTTTAACAACAATAACTGTATGCGTGAATTATTTTGTGGTACAATATGTACATTAATTTTTGCATCATGTTTTAACAGTGTGAATGTTAGTATTAAAATCACAGTAGTAAATTGTCAATGCCATTAACCAGCAGTATTGATTTACTGTGCAGATTTAGTTATAAATTAGGCCTGGTCCATAATCCATCGAATACTTGCTAAAATCTCTTTGAGACTTCTGTGGCTGGACCTGTCAAATAAGACAGAAATTTTCTCACATTTTTTCTTTTGATTAATTTTAACTGCTATCCAGTTTTGTTCAAATATGAGTGATAGCATTTTCACAGAGATTTGTGATATTTTGGTTGTTTCTTTTTTTAGTTAGCTTAATATCAAAGAGCATAGATTACCTCATGAACATGAGAAGTAGAAAAGAAATAGATGTGTCTTTATTCATTTCTCAGCTAGAAGGAACAAACTAAGCTAGCCACATGCTTGACAAAATAAGCGATGATTGCGATGTTTCAGTGAGAATAAGAAATGCTTGTTATGCAATTCATGACAGACATAGCATTATTTGCCTTTAAAATATATAACAAGCAAACCCTTGTTTTCTAATTCGACATTATTTCCTTAAATTCAATTTCCTGCTTTCACTCACCCACGTCCCTTTTGATGTTAAGACTTCACCTTGCCCAGTAGAACTTAAGGAACTGCTTTATCCTCTCCTGAAATGTTTCTGCAAGGGTGTACAAAGTAGTAATTATGCCACTGCGTATGGCAGGAACTCCTTTACTTGGCTGTATTTTGTGGGGACCCAAATGGTTTGTCCAAGAAATGCATGTATAGGCTGTTGCTAAAAACAATTTCACTCCAAGACCATTGCACTTTTTACAGTCTAATTTTGGCCATATATGAGGGTTACTTAAATACAGAGATAACATTAATCTTTCAGTAGTAGCAAGTGCTGGCTGTGGTTAAGATCAGGAGCTTAGCATTCCTGTAATCAAAATGTTGTTGCTGGACATGGGTAATACAGTATGTGATCATCTCCGAACATTAAATCTAACCTGGATTGGGTTCAGCCCTGCTATGTGATCCCATGTTGCCTCACATGACACTGTTCTACCCCTTTGGTCCTTGAAGATACGGGGCAGCAATTAGCAAGTACCTCATTCAATTGGCAGGAGTTCATATAATACCAGCCAGTACGCTCATGATGCTTGCGTAAATAAGTGTTTCTATTTCTATAGACAGTAGGCATTTGGATTTTTTTTTTTATTATTATTTTAACAATATAACTGCCTGGCTTAGTGTTACAAATCGTGAAACATTTTGTTTATGCATTACAAATAGTGATATCTATTTATAAATCAAAGGCGCTGTGTTCTCACTCTATTCCTGGGAGGCCCTTGGTTGTATTAGTGCTACCCACTCACGTGCTTCCATTTCGTTGCCCGGGCAGCTAAATAGAAATATATGACTCTTAGCTGGCCTCATTAATGAGACAATAGATACAGGTTGGGTGCGGAATCTGAAGGAGTCACAGAGCAAAACATAATAGGCAGTGAGGAAAAAAAAAAAGAAGACATTTTAAATTATTAAAAAATGGTATTCATGGGAAGCAACACAGAGTTTTATTTAGGGAGGCGGAATGAAAACCCTGAGGTGGCAGAGGATTCCTAAGGGGTGGAGAACAGTTTATCTCTATCCCACATAGTCAGGTGGGGACCATTTATTCTCATCTTGGAGAAACAGGAAATATTTTAAAGTTAATAATGTTTCTGCCACCTTTCTCTCCCCTCCTATCACGCTTGCAGTCAAAGGTGAGAGCCTATCCTACATCCCCTGTGACTAGTGTAGACTCCACGTCAGAAGCAGAGAGACGAGGGAAGGAGGAGGAGTGCAATGAGATCAGTTCTGTGGTTTGCGACAGCCTATAAAACTAGAAGAGCCTCTACGAAAACAGGAGTTAGAGAGAACTCATAAAATGCCAGTAATCTCCAAACATGGGCCAGTTGGCAGTCCCACGCTGTGGTTGTTCAGCACTGCAACAAGCTATCTTGCTGCAAACTAGCAAATGCTTTCTAATACAGTAGTATATGAGAACAGCAGAGGAACATTTTTTTTAAAAAACTGTTTCTTTCAAGCTTTTTGGCTGTATTTATCCCCATGCCCCAGTGAGATCCGTGAGAGATCTGTGACTGATCCGCAGAGTCCATGCCCCAGTGATTTTGCAGTTTGAAAGAAACTGGAGATCCTACTGCAAAGAAAATGCAGGAGTAGCTGGTAGTGATGACTTTTTTTGCTGTGGTTCCCCTGCTCTGATAACTTGGGAAGCATCTCAGCTGTTTACCTTGTTTGATGCAATATATTAATGCAAAACTTTAAGTAGTTGCCCTAATGCAACATGTTAACCCTAATGCTAAACTGGAAGTAGTTCCCCTAGATAGTTAAGAGCCAAAAGAGTGGTGCACTGGGCAGAAGCACTGCTTGCATTTTGTTGCATTATGGCTTTACTTTTGAGCCTGCTGTTTTCTAGCTTTTTTGTGCCTATTGCATCCCCACCGGCACGCTGTAGTGAACATTTCTTTACCAAGAGCATGTGATACTGCCTAGCACAGCTCTAGGCGTACGCTATTGCAGACACCTCCGATGCACTTCTGACATACTGGACCTGATGACCCTGGGGCCTTGCAGTGCTCTGTGTAGGGTGAAGTGCCATTCTGCTGGCTATGTAAACTATATACATGATTACCCCCCCTTTGCCCCCCCTCGACATGTCAGACGGCTGCAGAGACCCTGCCTTTAATAGGCAAGGTTAGGAGGATAGCGTGTGGCACATGGGCCGAGTCTTCCTTTTTATAAATCGGTAACAATAGGGTGTTGACAGGCCTTGAAGCCTAGACAGGCTAGGAGGGTCATCACGATAAGGAGGGATTAGTGTATATAATTTGCCAAATATGGGCCCAGCCACTAGCTGTGTTTTTCTGCACATGGTAGATTATCTACAGTAGCTTCATGGAATGCACCTTAGCTGCTGGCTATATTTATTAGCAAATTTACCATCGCTTCCAGTTTAAGAACTGTATGCTAACCGGGGAACATAGCATATGTGATGAAAGAAGTTTTGTAGAACATTTTCACTGAAGAATAAAAATTGAATGTGCTGTATATGTCTTAAGCATAAATACTTTTCAGTGTACCGTATCCGTTTTTCCCCTAAGATTTTCACTTGAGAGATTTTGTATGCATCTTCATTCTTCGTAAATAAAGCCGTTTCTAACTTAATTCCCTGGAGGGTATAGTTATCCAGCCCAAAGATCAATGGTCAACAGAAAATATAAAGAGCCCCTAGATCAGATCTTTGACTGCTTTGTGGCAGATAGCTAAACTGCCCACCTTAAAACGTTAAGAGAACGATAAATGCTGTAAATTCTTGGCTGCAGTGAAGAAGAACTTGTTAACCCCAAAGTTACTGGGAAGAGGTATGGTCAAAATCTAACAACCTTGCTGTGTTGTGAACTGTATTTTTTTCTTTATAAGAAAAACAGGAACACAGGGATTTACTCAGTTCTTGCAGTATTCTCCAAATCAGATTTTCACTGGCATACAAGAAGGCCATGTTGGTTTGAAATTTGGAGCAGAGTTCATACTTTTGATCTTTGGAGGGATACTGTGCCAATTTGTGGCAATTTGCACAAATATTTGAAAAATAATGCAGTTACTTTTTTTTGTTTACTACAAGGGTTTTGTTTAGTAGTGTGACAGTTTCTTTAAAGAAAGATGCTGCCATCCCTTTATGCTTCTTTCCTCAGTACCTTGATAAGCTCAAACATTAAACAAAAGACCCAATATGAATAAAATTTTGCAAGTCATTTGAGGATGCAGCAAAAGACATAATTGACTTTTTAGTCCATTTTTAGAACAAACTCTCTCAAGGCCTTTTCTTCCTCACAGGAACACTTCCCACTGCACTGGAACTGACAAGACTGTATGCATTACTTTATTTTGATACTGACATTTAAACAATAAAATAAAGCCATTTAAAACAAATAGTGGTGCTTTAAGTGTCTGAGCTGTCAAGATATCAAATTATATAACTTGGAAAAATCAGAATTCATTGTTAATGGTATGCACTTAACACAAAGGGTCGCTGGAGTACTAACCAGATATATATTCAGCTACCATGTTGGAGCTAACAGGCTATATTCCTTTAGATAGAATTGACTATATTCACTTAAATGGACTTGACTCCAGTACAATCACTGTATTCAAATGTCAAAAAAAAGAGAAAGAGGATGTCACGTAGGGTCACAAATTATGTTGGATTTTGACAGATTGTAGCCTTGCTTTACAAGAGCAGTAACATCTCATTTGTCACCGTTTGATCTGTAAGTGCGGGAATGAGAGCGGAAGGCCCTCCATCTCCACCGCAATTTAATCGCTCTGAGGCCGACAGTGGCAGCTAAAGCCACCTGCCCATGCACTGTACTGCTGATCTGTTTTAATTTAATCGTCCGTCAGCTGGGATGAAAGCATAAATCGTCTCCCTTTGATCTGCAAACGGTGTGGTTTTTTTGTAAAGCATGGTGCAGAATCAGGGAGACAGTTTTCACATTTAGTGCAACATAGACAACATGGGCTTGGAAAGCTTGTAAGTGATATTTCACTGTAGTAGAAATGCAAGAAGTTGCTCTTTTTGTAATTTAATATGAAATAGTGTAAGTTAAAAAAAAACAACACCTGTCCATAAGGGAGGTTATTGATTCATAATGCATTAATTATTCAAGTTCGAAAAGCCAACCTTAACCCTTAAGGAACTTAAATGTCTTTAAAAGTCCGAAGAACCTTAAATCACATTGTTTACAAAGGGGGAATAAGAAAAGTTATTTAGCAGTAACACTGCATAATTCTGTGAATTGCTAGTAGTGTATTGGGCATATCATTTGGTTATGTAGTTAAATCTGAATGAAGAAGGATCTTATAAATAATTTAAAAAAAATAATGTTTTAAAATTCTCCCTTTTCCAGTGAAAAATGTTGCACTTTCCTGGTGTTATTGGAAGTTTTGTTTAAGTCCAAAAAGTGAATGTTATTTGGACATCAGATATGGTTGGTAAGCCAAACCCTATTTTCAGTTGTACTAGTGGAAAAGGACTTTCCATCCACAGAAAGGACCAGGATGAATTCAGTTGACAGTAAAATGGTAAAATTTGGACAAAATCTTTCCCATTTTTATATTTCCATTCAGAGTATCTAGTGAGTAAAACATTCCTGATGTCTTTATTACACTTCTTCCTCTCAAGCCCTTTTCACAACCCTTTATATCTTCCTTTTCCAGGCTTGCACTTTCTTAGCTTTTGCAATTGGCCTCTTTCATAAGGTATGCCATACAGCTGAAGTAATTTTAATATTGTTCATTTTTGATGAGAACCAGCTCCTTCAGCTCCTTGTCAATCCAAGCTGTGATTTCCAGTGTTTCAGTCTTTATATCCTCTGAAGAAACAGCAGAGTGGAAGGTTCACCCCTCAGCTGTGAGAATTACGACTGTCCCCATAAACCTTTAAATGCATCGTCTTCCCTCCTTTTCTTGTGACAACCTCACATTCCAGACAAACAATATGAAAATCGAAATCTCACAAACTCTCCCAAAAGTTCATACAAACCTGAAGAGTTACGTATGTTCTCTGTATTGTCATTTTTTCTTATTGGAGATATGAAGTGCCTCGTGAGCTCTTGGAATATCTTTCCATTAGTCCTGAGCCTAGACTGTGACTTCCCTATCAGAAGAGGGTTTTTCGTGGTCAGATGTCAGCACTAGGAAGTTCTCTTCCTTGTAACAAACATGGTGTGTTTTCTTGACTTCTTAGCCAGAGCTCCTAAGAATACTCCCTTTTTGAGTAACTAAATATCTTTTATTTTCCAAACAATCCTGCAGTGTTTTATTTGTGAAGGTTTTCCATCTCCATTATTTGTAGCAGGATTTTGTTATTTGGCGAAGGATTCTGTCTTGGGGCTAAGAAGTGTTTGTGCTTTGTCTTGTAAAATTCCATTCAGCCCATGCCGGAATACAAATAGTGAAAAATTGCCTTTGTCCTTCTTGTGCTTTCATTCCTCATGAAAATTTTGTCAGCTTGACAATACAATAAATAGTTATGGAGTTGCTGTGGCCCTGGAGTGGGGAGGGAAAGAGAACCGGGCTGCTCTCTTCCAACACAGGTTCAGCTTCCAGACCAGCTTACACTGCTTTGGGAGCACTTGTTTGGTCAAAATCTCACAAAGATTTTCTTGGGGAAGGAAGAGAGGGAGCAGGTAAAATCTTACCTCACGAATTGACCTCTGGAACTGGCCCAGTGATCTCTGAGCATGAGCTCACACAGCATGGGGACGAGAAAAGACAAATGCGCCAGGCTGTTCCTGGCCCTACTGATCCCTGTCTCTATTCCAAGTTTTCTGCTACAGTCTAAGGTGGGAGGAGATCCTCTGGTAGCAACCAGAGGTGCTGTTCTGAAATGTAAGCATTAAAAGGTTGCTAATAAAGCACGTGAAAGAAAGACTTCTGCACTCCCAAGTACTTCAAATTTTCTTGCCTCTTTTAGGTTCAAAAGTGCGTCTGGAATATTGTGTCTGTACAAGCTAGTAATAGTATACAGAAAAAGGATGTTAATTGACAAAGCTGAGCAGTGTTGTTTACTTTTTTTTTTTGTATAAAGTTGCATGCACAAACAGCTTTTGCCTACCCTAACTCAAGATAAATACCCTATGGTGTAGCCCTTAAATCCATGAAAACTGGTCATCATTGTGGAGGCTCCTGCATCACATTGTACAGAGGACTTGAGGACAGGGAAAGGAGAAATTAAGGTTGGATGAACTGTCATGAGTTCTGATGTTTTCTTATGTGTGACTTCTTGCCTTTGTAATCTAAACCCGGGGATGGTTATGCAATTTTTGTAACTGTAAGGTTTTGTAGATACAGCAGTAATGAAGGTGCATGCCCCCTACATAGTGTAAATGATGGCTACTATGACAGTGACAGTTATCTTTAATCATGTGTAGGTATTGATAGTGCAAATGGCAATAAAAGTCATATAGTCCTAGGAATGTTTATTTAAATGTATTCAGATAAAAGCAGTCTGAACTAGCAAAAGATGAAAAACTAATTTTCATACCAAATTTTTATCTGAAATAAAATTATTTCGCAAGTTTGACCAACTTGTTTTCCCCAAACATAAACAGAATTTGGTGAGAATCTTTTATCAAAGTGATTTGCAATGTACAGAAATGGGGCAGTGCTCCACTGTATGTATAATGGAGCTGAGAAATTAGCTCTTCATTTCTGAGTACTTCTGCTACTTCTGTCACAGAGCTGCTGGTTATGGGATGAACCTGTTAGTACTGAACCATAGCATCCTGAAAGATATTTTCAACAAGTCTGACTTCGTAAATTCCAACTTCATGAAGGGTGATGTCAGTGTCGTATTGTAGCTGCTTCATACATCCAGTCCATCTCCTGTTAATATTTGGAGATTTTTTTTTATAAGATTTTTTATTGGAATTTTTACACTGCAGTCAGATAAGTATAAATATAAACTACTCCATGCTGCTATCAATACAGTCCTCTCTTAAAACTCCAGCACATGCAACAAACGCAGATAACGCCCTCCTGATAATGTCCTTGTATCTGCTTAGGCTAAGTAGTATAATGAAAGTGAAGGCAAAGACACAAATAGTATACAACGTATGATACGTCTATGCAACATACAGTAAGCGTGAGAAGGGAGAAAACCATTCAGAAGCATTGCTAGTTATTTATAGGCTCTCACCAGCCCATTAATTTGCATTGTATTTGTGATGTTTGCATTGTTCTTGCCAGAGCGTGTTCCTGCGTTCATTCATACTCTCCATTCTGTGTCAGTGGCACTTCCAATAGCAGTCAGTGCAGATTTTCCCTGTTGCAAAGAGCAGAAGCATCAGGAGAAGGCCATGGCCATGTTATCCTGATGGTAGTATGGTGGCAATATATAGATGATAATTAGCACTTCTATCTTTATTTTTCATTATGTATTTTGGTGCTTTGTTTACAGGTTGAGGTGCATGCCTTATGCCCCTTTATATAGTCTTCTTCATATAGTCTTCTTCACACAGGTCAAATCATCTGCTCTCTTCTCATGGCACACTTAAAGCTACAGCTTTTGATCTTTTAGGACTGTTACATAGCATTAGGAAACCTGTTTTGTCCCATGGTATGAGTTGGCAAAACAAGGTTTTTATTTCTCTGGTTGTTTACCGTTACAGAGGACAGGGTTTAATAACTCAATTATTTCAGTCCTATTTGCAGAAGGTTAGTGGTTTCATGGCTGGAAAATTACAGAAACCCTCAGCTTTGCTAATACTTCTCTTTATGGTTTGTAAAGTGGTCACATACATTTGCACATCTGTCACAGAATATTGGGGATTACATGTTCAGGAAGTCACCATGATCTAGATGGCAGTATTAAATATTTACCATAACTATATAGACCATGGCAGCCAGAAAATTATTATGGGTAAAAATAATTTTTCAGCCTATCTGTTCTGAAGACAAAAAAAATAAAGCAAGATATTATTTAAATTGATAAAAGATGCAGATACAGTTTCACTGGATTTCTGGATTCATATTAAAAGAATATTTCATCGTCATAATTAAAGAATTGTCAAAGATTTATCCATGTCTTCTACTGAAAATACCTATCAGATCTGATTAGGAAAAGTAGCATTTGTAGTACTGCTCACTAGGTAAAAAAAACGTTTCTGCAAAGCCCACTTTGCCAGATGATGACTGTTTCACTAGTCTTTAGGAAACTGTTACCCCAAGATTTCAAGAAACTGGTCTCTGGTAGGGAAAATCAATAAGAACTCATTTTTTAGAAGGCAGGTCTCCACAATGGCAAATAGTACATCAGGGGAAAGCTGTTAGAAAACTACTAATTTTACTAATTAATTTCCATGTGGATAATGGATATACACTAAGGAATGAAATAGATCAAGATCTCAGTAGGACGGGCAAAAATTAGGTAAAGCCTAATGCTAATATCCTATGTTCTTTTTTATAACATCCGATAAAAAAACATAGCCTAGAAATATATTTTTGTAGTGACATTTTAAAAATTAGTAACCTGGGATTTCCCTTATTTGATCAAATTGAAAATTCATCATACTGATACGTTGTTTCCATCAGAGACCTAATAACTGATTCTTTCAAGATAACCACGCAAGTAATTAACGTGGTTATGCAGATAATATTTGGAGAGTGGATGAGTATTTTTTCCAAGTGTTCTGTAATTCTCTGTTGATAAGACAAAGTCCACAGTTTTACCTATCTAGTCTAAATTCCTGTCCTTTCTTGTGCAAGTGCTCTAAATCTGCCAGGCTACTTGACTGCAGGATTTGGCC
This sequence comes from Anser cygnoides, assembly GCF_040182565.1. NCBI lineage: Eukaryota > Metazoa > Chordata > Aves > Anseriformes > Anatidae > Anser > Anser cygnoides. The sequence continues at coordinate 21,428,870 of NC_089875.1, read as the reverse complement.
CAAAATGTATTGAGGTCAGGTAGTAGCTTGGAAAAAAGCTGCAAGTGCTGTTTCCATATCCTTGAGTATGTGTCTGGAAGTCTTTTATGTGTCCTTTTATTTTGTTTCTTTTTTCTTCTTCTCCTGAGATTCTTCTGTAAACGCTCATTTAATTTTTTATTTTAGAACTGAAATAGTAAATATAGAGGCTCAAGATGTAGAAAGTATGTGTTTCTGTCTGTGAGTTTGTGTTTTTCTTTCAGTATTTTTTAATCTGTATTAGTGAAATCATTTAGTTTTAATAAGTTCAGTGCAGTTACTCTCTGGTTCATATATTAATGAGGAATTTCTTTTTTTGATTTTTTTTTTCCTTCAAGAGTCCCAAGTAGATACATAGATAGATTCTGGAATTTATCTAAAAAACTGTGTTACTCCTATCTGTAATAGGGAAGCAGATTCAGAAGCTCTGCTTCTTGGAATAGTTTATTCAGCATATACTTACTTGACACTGTTTTCATTAATGAAAATACTAATTAACTATCAGTTTAAACCAGGCCTTTAGTGACCTGCTCAAGCTAGGTACATGCATGTGTTCACCATACACTCAGTGTCTCGCTCACTTGCTTTTTGTTGCTTACTAGGTACATTAAAATTCACATTTAAATTTCAAATGAGCTAAATAAACCATTTCTTTCAGATAAATGGCTGATTTTGTTCCTCTCATGTTATATTAATATTAATATTACGGAGTCTTCTGTACCCTTGCTTTACCTCCTGACTATCTGATAATTGGGTTGGCACAGTATACCTGGGGTCATCGTGTTTAGCTTATCTGCACAAGAGGAAGAGTGGCAAATAATAAGGGAAAGCAGCAATAAAATAGTGAAAAAAATTGAAAGAAAGATTTAATCTTTGGCCAATTTGAAACATATCCCAGCGAATCCATGGAGAAAAAGATAAAGTGTGACTATGAGTAAGTTAACTAAACACATTACAGTGTGTGAGAGCAAATGGAGTTAGTCCATTGTACATGTTTAATTTCCTATTAGTCTCTGGCGTTTACTACTACGGTCTGAGTTGGGGCATCTGTAAATTCAGTTAAATACAGTGCATTGTCTAAACATATCACAGCTCCAATCAGTCACCCTGGCTGCTGATAAGAAGCCTCTTGTATTATTGAATCTACAATAGGGAGGCTCTGCAGGCACAAAGATAACAGCTAGGTATTTCACTTTAAGTATGAGAAAAAACAGCGACTCGCCTTTGCTGCTACAGCTGTGACATTTATTACTACTCCCTGATTTGTTTTATACTAGTGATGTGAATTTGGTTTCAGGTGCTTTATATCTCTTCCTATTCCTAACTTAAGACCTCTATCTGGAAACAGTAAGGAAAAACAAATAAGCTAAAATCAACTTTCATGTTATTACATAGATAGCAGTAACTTTAGCACTTTCTGCTGTTCCACTTTGTGTCGTACTGATTTCATCTCCAAAGGATGAAACAGAGGCTTTTGTTTATTCCTTCACCATTTTGTTTCTTTGGACTTAAAGGAATTTCACTGATGTCTCCTCAGAGAGGCAGCCACTCTGGAGGAAGTTTGAATCTGGCCATAACTGTTTGGGGGGTAGGATTTTCCAGTGTCCTCGGAGATAAATGCGGCATTTTTGTAGAGCTGTTGAGTTAGAGAGAAAATAACATGCAAGTTCTATCAGCAGCTTCAAAGCAGACTGAAGTACTGCAGATGCATGGCCAGAATATGCTGCATGCAGGACACAGAACATAAATATGGGATTGGTGGAGACCATAATTCAGGGGCTTTTGTTTTTCAGTTTAACGATGTGTCTTATAATTTTGGCAAACTTTAGGTGTTTGGGATAAAACTTCCTCTGCTTAAATACACCTCATAAGCTTATTTTTTTGTTTCTTTTTCAAAGTTTCACCTATTGTCTAGAATAAAAGGCTTGGTAAACATGCATTTTGTCCATGTTTAACAAATAATTAAGACTTTTTTTTATAAAACCTCACTCTTCATGTGTGAAGAGCTGGAACGATGGAGGGATTGGTGATTTTCAAAGCATGTGCTTCTTGCCTTCCCCAGAGAAGTTGATTCTGTTGATTCTGGCCAACTGTGTTGGCCAATTTAACTTGATTTGTAATGAAAATATAGTGTTCAGTGAGTAAGAACTCATATACCTTATTTCCCACAACAAATATATATATTAATAGTGATAGTATATCTCTATGTATATCTGCAAGGATATGAATTACCATAGATCGTTGACAGCATCTATATATAATATGTTATATAACATATTTTTTATATATAGCATATTAACATTATTTATTTATTATATATGTAATAATTAATTAATAATATTAATTTATTATTATTTATTTACCTATAAGCTATATTATATTTAAAATTCAGCAGTTCTGATCCTGAAATGCAGTGGCAGATGGTTTCCCATCCTGTCTCCAAGAAATATAACTGTTTTAAAATACAGTTAATATATTTGATATTTTTAATTCACTAGTGATTTTATGTTTTATCTCTGGATTGATAGATTACTGAGAGGACTTAATTCATTGGTCAGTAAATTTGTGACAGAAAGTTTGTAGCTTCTAAAAAATTAATTGTTTATTTCTTAAGGCTTCTTCTGTTGTACACATAGAATCACAGAACCACATGCTGAGTTACAGCTGTATTTCTTCACGTAGCTGGCATGAGCCCTTAGTTAAAGTTATATTTCTGCTGTTATGTGAGTGGCAACTACATGAAGTTTGGTTTGCTGCTTGATGGTACATAAATAAAATTCCTAAAACAAATATCCCAAAGATCAAAAAAAAAAACTCCGAATCTCTCAGCAAGATCCATAGTAAACTGAAAACCAAAACAAAAGAAGTGCTATGATTCACTTCTGTCTTTTGCACCCAGGCATTGCCGCACATTCCGTAGGTGCAGGCTCTGAAGTTAGTTAACACTCTCTACAGCTGTGTGAAAAACAGGCCTGAGTATGCATTTGGTATCTTGTCTTTTTGACTGCTAGTAGCAGAGTTCCTGGTAAGAGATGCGTCATGGCTATCTATCCAACAGGGATTCAGCAAAAAATCCGCTAATTTGAGGTTATTTTTAGCTTTCTCCATAAGCATATATATATATATATATTTATTCAGCAAAAGCAATTAAAAGGCATTGGTCTGTATGACTGAAGAATGACAACTGATGGGCTTCTGAAGGAGTGCCACGTAGTCATCCACTGGTGGTCACAAAACATATTGTGGAGGAGAGAAGGGATACGAAGGGCCCATTTGTAGTAGGAAGCAAAAATGTAGAAAGCCCTTTTCCTGGGGCTTTTAAAATGATGTGTGTGATATTGTGGCTTTTTTTGTTCCCTTGCTTTAAAACAAAATGCTTGCAGTTATTGCAAGATTTTTTGGACTGGGCCATGGATTATTTACAAAGCTGGTGTTCATTCGTGTTTGTAAGATCACAGTAGTGGGCTTTATTGTTTCTGATATAGTGAACATCAAAGGCATGGCTAACATGGCAGGCTAGCAGATCTGCTCATAGTATTAAAGGTGCAACTAACGTAAGAGTGAAGCTTTATGCAACTAAAGGCAGACATAAGAAGTAAACAGCTAAAGGAGATGGCAGGTTGGAAAACAGGGAAGGGGAGAGAGCTACCAGTTGATAAAAACAAAGTCATAGATTGAAAAGGAGTCTTAGATAGTTATCAGGCTGCCAAAAACCAGTAAGTGTATACATGCAGAATACAAAATTGCTCCTGGTGGACAAAAAAATCAAGGTATTGCCATGCCTCTTGAAAAGCCAGTTCATTTTATAGAAACAAATACAAATCACTTACATGCATGGACAGCACCTCTAGCATACCCTAGTAGTGATCAGCAGGGGTTTCTATACCAGTAAGATCTCTGGAGATCAAGGAGAAATTGCATTTTCTTTAGCCAGTGATTGAAATTGCCACTCGTGTGTGTGTGCGTATGCGTCTGTGTGCGTAGACATGTTTAATCAAGTTCAGTGGACCAAATACTCAGTTATGTCAGACTGGATCTTTCTGTACTCAGCAAAGCTGGCCTCATTCTGCTGAGCTGGAGCTCTCAGGAATCGCTGTGGAAGGCCACTATTTGCCACGGCCACAGGCTTTGCAAGGTGTACTGTCTTGTGTGATGAATGGGTATTTGGTCCTTAACCTGTACACTGAGGCTGACTGCCTTAAATGGGAGTTGTGCTATACATCAAGGCAGTAGTTGAAAAGTTACGCAAAATAATTTGCCTATTGGTTGATAGTTTGTAACAGAACCGGGGGAAACTAAGGTGGATGTTCATTTTACGTGAACTAATGAAAGCCAAATTTCTGAATTGCTGGAATTTGGAGGGGAAGGAAACATCATGAATGGAGGCAGTGGCTTCATACAAAATATTTTTGATCTAGTACAGCCAAAGTTAATTAAAACACTTTTATACAAAACACAATCTTTTCTAGCTTCTCAGTGAGGATTAGTAATTCTGAAATATATTTTCCTTCACAGTTTTCTTGGTATTTACTAGAGCTGCCAGGACAATTCTGGAGTTTGTAGGAGAAAAATTGAGAAAAAATTCATCAGTGTAATTATTTAGTTTTGTAACAACTACACTTGGTCAGGTATATTTTCAGCTCAGCTATTTTTAGTCTTTTCAAGTAGGTCTTTGTATTGGGATGGACTAGTTGTACTCTGGGTTAATTTGGTGTCTTTTTAAGTTGAAAGCTGGATATGGTGGTTTAGTTGAGGGAAATGAAGCTTTGCAGTTTCATATGGTGACAGTACATTTGTTAGAAAAATGCAACGTTATTCAGTTATCAATGAGTGATGATTGCTTTTTACTCATTGGTAAGTACCATAACCTGGGAACTATATGGAATAATCACATTTTTTTAAAGGCATTTTAGTGAGACCAGCATTAAGCAAATCCAGGTAAGCAAATCAAGGATCTTGTGGGCTGGACCTCTCTTTTCTTACAAGACAGTGTAATGATCTGTATAACCAGTTTTCCTTCAGTTATTTTAGCTGACTCTTTTGCTTCCCTAGTAGACAGTCTATAACTAGGTATTAACAGTTTTGGGAAGGTTACGTTGCTCTTTCACAGATTAGGATTTGTTAACAGATGTGGTTATTGGTACTGTGTGTTTTCCTAATCCCTCTTCAGTATTGGTGCATCTCCAGCCTTACCAGTTTAATTAATGTTGAAATGTTCATATTATTTTGGTGTGCTGATTACAGGCAAAGACTAAGTGGAAGTCAGTTCGGCATCCCAAGAGACTTGAGTGTTAACAATGCAGAAAGGTTTTTTTTTTTTTTCTTCTTTTCTCTCCCTTCATGAACTCCAGATAAGCAGTAGGCCCCAGTTAGATTTCATTACTATCACGCAGTCTTCATGGTCATCTTTTAATATTTGAAAGGATCATTTGTTAACTGGAAATGGTCAATTTTTTTTTCTTTGGCTTTTGAAATATAATTTTCAATTTTTAATTTGATTCATTTAGATGAAATCATTAATCAGGGTTGAAACTGAGTTAATTTTCTGGAAAATAAATGAGGTTGTTAGAGTGAACGTTATTAAGTGGTCTCTTTGCAAGAAAGGGATAATAGCTGAAAATATGGAAGACTTTAAGAACTATAGCAGTTGAGGGATAAAAAATAGAAAGGTTTTTTTTCTAGCTAAGTGCAGTAATTTTTTAAAGGAAGCTAGGCATAGGAGGGATATTTCAGAACTATCATTATTAAAGTAAGAATTACAGAGTAAATAATCTTATTAAATATATATGTGACTTAAAATGGTAGAGCCAGAATACAGATAGCGAATTTTTAAAATTTTCTTCTATTTTTACAGAGAGTATGTTTCTCCTACAGCACTACATATGCTATTCCAAGTAATGCCCATTTGATTTTTGAGACAGAGAACTGTGATTGTTAGTAATTCAGTAGAGATACAGCATCCAGGTACAACACTTTAGCAAACAAGGAGTACAGGGCACTAAACCATTTTTTCAGTCTGACCCAAATTCAGCTGCTGGCCTTGAGAGGGTTCTGTTTGCTCATTCTCTGCAGTTTACTGCATGATACAAAGTGCTTAAGATAGCCAGCAAAATCTCTTACAAACACGAACCAGAGAAGAAAGGATTGGACTAGACAGGCAACATCCTAGATTCACCATTCAAGCTTATTTCAGTTAACTACAGAATTTGTTTTGCATTGTTTCCTAATGTCATCTACTTTCTGCTAATCTTCTATTTGAAACAGTGCCTTTTTTTTTTTTTTTTTTTTTTTAAAGAAGATAGAGCTGCCTCCTCTGTTCTGATAGGGAAGAATTTTTTTCTCTTCAAGTGTTCCAGGCTTTGCTTGAGAGAGTTATCATAACACTAAGCACTTAGTGGCCCTAGGTCAAAATTTTTGATGGAGCACTCCAACTCTGTTTAGGTTTTCCTCAATGTCTGTGTGCTCATTAAGGACCATTTCAGATTCCATTACTGTGAATGAATGGTGGAGATTGTAGGTGTCTTATCCAACAAGATGTTTTCTTGTAGGTGGTTTTTAACTGTCCTATCCAACAAGATATTAAATGTTCTCCACTAACGTTAGCTGCAGAGGGAGCCAGTAGTGCATGCCACATTAAAAAGACGAATTCTGTAGAATGGAGAGTGGTGAAAAAGTTTATGCAGTGGAGCAGAAAGTCACATAGAAATGGAAACAACTCTGGACTGTAGTTGCTTTTCTTTTGTGATGTACCTTTCCATGATAAAAGAGAATAATAATTTGATTTAGGTTAAGCTTGAAATATTTTTCTTTTAAAAAATTAAATCCTGAGGAACATATAAGGTCATTTTTCATTCCTTTTAAAAATAAGTAGTTGCTAGTAACAGCAGTATTTGAACCCTAGCAGACACAGAAATTGAGTTTGTACATCCTCACTGCTAGCAATGGTAACTAAAGAGATGATAACTAAAGGCTTTTAATCATCCAAAATAGTATTTGGAAGATGATTATTTTGAGAAAGAGTAGAACAAATGTTGATTTAGAATTTTGCCTCCAGTTTCATTTACATCACTGTGAGGTTACCCACAAACTATGCTGTAACAGCCTCAGGTGAATAGATTATAGCATGTTAATCCAAAATGGCAGCAGTGTTGTATACATATTCTTGGACAATGCTGACTTGTTCTGTTCTAGATGAAAGAAGTACCTCTTTTAGGAGAGGCAAAAGTATCTCTCTTCTGGAAAAAAAGAAGGTCCCAAAGTCCCTCCACATGATTAAGATCAGTCATTTGTCATCAATTAGTCAATTGCAATTAGTTAGTACTAATGGTTTTTGTATCCAGCCTGCATTATAGACACTCATGCTAATACCAACAGATTAACTGTTGGGCCATGGAGGCCAGAGGCTCCAGTTCTTAATAATGTTACTTATTATGGTACTATTGTGTAGAAGCTATGAGACTATGAATTGGGCCTGCTAAATCTCAGTAGCATAGTCCTGTGCCTCTGAAGTTAATAGGCTTTTAAAACTGTTGTGAGTAGTTGAAGCAGGATCAGGCCAATGCTGTGCCATGAAAGTTTTGAAAACAGTTTGAAACCATCTATGCTGCATACACCCCTTTAGGTTTAATGGTACTATTGTCTTCGATAAGCGGCGTCTTTTGGTATACAGGAGCTGTTTTGCATAGGATATATTTACAGAACTTCTTAAACTCACTAAAATTTTAAATTAGGTTTTAAAATGTTCATGTTGAGAAAACATATGTTGTTTCTGCATGACCTTTAATTTTGCTGGTTGATTTGATTATAGCAGTCGTCGATTTTCTCTCAGCTGTGCAAAATGTTCGCAGAGTCTTGGTCCCTCCCACAGTCACAGCCACTTCAGGCTCTTATACTCATTAACGAGTAACATTCGCGACAGTGTCTGGAGTGTTCTTATGTGAAATTGTTTCCTTGCCAGCCTACCTCCAGGACTTTGCAGCATTTGACACTCCCGAATATCAAGTAGCTTGGGCCAGGGGACACTGAGGATCATGAAGATGAGATTGGGGCAAAAAATGGCAAGGACTGACTAGCTGGGTGTGTAGAGGAGGGCCCACTCGGTAGGCTGAGCAGGTATGGCTTGACTACTAAGAATAGTTCTCCTATTGCTGGAGGCAGTTACTATAAGATGGCTTGGCTACTGGCTATGATTTCTGAAGCTGTTTCTTTTTTTTTTAATCTGGACAAACCATCTTCAAAAACCCCTTTCCTATTTTTATGGTGGAGGAGTCTGTTCTCTGTCCAGCATTTTCACATTCTCTCCGGTGCTCAGCCCTGGCGAGCTTCATCATGCTATTTTCTTGTAGAGCTTTGTATTAGCTTCGTATGTAGCCATTTCCAAACCTTTCTATATTCAAGAAGTTTCTTGAATATAGAAAGGATTTCATTGCACTTCTCTCCTTTAAAAATGTATGAACAGAAATTTGCTGAAATTTTGGCATAGAGATTCTGCCCTTCATTGGCCATTCACAGTTTCTGGGTAGTGCTTCGTATGACAGCATTAATACAGGCAAGATCAGCAGTTTTTGAGTCAGGAAAGTCTGTTTTGCTTTGCTTTGCTATGCTGTTGGCTCGTGTGTTCAAATGTGCCATTAGAAGTTCTCAGCAATGGGGAATTTGTTCTGTAGAGCCACACCAAGCTTACAATGTACAACAGTGGATAGCAGTATTGTGCCTCTGAGGATTGTGAATCTCTAGAAATAGTAATACTTACCAATAGCAATGGTAATCAGGTGGTAGGGAAAGATTTACAGTGCCTTGAAGAAGGACACCATGCAGAGAGCACATTGAGGGAAACCTCCAGATCTAAAAACTGCTTGAGAATTTTTGCAGCATGACCATGAATTACTCCCTGCATATCTTTCGTTTAAACTCACTTGTCTGTTAAGTTCAAACTGCAGACATCAGCACGAGATTGGACGTTCATCTTGAGCTGAACAAGATGTACTACTTCTTGGGTACTTTCCTGATTTGAACAGATTAGTAATATGAGACCAGCAGATGATCTTTATTTGAGTGGATTTTGAACCAAGTGTTAAACTGTAGGAACACCTGTGCCCTGAGTCACCACTCACTTTGCTCTCCACCTAGCTGTTTCTTTTTAACTATGGCTGATCTGGAAGCAAAATATCTGAGAGGTGAATAATTAATTTGCTTTGTTCCTAAGGACACATTTTATGTAAGCTTTTAAAAACGTAACAGATTTGTTCAGCGATTAGATAGTAAGCAGCTATGTAATGAAACAAATTTCATGTTCAAAATGCAGCAGCAGTGGAAGTATTTGTAAGCCTTAATTTTTCTTTCTTGTCTCCTTACTGTGCACCTAACGGTGGTAGGAACTGGGTGCTTACATGATCATTAGTATGTCAGTGAATGAAACATGTCAGTTCAGGTTTGGCCCAAGTCATTCTGTATGCAGATGCAGACTTGCCACTGTTTGCAAAAAAAATATTAAAAAATATTTATTTTCTGTTTGGATAAGGAGGCTGAAGTTGTGATTCACGTGTTTTTGAACTGACTGCACTGTGATGGGATAGCCATCTGTCCTGCGCGTGAGATGCTCAGATATGTGTGGCTATTGATAGTAACATGTGTTACTGGCTAGCAGTCTTACCTAAGCAGTCGCCAAAGTTTTAAATGTACACAAATAAAAATGATTTTAAATAACCATTTCTAAGGGACTTGTGAAGTTTCTAAAGGAAAAGCAGGGTTTGTGAGTGCAGTGGTCCTGCTTCAAGTTTCTTATTTCAAGCTAAGCTTACCAGTTTAATTTTAATCCCTTTCAAATGCCTTGGTCGTGCTTTGAAGATAGAAAACCGCCCCCTCAAGCTCTGAAGCTGAGCAGTGGCCCTTTTTGTTTCCACAAGCCGAAAATAAAGTGTTCGCATGAGCTCATTTACAGAGAGTAGAGTTGGCAGCCTTATCAGGAGCGGAGAAAGGAGCTCTGAAGATGAAAAGCTCTCGCCGTGACAGAAGTCTTTATTAGGTTGGGCAGTAATGGAACGTGGTGTACACAGGATAAAGCGACGGCTACCTAGAGCATTTAGGGAACACCAGAAGAGTAATCATGTTTTATGTTGTTCCTCAGCTGGCTTCTCTGGTGATCCCTCTGACCCTGGGGATGTTTGGATTGCAAAGGGGGACTGTGTAAACAGCACACCGTCCCAGCTTTGCTAGCCGTTTGAGCCCCTGCTGATAACAAAAAGGAAAAGTAAAGTTGAGTCATTATGCAGTTTCAAAATTACTCAGCACTCCCAGTTTTGCCAACCGTCTACTGTAGACCTTGCTAGGAAATAGATTTTGATGGGAAATCCCATTATCCCATTTCACACATACATCAAATCCCGTTTACAGCAAATACTTCTTTTGTTGAAATTTCTGGTTTCTTAGATAATTTTTTTAATAATACACAAAATTTCTAAAAGCATAATTAAATTAAGATAATAATTCACTATTATACATATAATATAATCAGCATGAGAATAAAATATCTGATTTTTTCAGCTTGATCCAATGAGTTGTTTTATTTTGGAAATATATTTGTGTATACTTGTATACACCTACACACCTTGGAAATGTAACTTCACTGCTGGCTAGGCAGTTTCTGCTCTATCACTTTTATGGAAATGTGCACTGAGAAGTGCCACAAAAGCCACTCTACTCTAGGCGTCTCAAAACTCGCATGCCTTGGCTGTGCAGCCCTTTACTCACATGTGCTAACACGGCACAAGCAGTGACCTTAGCTTTGAAGGAGCCACTTGCTGGCATACCTACTTGTCAGTAAAGCAGGCGTGGGCTGCTGAGCCTCCCTCGCACTTTGCACAGCGTTAGGTCCCCAGCGAGGGAGGGAGTGCTCTGGAAATCTGTGAATGAGCACGTTTTAGCATGGTCAGTCTCTGGCCTGGCTGCTCCGGGTGCCGTGAATAGAGGAAGGATCCCCTGCAGGCTTCCATAGAGCCTGAGGCTCCTCCTCACATGGCCCTTGCTTTAAAGAGCAACCTCACTTGGCAGCTGCTGCGTGCAGGTTGGAAGTGCAGTCTGTAACTGGGGCTGGTGTTATCCTTTTAAGCCTTACTCCTGTGACTTGGAGGTGCTGACTGTGCCAGTCAGGTGTAGTGATGGGATTAGCCCAGGTAACAAGATAAGCGGCACAGTGGCAGGGTGCCGCAGGTGCACTGCTGTAGGGCAGCGTCCCCTCAGCTGTCACCTGCTTGGCTCTTGCTCCCAAGAAAGCCGCCTGAGATGCCTTCACAGCCTGGTCGGAGGGAATTTGGCTGCACCCGCTTTTAACATCTCCTAAAGAGGCCTAGCTCACCACCCAGCTCCACCAATATTGCTGCAGGGATGTACCGAGACGTAACTTGTACAGAGATCTTTGTTGGTACTTTGTGTATGTATTTTATCCATGTGAGCTAACCAGTCTGGATGTGGCCTGACGTGTTGGTTGTGGTTTTTTGGTGCACAGGCTCTTCTTGTTCCAGCTGAATTCAGTGGCAAAACTTCTGCTGACTAACGGGAATAGGACTGGAATCAGCTTTGTATTGATAATAAGCAGTGTAATTCTACTAATCTTTCCCCTGTCATTGACAACCTATGTGGCCTTTGCTGTTAGATTTCCATTATCATTGAGGATTCTGTCGTCTTGCTAGCCCAAGAATAAAGTCACAGCAGCCTGTTGTGGGTAACAATGTGTTCACAACACAAACCCTTTAGAATTAGTGGCACTTCAGTCAAAACAAACAAACAAAAAAATAGCTAATTGTTTCTGTGTTTCTTATAAATTTCACAGCTGCTATGAAATTCCAATAGAGACCTGCATTGCTTTTATAGGCGTTTGTGCCCCTCAGTAAAAACAAAAAGGATTTACTTCAAGTTTTGAATTGCCTTGTTTAATGCCTTTAAACAATAGACCTATTTTTTCATTTAATTAAAACAGTAAAAGTTGTGCCTTAACCATACAGATTGACAGAGAACTGTAATTGATTTGACTCTTTTTTTTCTTTTCTTTTTTTTTTTTTAATCACTATTAACAATAAAACACAGTGCTTTTTGCTGGAGAAGTAACTGAGAAAAAAACAATGAAAAAGAAAGATAAATGGCAGTAATACTGCTTACATTAATTAGGAGAGTATGTTGAATATTTTTCATCCTGCAAAATGTCTGCAACTGGGATTTTAGCGGCATGGGTGTTTCAATCAGAGTTTTCTCCAAGTAAGGACTGCAGGCATTCATTTGTCAAGAAAATTGTATAAAATCACTTGATTTTAATAACAGACCTTTTCTTTGTATAGTGGAACATACATAGTGGATCTTAAGTGTGTCTTCGGGTAAACTGCTCCTTCATAAAGGATGGGACGGTTTTCCATCTCCATACAGTGACATGGAAAACCTTCTCTTGAAAATAGACTTCCCAATTTTTCCATGGGCTATGTTAAGACCCCTCATTCGGATGGTATAAAAGCATCAGTTTTCTTTGATCCTGCATCCAACTTAAGTTTTGAAAGTTTTAGTAACAGTTGTACTTCGAAAGTAAAAAGAGGGAGTGGAATTGTCCTCAAAGTGATTTTTTTAAGTAAAGGTTTTTCATCTTTATAGGAGTTCTGTTCTTTGCAATGCTCACTCTCTTGCAAAAAAGTTTTTAGTCGTGTTCCTCATATTAATAATGTGAATTGAAATTAGAAATAAATAATCCACATGATGTTTTTGGTGATATGTGTTGATGAATGAGAAGGACATAAAAGAATTGTCCATCTCTCTGTGCCTATTCTCAGTGGAGAAATTACTAGCCTAGCCATTGATCTTTGCCATTGGCAGGATGGACTATCTTGCAATTACAAGTAATAAGATGCGCTTTCTGTTCTGTTTTCCGATCTGACTTGATTTTACACATCTTAAAATCAAATAATATTTGTTAACCAGTTTTTATATTATACTTCTGGAATCATCATTCATTTTATGATGCATGACATGTAAGATCCATCTAGAAAACATCTGATTATCTCCCAGTTCAGTAACAGCAGTCTGAGATGAGTAAGTGCCTGTTCCCTTCATCATGAGTTGCATTAGTCCACGTAACAGAAGTTGAACCCTTTTTTATCTCTACCAGCACAGGCAAAACTTCTTTACAGATACTGTAGACCCCACATACATAATAGTTAGCCTGTTTGGTTGGTTGTCTTTAATATTGTGAAGTATGTTCATGATAAACAGCAACTTATTTTTCAATTTCCCTTTAAAGCTCAGCGCACAAAGCCTTTCTTTCTCATGCATATGCTGCCGCAGTAGGATTTGCTCTAGATAAATTACACCCTCTCTTAAACAAGATTCAAGAGCTTCCCCAGCTGTGATGTATAGCATCCAGCACTTGGAATTGCAGTCAGTTTAGTTCATTGTGACAGTTGCCAACTGTGTGGAGTTTTGACAAGGATTATATACCTTGATAGTACAGTGTACTCCATGGCTTAAGAAATGTAACGTATAGGATGTCTTTCTTCATGTTTAATACAAAGATTATAGTACATCTCTCAGAGCAGAAGCAATAGAATAGAATAGAACATATAAAAAAGAAAGCACGTGGAAACCTTTTTTACTTTATCTTACATGTTTGTGTAACTAGGAGAATTTCCTAAAAAAAAAATTAAAAAATATTTTAATTAGAAAAATCTGAAAATCAAGTTCATGTAGATAATTTTTAAATGTATTTTAATGCTGTTTTGTGGCAATGGCTTTGAATAAAAAATGGACCACACAGCTCTGTACGTAGGGAAGGTACCTATCAAACTGCAGGACTCACACTGTGAATTTCTTTGAACTTTAGGAAATTTTTGAAGTGGAACTTAAGAGCAATTTTTGGTTTGTAGAAGATGTACTAAAATTCAGTCTGAACATGGAAAGGACAGGACAAAGACATGAATCTCGGTTTAAATTTTGCAGTATCTTCTCATTTTTGTGTTTTGTTCAGATTCTTAGCGTAAAGGTCCAGATACCACTAAAACTCTGCTAGGTTGATGCATTTAGAATATACAGCCAAATCTCCTATTTAACTAATGCTTAACCACAAGCTAGCTTAGTTTCAAGCAATATGTAAGTATGATCACTGGGAGATCAACAGACTCCACGTGAACTTGGCACAAAGTAGGGAAGTTTACTTCCACTCTTTGTGGGTAGTTTTAAAACAAGATCACTGAGCAATCTAAAAAGAAAGGCACAAGCTGGAGAGAATAATAAAGAGGTATCAATCCAGAGTACCGCACCATCTCTGACACAATGGCATGACAAGTGGAAAATAACTTAACTCAGTGAGATGGGGAAAAGGCAGTAAAAAATGAATTGTGTTACAGTTTCTAAAACCTGCCTCAATTCGAGAAACAAATGCTCCTAAGCAGTGCCAAGGTGTGTGATGTTCACATAAATCTCCCATGTCAACAAATGGGAGACATGTAAAACCTTAAGAAACAGTATCAGAAAATACCAGATTTGTTAAGGCCATTGAGATCACTGATTTTAAAAGTATTCAACCCCGTATTCAACCCCAAAGGTTTTCCTCATAGGAGCCATCCTCAGTGCTGTCTGTTTTTATTTTCTCCAATAAACCATATGGCTGACTATTCCCAGAAAATATATTGACGTTTCCTATAACTGACACACAATTTTACTGGTCATAGGGATACTTTCAGGCTTGTTCTTTAGTGGCCACTTCCTTTCTTTTCTGCAGGTTAACTAAGTTAAGCTTTAGAGGAAAGAAAGAAAAAATGTTTAAATCAGTTTCCTCTCAAAATACAGGCAAGATCTTATTCTTGTTATGTCATTATAGTAATGTAATAAGCAGTGCTCTCTTCTTCAGAACTCTGTGCAAGTTTTCATACCATTCTTCTGAATTGTTCTAGTCCAGGTTAAAACCAGTAGAAAATAACCTGAACATCTAAAAATGGATCCACGTTTGACCCCTGGGATCAAAATACTTTCTGGAACAAACAAAGCCTATTACTGGGGGGGGGGTTCTGATCCAAAGAGAAAGTTGTAAGATCAAAGAGAGTAAAAAGAAGAAGAAGAAACAGACTTGTTTTGCTTAAAGGACAGTCACAGATGTAATTTTGGGTTTTACGGGAGTGACATGGGGGTGAGGGGAGGGGTAAAATCTAAACACTGAAAACTGAACCACACAAAATCTTAGTTTGCCAGCAGCTCTTGAGACCTTTATCTCTTTGTCTTTCGTTCCGTATATTTGTATTGAAGGATTACCAATGTAAGGTAGGATAAAAGAATGAGTAAGGTATTTCCACGCTTGTCTTTCATTAATCATGAAGCAATACAGTGTAATTTGTTTGAGTTACACTGTGTTGTGCAAAGTATGAGTAGGCTTTGGTTGCAATCTTTCTCTCCAGAGTTCTTTCTGGACAAGAAAAGTGTACTCACTGCAGCATGTTATGGATAGTGCAATTTCATTTTCTTTTAAGCTTTTCCCTGTTTTTCTCATCTCAGAGGTGGCAGCAATTACACTTTCATGGGGAATGCAAAGGACCCAGTGAACTTATCTCTATTCAAGAACAAGAACAATTCAACTGTACTTTGGATCCAGCTAGAAGTTAGAACTCATATGTTTCTGTTCTTGGTTTCTTTGGTTGTGTAAAGAAGGACAGATAAGTAATAAAAACAAATTCCTGTGAATGTTTCCTTTAGATATATAATTTCTTAATCTAACTTACAAAGGAACTAAAGAAGCCTTAAAACTAAATGAAAATTATGCCAAAAGCATTTATGATACCCTTGTCAATAGTGTCAAGTAAATATTTTTCTCATGTTTTATTTTCACTTTGCGTGAATATTTTAAGCTGTGATTGTCCTCTCTTGATATGAATTTTACTTGTTTTAGTTCAGAAAATCTTATACAAACTAGCCCCTATACTTTGACTCTGTAGACAGGAAAAGTGTTACCAAAAAAAACAACACACCCAACCCAGAAAGTGAATATACAAATTACAAAATAACATTAGGAAAGCATGTGTTGAAATGATTGCTTCTGAAGGCAAAAGAATAGTATTACAAAATTATTAGAGTTTCAATTAAAAAAAAAAAGGCCAACTGAACTATAGCAGGGGGGACACGTACAATAGTAGATGAAAGGCACTACATATTTCGTATATAAGAGGACATTGGAAAGGGTGTTTCATAATTTTTCCAAGTCTCTTTTCTGCTTGAAATTTTGGGTTTCTGCTGAACATGAAATACAATTCAATTATTGCTGAATTTTATGGTTAGCTACTATGATAAGTCTGTTCTGATCATCAAACTGAGAGGATATACTTTTTCTCCTTGAATGTTGCAGTAGCTGTCACAAAGAGAATTTCAGATTGACTTGTATGTACACTTCATGGTGAAGTTGCTCAAAACCTATCCTTGTGAGAGGATTGTTCACATTTGTTTGTTTTGTGTATGCCAGTTATAAATATCCTGAAATGTTTCTGTAGGTTTCTGTTTGTGAGTTTATTTTCGCTATTTTCTACATAACCTGTCTTCTTTTTACCCAGTAAATTTGGTTCTTGTTTTAGCCATAATGTCTTTCAAGCTGGATGTCACAATCCATGATACAAATGTAAGTTGCTTGTTTAAGTGAAAAAACAGAGGGAGAATTCAGTGCTTTAATGGAGGGAAGGAGAACTCTGGGAGAGAGAGGACAGAAAGCAGAAAACTTTGAAAGGGACATAGTATTTGGACAAAATACCAAGTCTGTGAAAGTGAATTGTTGTTTGCCCTCCCTGCCTGTGGAAGTAACTCTGGATGAAACTACTGACATCGATAGAATTATGCTAGATTAGCAATGCATTGAATGAGAAGAGCTTGGTCTTCTGTTTGGTAAATATTCCTTTTGTGACCCCTAGAAAAATAAAATATGCGTGTCTTTTGCATTGCACACGGTGAATATTCCCACTGAGATCTGCACTCAGAAGGGTAAGTGTGTGCCAATTTAGATAGCTAATTCCTGTGCTTGTCAGGAATTATTGATTCAAAACTATTTTTTTTTAATTTCGTATCTGTTAAAGTTCTATATAAAATAATTTCTGGGGATAAAGAAATTTTATGCTTTATTTCCTTTTAATGTTTATGTTTCTCTTATTTTCTTATAATGTTTATGTAATTATGTTGCCAATTTACTTGTATTAACATACCCTTGTACACTTTCTGCACTTTTTATACATAGCAGTAACCATATGATTGAGACAAAAATATTTTCCTCACACAAACATCTTTCGTATAAAGGCATGTTTAACAGTGAGGATTTCTTCCTTGTGGAAAAAGAATAATTCTCATGACAACAATTGTTGACCTTTTTTCCCTTTCTTTTTGTTCTGTTTTGTTCATTTAGTCTGGCTAAAATTGCATACATATTCATATATTGTAATAAGAACAAAGCATTACTCTTGGATATTTTCCATAAATTTGTTCTCATAAGCAATTTGATAGACATCTACTGTAACTGTAATGGGGAGAGTTTGCAGTAGAGCAGGCTGCCTGGTTTAGAAAACTAGAATTTATTAACCTATTTCCCAAAGGCCCAGCATTACCTGTGAGATTAGAAGAAAATTGTCAGTTTTCTGTTTTAGAGCAGTGGCATTTTATAATCAGTGTGCATTGTCTAATTGTAACAAAAAATTACTGTGTTTTATTAAAGTGAAATCAATTTATCTCATAGCATTAATTGTTCTTAGCATTATGGACAGTAAAAAAGGCTGGAAAGCACCGAACACATTATAATGATGTTTTTCAACTGGGATTTTCTGCATTAACTCTGATCCACTCCTAGTGCTAACTACGAAAGGATAGTCAATATGTGGGGGTAACCATTGTTTTGTATGGAAAGCTTCTAGCAGTAGTATCAATTACCGACTCTCACTAATAAACTTGTCGTTAGTTGTTCCAGTATTACCCTGAGATGAGACACAGAGGCCACAGCCAGGACAACCTGTCACTCCAGAATTCTAGGCAGTATCGTCAGGTTATGAGGCTAGCACGGTATATGAGCTGATACATAAATCACTTACACTCTGGGTGTTCAGAAGAATGCTTCGTATTCAAAATGAGGAGTTACCTAGACTTTTTTTCATTTGTGTCCGCAGAACTTTGTCTGTATGCTTTAACTCTGTGTGTTTCATGTGCGTGTGTTTTCTTCCCCATTGCTTTACAATGATGAAACACAGAATATATGCAGTTGTTACAGGAATTTTAAAAATTTACTCTGATCTTTTCAAGCTTTAGCTGTTAAAGCCACATGCTATTTTAGGATTTATGTAAATATATATATACACAGGAATATTTCAACCCTTATTAGTGCACAATAGAAGATTCAAAAAATAGTACGTATTTTTTAGTCTTGTGACTCTCCACCAAATTGGATACTTTTATAAATTATGTAGATCTGCCCATGTATTTCAGTTGAGGAACTAGAGCCTTCTCTTATAAAATGAAATAACTTAAAAATTTTATTCCCCACTTTGCTTCTTACTCAACCTCAGCATCAAAACTTGATTGATTAGAACTATTTTTTCTTTCTACTCAATTTCATGTTTGGATTCTCATAAATGCACAATTCTTTGACACTATTATTCATGGAATAACAGGGGAAAGTCTATACAAATGCAAAGGAAAACTGCATTGTGGAAGCATTTTTTTCAGTAATTTTATGTAAACACACAAATATCTATTTAAAAATGCAAAGCCATTCATTGAGTTGATGGTGTCCCTTCAACCAGATCTCCCAGTGATACCTTAAGTATTGTGAGTATTCTGGAAAATGTTGGGGCAAATGTTTATACACTCTGATATTTTGTATAAAATACAGATACTTATGAAGAGTTCTGTGGTTGGGATTCTTGGCCTCAGCAGAAGCCATTTATAAAATCACTTTCTGGCAAGGCCACTTTGAGTGGATCACTCTGGAATTCAAAATCAAATGAGTTTTACTCAAACATACGCTGGGGATTTAATGTTACAACATTTTGATTTTATGTACTAGTTTAGTCTGTGACTTGGAACACTTCTCAGATACATAAGAATGGATGGGCAGACACAAATATATTTTCAAAATGAGGAGCTGTGCTAAAGCATCATTCTATTAGAAGTACCCTTACAACGCCCTTATTTCCCTCTGTTTTCAGAAACTTTGCAGCCAATTTTTAAATTCTGAACTAAAAATTGGTTTGCTGTATGTAGCCTCTGAGTAAAGATTTGACATTAATATCAAGGACATATCAATTAAATTCTTTAATGAGGGGGAGGGGAGGGGCCAAAAAAATATTTTTTTTGGTTAAATTATAGCATATTCTAGAGGAAAATATTCTCTCTTAATGCTCAGGCATGACTTCCTGAAGCTGTTACTGTCCAGCCCAGAAATTATGGAATACTATGTGTAAAGGGTTTGTCGAAGGAATTTATTTTTCTGTTGATTATTGAATACAATTTTGTGAGTAAATTATCTTTCTTTTTTTTTTTTCCTTCTTTTTTCACATATTCCATCCTTATACTCGACATTAGGCACTCTACTACCCAACTTTTTTGAGGAAAAGAAAAATAAGTTCTTTAACCGCTTTTATCTCAGTCATTAAGCTGTACACACTAGAATGTTTTTATCTGCTACCTCCAGAAACCATAATGTGTGCAGAGAACGTATTCCTTTTTTTCCACCTCTCAACATAATGCTTTAAACTACGAGGTAACACTGATACGAATCAATTTCACTGCACTGACATATCACATTATTTTCTATACATTACTATGGTATATCTTGATTGTATGCCTGTCTAGCCGATTAATTATTAAAGTTTACCTTTGTTCTTGAACAGTGATCGCTTTAACATTCTGTAAATAATGTTCTGGAAAATAACAAAAAAATGTTTAGTTTATTCTTCAGCATTAAGTCTTGAGATTCCCTGTGGGTGCAGCACAGGAAGATGTGATATGGTAGGTCAGTACCTTACCGTCTGAAAATATCAACCTAAATTTTTGTCTTTTTCTTACCTAAGTACCAGATGAAGATTCTCCCACTTCAAAGGAAACAACTGCTCAAAGAGAGATCAGTGAGGTAGTAGAAACCAGGGACTTCAATATTCCTCACAGTCGTGAAATATGGCTCTCTTTCCTGTGAACTGTATGAGCCACTGCTGAACTTTACTCTTGTAGTAGGTAGAATTTTATGAAACAAGTTTCGTATGTGGACAGGAAGTACAAAGTACAGAAAGGCCATATCATTTGCTAAAGACACCTGAAACTAGTAATATAAGATTTTCTATTATTTGGAAGGTAGAATTATGCCACAGGAGGTCACTAAGATCCAAGCTGAAGCTCTGTTGTACAACTCCTATCTAATCCTGAAAAAAGTTTGCCAACAAAGTAACGTGATGTAAAAGACAAAATGCTCATATTTTAGCTGCAAGAGTAAAGCCAGCCAAAAATGTAAGAACATTAATCACATTTTCCAAGCCTACCTTTCCATACAAAGTTGGTGCTTAGGTTTAAAAGTACCCGATGTCCTGTGCCTTTGTTCTATTTTTCAGCATCAGGCTGGCATGCACTCCTTGCATTACCCTAGATAGCCTAGTTTCTAGATACCACCTTCTTTATAGCTAAATTGATAAGGTGTGCTTAAACTGTGATAAAATACAATGCTCCTAAAAATGTGTTAGCCAACCAGAGACTGAGACATGTGTAAGCTTCTTGGGTTGTTTTGCTGTTGTGCCAACTGGACTAGATGATGCAGTACCATCAAATAGTATGCAGAAGGAAGAGGGAATAAGTTCAGAATTCTGCCATACCATTTAGGAACGTTTGAAGGATGAATTGTAAAATTGAAAAGGTTCCACAAATCATTATCCTATTATTTAAAATATTTAAAAAAAAAAAAAAAAAAGCAGGAAATAATTGTATTTCACCAGGGAAAGTGTCATTCACAATTACTCGATACATAAATATGTGAAAGTTTGCTGAGATAGCATTGTTATACTAACAGAAAAGATGTTTCATCAAAATGATGTTTCCATGTATAGACTTGAAAATCCTGAAGTTCTGTGAGAACACATGTTTTTGCATTACTGCCAATTTAAACTCAACTAGCAATGTATAGCCATCTTTACTGAAAAAATAAGTCTTATGTTGCCAGATGAGTGTAGTGTGGAAGCTAAATTTTGGTCATCTTAGTCTTCTGTTTGTTCAGTGCAGAAGAGAATGGCAGCTTCTTGGGGAAGAAGAGAAAGATTTTGTTCCAAAGGAAAAAAAAAACGTGAGGCTAATAAAAGAGAAACAAAAGAAACCCAAACTTAAACAATGTGTTTGTTAGGGTAAAGAACTTTAGGATTTCAATGAGATGTGCATCTCTTTTAAAAGCTCTAGTATGATGAGAGCAATCATTTAGTTTTCTGTTTCATTTCCAGCAAAATGAAATCACTTCCTCTAGACAGAAATCCTAACTCTAAGCAAGCTATTGCTCAATCCCAGTAGGACCAATATGATTTTATGTAACTGTTGCAACTCACACTGTTAAGAACTTTCCTGTGACTTCTGGATCTCAGATTAGTTCCAGAATCCAACATCTTCCCAGTCACTAACTGAAATATTGTGAGACTGCACATTATTTTATCTGAAAAGGGTGTTGAGATCTTGATTCATGCTACCGGTACTTCACAGTCCGATTATTATAATGCGTTTCATTTTGATCTTCCCATCTCTCTTGAGAGTCGCCAGCAAATGGTCCAGAACTTCAGTTAGACTCCTTTTCTATTAGAGTTGTCACTAGCATAGCTCTTGAATTCTTTATAAGCTTTGCTGGTGTGATCCAGAATGAAGGTCTGCTTTTGACCTTCAAGCATGGGTATGGCCTTGCTCAAACTTACTTTTTGACCTTTCTGTCCCCTTGCCTTCCATGCCCTCTCCTTGGATCATCAGCAAAGCTGCCTTTCCCTATCTGCTCTTGTCACCTTAAAGTAATGTTTGCAAGTGTATCGATGCAGTAATGACTTCACAGCCCAGCAAACTTTTCCTCGTTAAACTGGTTGTAATTTGAGTTCTGAAACAAGATAGTATCTTGTATAACTATATTTAAATAAATTAAGGTAAGAACTGTGGTACCTAGTTAGTGATAGATTGCCTTTATTTATTCTTACACCTTGTCCCAGGATGCTATATGTATAATCAAAAAAATAAGGCGTATACTATTAGATATAGTATGGTTATGACATGTAGATGCATTGACATGAAATTCAGTGGTGGAATTAGTAACAGTATTTTCTCTGTTATTCATGAAGCTTTGGCAGTACTTTATATGTCTTCCTAGTTATTAGTATATTTGTAATCCAGGTAATGTGGAAAGAAGTATTATGCGATGGTAGCTTTCACATCAGAAACATCACGGCTTTCTATACTCAGTCTTAGTACTGCAATGTTTTTCTTCCATAGTTTACAAAAATGCACATTTTGCTGCTCTTACTTCAGAAAAGTGAAGGAAATGGAATGAAAGTTTTGTAGCCTGCATTTAGTGGCCTAATTTCAGTCCTTAAAATCATCATGAGCCTAGCATCATTCTAATGAAGTTCTGGTAGTATAAAACTCACAAAATAACAAATTTAGGCAGCAGGAACTGAATGCCTGGAGTGCATCTCTTCTAGAAAAGAAACAGATTTTTTTATAAGTTCCTATGTGAAATGTAAAAGGTATCTTTCAGTAATATTTCAGAGGTAATAATAGGCATTACATGTTTAGTGCAACAGAGTAGCTGTCCTGTTTCTCTTCTTTATTTTTTTTTTTCTTCTTTCTGCACATTCTCCTCTTCTTGAACAGAAATAAAAGGTTCAAGGCTTGTCAGCATCAGTTTATAGATAGCTGTTTAAAAATAATGAGATATTGGGTATTGTAAGGCTCAGGGCTGTCTTGCCAGACTCATTCATTTCCATTCACCTTTTGTCAGAATTGCAGACAGAAGACATTCAATTAAAACCTGTCACCTGTTGCGTGTGACCTAATTTGTATTTTTGAGTGTCACAGATTAGGATACTTTGCTTCCTATGGAACCATTAAAAAAATGTAAAGCAACCAAAGCATTCTTACACATTTTATTTCACATTTTCTTCATGTGAACATTCTTCACTGAAGACCACTTGTGCTAAGAAATAATAGAATTTATTTACACAAAATCTAATTTGCATGAGAAAACGAAGTGGATTTTATGCATGTTCTTTTATGTTTTAATGCAGAAATGACAGTGCACTAAAGTTCAGCATGTAGATGATTGGTTCATGCAAAGTTAATGTTCCTTTCAAGAGAGATTGAGTACTGAGCTGTGTAAGTAACACATCTATCAGTTCTTTTGTCAAACAAATGAAACAAAACCAAAACACACAAAAAACAACAACAACAACAAAAATAAACCTCTGGGCTTTAACCAGAGTTTTTTTTTTCAGTTCCTATAGCAAAATCTGTCCTCATCTCATCATTGCAAGAAAAGAATGGATTTGCCAAAATGTTACTTATGTTTGGTTGCCTAGAAACATTTTTGTTTATTAAACATGGGAAAAATCTGAAATGAAACATTATTTTGAACACACTATTTTATGAACTGGATATTTTTCTCATTTGGTTTTTCAACCTGGAAAAAATCACTGAATGTTTACAGTTGAGCGGATACTTTTTCCTTTATTTTGGCTAATAGTTTGTTGCAAATCTTTGTCAGAGGAACAGATAAATTAAGCATCTTAAAGTCACAGAGCAAGGTTGATATTAAAGTAATAAACACTGGCTTGTCCTTCTGTGCATTATATGGGCAGGTTCCTAAACAAAATTGTTTTATAGGCACTTCTTGAGGACAGCCAATTTTATTCCATACTAACAAATATTTTTTGATGCTGACTGAATGAAAAGTAGGAGGATGATTTTCAGACTTCTGTTGCTACACTAAGTAATGTGTTTAATAGTGCAGATAGCTATCAGAAGGCAAGACACTAAAGCCTTCCCCTGCTAATTGTTAATTCAGCTGTAGATCAGGAAAGCTTTAATGTGAGCCATAGCTTTTATCTTCTTTGATGACTTAGGACTCTGTTTTCAAAATATTGCCTGCCTAACGGACACATATTTTACATGTCTAGCTGACTTTTTACCTGCATACGGTATTATCTAAATACTTTGTAAACAGATTTCAAAAGCTCTCTGGCATCCTTATAATTCAGCACATAAAACAAATATGCAGATCTAGAAGAAAAGATAGCTCACATTACTCTTTTTCTTCATGCTGTGTTACTGACTGTGTGTTTCCACTAGTCTGAGAAAATCCTTTGTGGTTTAAAGTGCAACTATTTGTTCCCCTGCAGATCTTTCAAACTTCAGGGTTAATGCAGTAGCCTGACACTTCTCTAATCCCAAACTACAGAGATCACTGAATTGTCTAAAAAGTAACTAGATGACCATGTGTTCTTTGTCTGGATACATCCGTCTGTATTCATGGTAGAAAAATCAACAGTTTTTCCATTTCTCTGTGAATATGCAAAACCCAGAGTTTATAATATTCACCCAAGTTTACCTAGCAAACTTATGAACAGGCACAGTGTGTTCATGTTGAACTGGAACACCCTATCAAGATGTTGTCCCAAAGGAGAACCACATCAGAACCTGCCATTAAAATTCCTTTTGCTGTTTCTAGTTTTGCTGATAATATTTTTATTTATTTATTCATTTATTTATTTATTGGCCTCTCCTATTGATGTTCCTCTAAAGCTTGGCAAGATGCAGTTTTCCTGGAATCCATTCTTATAAATTGCACTACAGAATTTAAGAATGTAAGGCAATGCTGGGAATCTTATAGCATCTGTAGAAAATGGATCTTTACCCAGTTACATATCCTAGAAAACGTGATGGGAATATGTTTAGTACATGTAGAGTGCTGTGTTAGAGGTGGAGCTTGCCAGAAGAGCGTTGGCATAGAACACATCTGCTAACTCTAACTCACTTATGAGGTAGGGGTATGGAAAGGAAGCAGAATTTGAAACTTCCTTAGGTCAAAAGAGGCTTGGTTCTGATCTCTACTTTCCGCTGATGTAGTGGAAAAAGAGAGAGAGATTTGACTTACTCAGGTACTAGTTCATATTTAAGCGAAATAGATTTACTTTTTTCCAAAATGAAAAGCAATCCCAGATTACAGACAGTAAGCAGTTTCTTATAGGCAGTCCTGGTATTGGTAGGTCTTGATCTGAACGCGTGGGCAAATGCTTTGCAAGTCAGCCTGAGGATTTCCTGTGAGTGTAAGTGTTCAATGCAAAGGAGGAGAACATTTGTGGGACAAGTGGTCGAATGAGTGCTGGAGGCTTGCATCCATGGTAAGAAGAAGGGCACAGAAAAGAGGAAGAAAGGCAAGTTATGAGGGAATAAATGATATACTTTGGATGTGGCTTGGATCTATGTGGAAAAATATTAGACGGTTAAGTATGATTATCATACGGAGGACCTGAATCACAAAACGAATGATGTACTGGGACAAGGGCAATCTTTTTGATTATATAGCACTGGTCACAGTGGGGTACCTGTCACACATGACTGCTTCAGGGCTGTGTGAGACAAGGACTACAGAAAAGGAATAATAATTTGCAATAGCATTGGTGAGGGAGGAATAGATGAAAAAAGGGAGAAAATAGAGAGTTCAGGTTTGCCTGTGTTAAGTTTGTTTGGATTGAAATACCTGGTGTGTAGCTCACTTTGTACATCAGCTCTAGTCTTCGGTTATTTGTGTGGATGACTATGAGGATGCTTTCACTTCAGAGTGACAGACCAATATCACTTTGTTCTACATTGGTGAGCTTTTGACAGAAAGTCCTGGAAAGATTGTTTGAGGAACACAGGATGTGAACCTTTTTTGTAGAAGCTAGTGTAGTAACTATGAGACCATTTCTTTCCTTATGGTCAGGTGGAGAAATTCTTATTTTGTATTAGTATTTGTAATTACCTTCTTTAAAAAAAAAAAAATGTAGCAATTGCTGTGATGTACATAGTTTCCATCTCTCCATATATTATAGTTCTAGTTTAATCCTTATCCTCTGAGCTTTGTTAATCATGCCAAAATGCATTATTACGCATCATTCTTGAACAGAAGAGTTCATGAGTTGGGCTTGTCCTAAGATGTAAAGTGAATGTGTTGAACTTGCCTGTTGAAATCACGTTATAACTGGTAGCAGTCCTGTTACTTCTCTGGATACCAAAATAAGACTCCCTGTGGTCACCCATGTTTTTCTCATTTGGGCTTTTGTTTTTGTTTTTCTACTGAGGAATTTAAAAATGAAGCTCAGTGTTGGGGAATGTGAAGAGTCAACTTTCTTCTCTTCAGCGGAGCTTTGTTCACTGACGCTAATGGATATTTTGACCCTTAACAACTGTAATGATAATACCTGCAGTGCAAGCCGTTCCAAGATCTGACGTTAGTTTATATGGGTGGGATGAGTATCTTTCTTTTCACTTTGCAGCTGGGGATACTGATAGAGTGAAATCAGAAATCTGCTTAACTTCTTTCACCCTGTACTACAGCTAGGTGCTACAATATCCTCTTTAGTAATCTGAGTAAAGAATATGTGTTAAATTATAGCAGTTACCTCGGTGATCAAGATGTTAAAACCCTCCTCCCAAATGAAGATCTATGTGGACAAAATTGCCTTTCTTTCTTTCCTTCATTTTTCTAACAAAGAAGGCATCATCTATTACCATCTTGAGAGCAAACAAATGCATCTTTTTGTAATGAATTATCTTATGCAAGCTATAGAAATTGCAGGGGAAAATGTATAGAAATGTATACCTACCCAGGAACCTCTGGGTTTCAGTTTGCTATCTTCCAAACTCTGATAAGTTTTTACCAAATATGAGGTTGGTATCCTTTATTAAGGAGTGTCTTGTATTGTGTTTACTCCTTTAATGACACTTGGGAAGTAACATACCAGTTAGGGTGTGTTAGATTATCAGAAATTGATGCTAAAATAGTTATTTTGTAATGGCATTAGGAGAGAGGAAGTCTTAGAAGCTAAAATGATGATAACCTCCTTATCAGTTTTAATGAAAGGGTTATCAACCTGTAATTTATTTTCTGTTGTTATTGTGTTATCAGAAATCATTTCACATTAGAACAGGAATTAGTTATGTTATTTAAAAATGTTTAATACTGTTATTCCTGAATTATTTAGAATCGTAATATTTCTCGTTTTTTAAAAAAAAAAAAAAAAGAAAAGAAAAAAAAAAAGCTGTAGATACCAGTATATATATGTATATAGGTGAGTTCATGTATCTACAAATAATTTTGCTATTGCAACATTTGTCTGTGTTTCCTTCCATTGAGTATGTGAATGGCTTGAATCTAGGCAAATGCAAAGGAGATAAAAAAAAAATAAAAATCGTTCATCTTGGTAGATTTATATTATTTTAATTTAAAGCTTCAGTTCCATTTCTTTTTGATTAAACATGCTTCTATCTGATGCTATCCATCTTTTATCACTATGAAATCTGCTCCCAAACAGAAAGAAGGATGACATCTGAATTATGCAGAAATCATTTTCTATCTGCTTTTCTTCAAATTCTGGGCAGTCTTCTTCATAATCCCACCAATACCACATGGCTCGTTCTAATCCTTTGCCTATTTCTGAATATTCAATTGTCAAACCTTGGTCTTCTGCGGTTTGTTTTTACAGCAGTGTATTGTCCCAGGTGTCATTTTCTTTGCATATAGCTCAAACTCTCCGATTCAAGGATGGAAAACACTGAGCTAGCACTAGCTCTGAAAAGTTTTTGACTATCAATTTTTAAAGTGGTGTTGTAGTTCATGCATTTCTAAAGAGATCTTTAAAACCAAAGAAAAATAACTGTTGATTGAATAACTCTGAATTTGTATCAAATAGCTTAGACCAACAATCAGTCTTAAGTTTATAAATAGTATAAATAAGATTTCATTCATAATTATATATTGGCCTGTTTCTGTATGTGGTTGGTTAGTTTTATTTATATAATGTGATTCCCAAAAATGTTATTGGTAAAGTACAATACGAAATACACTTCTTGAGTTTGGGGAATGAAATGCACACACTTCTACAGTAAACTGAATGAAATTTCACTGTGAAATACAGGTGATCAATATGCAATGTCCTGGTGAGCAAAAAGTGTTGAGCACTGTTACTGTATCCAATGCACTGCTTTATGCTTACAGGCATTGGTTGGGACCTTAAGCCAAGTATTTGCTGTGTTTCTAACTTTTCCACATATTAACAGCCCCTCAAGGCAAATGAGAATACCATGTGTGCAAAGCCTTCACGCCAAACAGAGGAGCACAAATTTAGATCTTTAAAGTCCATCATCCTCGGTTCAGTTATGGAGTGCTCTGGTAGGTTGGTGTCATGCCAGCTCAGAGAGTGAGAGAGAGAACAGGAAAAGGAAAAAAGCAAGAGAGAGAAAACAAGAAGAATCAAAAACAAAACAAACAGTTGGCCTTGAATTCCTGGCTGTTTGGTAAAATGGCTTTTTTCAACCAAACCCCTCAAATTTCTACCAAATCCTCTTTGTTTTTTTTTTTTAGGATGAAAGAGGAGTGACAGATGTTTCCTGGTAACTAGACTGTATACTACCAGTGCAGGTTGATGAGCAGCACATAAATTCTGTGGTGTCTTCTTTTTGCTGTGCGGTTTACAGTTTATACAGTTTATACTGTAAATTTTTTGGTGGTAGCTTGTCTGCAGTCCAGAAGCCAGTTCTGGAGTTATTTCCTGTAAGAAAGAGTACAAGGAGATAAGAAGTAATATAGATGTAGGGCACAATAATGGCAATAGAAAAGATAGAGGGAGGAGAGCTAAAATGGAAGAGGAAAAGCAAAGTGAGAAAGTGAGCTGCACTTTATTCCATCACTTGCAGGGATCATTGATATGTAACATGTCCTTGCATTCTTGTGTAGTTAAATCCGTGTCATCAGGGACAAATGTTGCGCTTGGTATTACTTGACCTATTGCCCTGCATAGATGCTGAGTTTTTCAACTTCAGCATTGTGTTACTACTTGGTTATACTGACATTTTTCGTGGTTGTTGGGAAATCCATCTGGGTGACTCAGAAGGAAATAAAAATACTTCGTTGTTTTGTAGGACCTACCATCCTTATTTTCCCCCCCCTTCTTCATTTTGTCTATGAGAGCAGCTATAGTTTGTTTCAGGAAAGTAAACTCCCATATATCTGATCAAAACAAGTATCAGAATGCTTTTATTGAAGCAATGAACAATTTGGAAGTAGAACACACATGTTAATTAATCGTTGCTGACATCTAAATGAACACCCATACAATTTCTTTCAAACTCTCATGAACCACTTTGGGTCTTTAATCCACATATACATTCTTATTTAACTAAGGTATTTACTTTTTGTCCTCTAGTCATGGTAACTAAAAGTATTGCTTTTGACTGCCTAGACTGTCTACAACACCAGTTGTCTCTAAAGTTCTAATTCTCTGTATTTCTCTACTCATAATGTTTGCCTTGTATATCCATGGTGTTTATTACAGCTTTGAAGTTCTGCTTCTGCTAAAGAAGACTTAAGACTCAAAACTCTTTCAAATGGAAACTAACCTCATTAGCTGTGTTTAATATTATGTAAAAATTAACAAATGGTTTTCAACGGACAGGAAATTATGTTGTATACTTAGTCTTGCATGTGTGAAAATCTAAACAGCTTGCAAATACGTGTAGTGTTGCTTTCCCTTGCTTCTAAAATTACTCTTTTGAAATTAGTACACGTTTTAAATAAATCTTGGAAGGCAGGAGATGGAAGATTGTTATATTAAGGGCATCCTCATAATATATTTAATGGCATGTTTGCTTATTTTTCCCAATGCAGGTGTCCGCCTAGACAGAGTACGTGGAGGTCGCCAGAAGTACAAGCGCAGAATAGATGCAGAGAATAGCCCATACCTGAACCCTCAGCTAGTTCAGCCAGCAAAAAAGCCATGTGAGTACTCCAAATATTTGAAGTTTCTCTTTCAAGACTAGGTATTGACTCCTAGCCCTTTTTGCTAAGCTCCTTCTTCTGACTGGTACAAGATTTTGGGCAGAATATATTGCCATAACCCTATAGACATTTAGCTGTTAACATGCTTTGTTTTAAATATGCTCATCCTTTCTCAAGTGGAGTTGAACAAAGAATACTTTTACAGGTGGAAGTGTATAAAAGCATGGTTTATGCAGTGCAAATTTTACATTTACGGGTTATCTTTATTTTCAGTGGTACATAAAATGGTTCATACTGTGATCATTAGTTCATTGAAGCTTCTAGTTTCAGATTTCACAAGAAAGTGATTTTTGTGGTTTTCACTAACTAAATGAGTTTGACTGCTCAACCTCCCAATGAAAATACATTAAGAGCCTCATTAATTTATACCTATAGATTAATACACTACCTAGCATTAGATTAAAACAGCAATATGCCACACTAATAACAAGCATAGATTGGTAGTTAGGGCTCTAGTACCCTTATAAGCATGATGTTTTTTTTGTTTTGTTTTGTTTTAATGATGTCCTTGATTGTATCTTGCCAGGCTGAAATTAAAAGAGAGAGAGAGATGATCATCTCATTGCCAAAATACAAGTTCCATCCTCTTTGCGATTAGCTAAAAATAGTTAGGGGTTTTGCTTTGCAGCTTATATAAACTCAAGCAGTGACTGTACTAATTCCATGAAGTAAATTTAATAGCATTATAGCTGTAGTGCAAGAGGCTAGTGTATTGCCCTGCAAAGGCATACACTCTCTATCAAATGCTGTAAACTTTTTCAAATTCAAATCAGAATTCGCACATTCAGTTGCTTCTGTCATGAAGGTTAATTTGCTCTTAAAATAGAGAAATAAACCAGAGAAATAAGGAGAGGAAATTCCTTCTCTTGCATTTTCTTCTGCACCCATGCCTCTGACAGAAAAAGACAACACACACGTCATTTATAGGCTCTTGAAAATACCTGGCTGTATGGAAAGTGCAATTGTTTCAGTTTGTGTTCCCCAGTAGGGGACAGTGCTGTGTACAATACATTTGAGCATATGGGGATCTGGAGAGCAAATAAACAGTCTTTGAACTGTAAGTGAAAGGGCATTTTAGCTGTGTCAAAGAAAAAACAGCCAGTTTTACATAAAATTAAGGCTTAAGTGAACATATGGCATAGTTTCCTTTTGCCTTTCCAAAAAACATTATGCTGATTATATTCCTTCAATTGTCCAATCTGGCATCTTCTACTCAGCCTACATAAGCTGTCCCACCGTTCTGTAAATACAATCTAGGGCTGCACTAAGCAGATTTTGCACATTATAATAAAAACTTTCTGATAATACAATAAAATTTAATAAACTCTAATGCTTAATTTCATTAGAGGTTTAGTTTTCCTGGGTGCACAGATTGTCAGTTTTTCATTTACTTGATATTGTCATTGAGTAGAAATGATGATAGCCTAGCAAACCAAAAAGCCAAGACCAAACAGGGAAAAAAAAACAAAAACAAGCCCTTTGATGTGAACGAGGTTAACACTGTTGTACTCAAATACAAGAATCTCTGTGTAAACCCAAGATTACTGCAAAGTAGCGAAGTAATACATTACATTACCTTTAAGATGATAACTACACCAATTTCTGTAAGCTCCGTTTGTCAGAGATAAACCAACCTCCTTGTAAATCATTACTCATTGTCTAAATGCCTCCTTTCATTTTCCTCAGCTTGTCTAATTACAAACATTTTTGTAACAAACATTTATAAAACTTAATTTTCAGATCCTGTCAGATAAGTGTCAGGACTTGAAAGAGTTGAATCGGTTTTGTGTGGAAGTAGCCTGGGAGATTTTCTGGACCCTGACTGATAGTTTGTGCATAACAAAGGCACAGGAATGAAAATTGGGTTCTATTGATTCTAATTAGGGAAACATTAAATAAGATTTACCTAGAAACAGTGCTCATGGCTATTCAATTTCCTGAGTGATGGGGCTTTCTGAGTACAGTCAGAATTTTTCTATGCCATATTCTAGCATATGCTTCATACATGCATACGTGTAGAATACACGCAGGCATGCTGAGCTACATACATGTATATGTAGCTCTTTTCCCTCTAGCAAAATAACAGCTGTTTGGAGGATCTTTCCTAGACCTACTTCTGGCCTATATTGCTTTTTCCAACTTCACCATGAAATCTCATGGCCTGCCTGTAGATCTTGCTGATCGGGAAAATAAAAGAATTTGAGATTTTGTGAGTCATAAACCAAAATATACGATATTCCCGAATTGTATGCAGAAGAATCATTGATGAGGAAACTCATTAAAAAAAATATAAAAGAGGTTCTTTAGCCATTTCTTTTGTTTACATGGAAAAAACAACAGAACTTAGGGACCTGAGTGCTTCTTCATTTATTTATCATTAGTTAAAAAAAATACAAAGTTGAAGTCCTCATAGATATGTTTTGATATTAAAGTACTTTTATCCTAATTTTCAAAAGGTATACAGATTCAGGAATTTGGGAAGAAGCAACATTATCTGTTCTCTCTTACAACATGATGTTTTCTGTATGAAATTCAAAATCATAAGGAAAGACTTTAAAAATTAAAAAAACATGCAAAGGCTGTTTGCAATATAAGTTAAAACTACCATCTGTCATCTTTAAATAAGAATAGATTTTCTCATTAATCAGTTTGATAATCAGTAGAATATTGAGATCAAGAATTACTCAGTTGGCATAGTTCCTATAAAACATGAATATATCCCCTTGTAATAAAACATGCGTGATGTGATGGTTTCCAGTTGGCTCTTGCACTTATTTTATGAAAGCCTAACATATATCACAACTTCTGACACACAAATCTGGAATAAGGCAAAAGTTGTAGAGACAGTAGATCAGAATCAAGGAGCCTATGCCACAAACGAGCCGTAAAGTATCAGAAATCAGAATCAAGTGAGTATTTTATGGAAATCTGTCATGGGTTGGTAGGGAGCCCCTCCGACACTCCTGGGCAAGCTTCCATTGCAGTTCCCCCACAGGAGGACAGTGTGGTCCAGCCTGTGACTTAAGTGCAGAAGGAAAATAACACTAATTCTAGCAGCTTGCTCTGCAGTCAGAAAATATTTTGCACCTTCTCCCAGTGGAATCCCATTTATATCAAGCCCCCGTGACTCTTTATCATAAGAAACAGCTTACTGTAAATTCTCTGAAGAGCGTTCTTTGGGCTTGAAATTTTGGTGGTGCAGTTGAGGTCAGAAGATGTACCTACCATAAAAAGGTACAAATGTAAATACATTTGGAGTTATAATAATCTATGCTATATTAGGAGGTTTAATGAATTAGTTCTTTTCCCATTTTTCAGTTCTGTGTTCTGAGAGTAACAAATCAGGCTCCTGTATGCAGATAAGATATTTCCATTATTTCTCCATGTGACTATAATGCTCGTTTTTTGTTTATCCTACTTATATAGTATATAATAACAACTCTGTGTTGTAAATCCTCCTGGCTCTTCTATTCTTTGTTTTTGGTTTTCCTTATAACTTAATTGATTATTCCAAATAAATTTCATAATTTATGTGGATGAAAAAGTAGATTTTAAACATACAAATGAAAATGATATTTAGGTAAAAATAGTAAGTGTGTGCATATGATAAAGCATCGTTCTTTGCACAAAACCAGTTTTTAAAGGTAGGATTTGCATCCTTGTTACTTTCCTTAGTTTTGCACTCTTTAGTTTCATTGACTTTAATAGCTCTTCCTTGCTAGAAATGAGAGATCATTACTCTATTTTAAATATATTTATATTATTTTTATACATTTATAATTAAATAAGATGATTGTATACGTGAATCTTAATTTGTGTGTTTCACTGAAAAGCAGATATGTGACAACACCCCCACTTTTCTCACAAGATAGGCCCCAAAGTGCACAGATTCATTATTAGTTTTGTAACAGGCTCAATACCCATAATATATAGAATAATAAGCACTGAGAAAGTCCTGACATCGTTTCTATTACAGCTGTTCAACAGGGATATCTGAAATGGAGAATGGTTGTTGAAATCGCTGACAAACACTGCAAATTTCAGTGATTGACTAATTGCTTGTGGTATTTCCTTTCTCAAAAAATACCAGTGCCTTTGGGGTTTTTTCAGGTAGTTAGAGGAAGGCAAAACTTTTCCGATTGCACAGTCCAAAATACATTCTAATGCATGAAGATTTTTCTACAGTTTGTACTCTGATATTAAGAGGTGATCACGTATTTCTACATTCCATTAAATTTACATTCTTAAGAACATACACGTCTAGCTCGATGAACATTGTTAATGGATCAGATTTGTCTGTGCTGTAACTGCTTGTAGAAGCCAGTGAAATTACAATAAGGTTTAATTAGGTCCGGTATCTTAAGACAAATTCTTGTGCACTTTGAAATGTGAGCCATCTGTTTAAAAAGCAGAATGATGCTACTGGTGATCTTGTACTGTTCTGGGCCATTTTTACAGATAACAAGATTGTCTCCCATTTGCTGGTGGCTGAACCAGAGAAGATCTATGCTATGCCTGACCCCACTGTTCCAGACAGTGACATCAAAGCACTTACCACTCTTTGTGACCTGGCAGACAGAGAACTGGTGGTGATCATCGGATGGGCTAAGCATATTCCAGGTACATATAGTGTATTTATTGCAAATAAATGAAGTACGTAAATCATCACATCTGTTGTTATGCTCTAGTTAAAAAAAAAAAGAAAGATTTGTTCTCTCACTACAATGAATAAAATTTTCTTAAGGCTCCAGCTTATTCACATTGGACATAGGTTAGATGATACTATATCTTCTCTTGGAAATGGTATTATTCTTACTATGATTATAACCGTGATTGTAAGTTCCACATGCTGTTCAGTGAAATTATTTTTT
The DNA here is from genome assembly GCF_040182565.1 of Anser cygnoides. NCBI lineage: Eukaryota > Metazoa > Chordata > Aves > Anseriformes > Anatidae > Anser > Anser cygnoides. The sequence continues at coordinate 21,393,899 of NC_089875.1, read as the reverse complement.
TTCATGTACTAAGATAAACTTGCTATCCAGAGCGTTATCCTGGTAGGAAGGGTAGTATAAGCACTCTGCACTCATATGATTCAGCAGGAGTCGAATGTAGTCTAGCTGCTCTATTCCATAAAGGCTGCACTATCTTATACTGACTGGAGGAGGTGCAAAAATTCAGTTGTATTTTAGCATGACACGGAGGAGTTGTTCTCTTCCTTGAACAGACTAGCGTGAGAACTGGATTGTTCCAGCAGTTCCGTAGAAAGATGTGAATTGTACCAAAAGGTCTCTTCCAATATCTTGGTAGTTCCTTGGTCTGTATGAAATGGGCTGGGCTCTACATCTCTTAAATGTTTTGATGTTTGTAAAGCTAACTGGCACCCTTCTTAGCCAGATAAGCAGTCATCAGAAGTATTCTCTCACAAGGTTAGCGGTTTCTTCAGATAACGTTTGAGGTATATTTTCTTTTCACTCAGTGCTGAGGTATTTGTGCTTCTTCTGAGGGCAAATAGACAAGCTCGTAGAGAGTCTCCAGGGTTGTCAGTCTGTCACCTTTCACAAATGGTAAAGTTACACAGAAAATATTGGCTTTTTTTCTTGTTTCTTGAGGTATTTTTCCAGTCCAGCAGATGAGTGGGCATGTTTATGTGTTTTCATCAGCTCATTAGTTTTCTAATTTCGACAGTGAAGCCTTATTGAACATAAGAACTGATATCCTTTAGTTCCTCTGAGTAATACAACGTCGTCATTTTATATATGATTTTGGGATACCGCAATATTAGTGATAGAATAAATATTGCAGTCTGTTGTCTGTTTATCAAAGCTAAATGTATTTTATTTCCAGTATCCAAAGAAATCACAAAAATAGCCTCCTATTTGTAGAAACAAAGTAGAACAGTGAGAGCCTTGAATCTTCTTCATTCATTCAAACGGGGAGCATAGTGTCTATACTCCAATCTTTTACTTTCTTCCTACGATTCTTTGACATTTATGATAGTACAAACAAACTTCAGGTAAGGACTGGCTCTTCCTTTTTTTTTATAATTCGTGTTAACCAGCTCAAGGCCTCAGTTCTTTTGGTAGGTGCTTTTGGGTCATCTTAGATAAATATAAATACTAACACAATGTACTAATAAAATAACGTGTATGTTTATGGAAATTTATTTTGATTCAGACAGGAGAAAACAGCCTACAGATTCCCAAATAGTCAGTATGGCACACAGTTGAAATTTAGTCATTCTCTGTGCTGCAAATGGTGTATAAACAAGCTTTTGTTTCACAAGCAATGTTTTTTCTGGTACAGTTAACTTATTTCTGTCTCCTTAAACTAGTTTGTCTTTATGCTTTGAATGCTACAGTAATTTCTTTAATCAAATTGATGGAAGTCCCTTTCCCAGCCCACACTGAAACCAATTTATTGGTCATGATACACCAGCTATGTTGCTAACAGTCGTAACGAACTGTCAGGCAATATCGCAGTGAAGCTAATTTGAAGTCATTAGGTGTGCAGCGTTCAGGCAACAATTTGTTACAGTGGTTAGGAACACAGCTGACATTTCTGAATGGCTTTGTTCAGAGCAGTTCTAGATGAGCCCAGGCAAATTGTAAACTAATTTAAACATCACTCTGTATTATACTAGCTACTTTGTCTTACACTGGTTGCTAATAAAGCACCCCGAATTAAGTCAAAATAAGTTAAACAGGTGAGTTTGAGTTTCATCTTTGGAAGATACCTAGATCACCTTAACCAAAATAGAATAGTTCTGAAAGAAGTCAGTCACACTCCAGAGTAGTTGCAAGGAAACTTTAGTCAGCTTGATTTGTGAATGTGTTACATAGCTTTGATTTGACTGGAGGGGTAGAAAGAGCAGAGGGATGAGACTGAACGGCCTTTAAAATGATGGCTTTGGCTAGCATGAAAAAGCTATTGGATGCTGTAAAGTGGCATTGCAAATTTAAAGTCTGCAGTCTGAACTGGTTGAGGAATATTTCTGACATGAGGCAGCCCGTTATTACAAGGTAAACTCAAAAGCACACCTGCCATGGCAAAACCACGTGTAAGTTTACTCACTTGACCCCACTTAGGTATGGGGAAAAAGATAAAGCACTAAACAGGGAAAAAAAGGCTTCATAAGCCTTCTGAGCTTCTGAGAGGGCAGTGATAAAACCTGTGTTTGTTGTCTAGCACTTGATCACAAAAATCAAAATTCAAAAGGGCTTGACATGGTAAAGGGCAAATGTGATGAGCTGTTGTAGCTTGGTTTTGAATGATGGAGTGCTGTTGAACTTGGACTGCCTAAGCTCAGCTGATGTCTGGCACAAAACAACTTGTAGAAAAGCCCAGCCTGGTGCTATCTGCCTGTTGTCTAAGCTAACAAATGTTACCGTAGGCATTAGCAGAACTGAACTGGAAGGAGGATGAGTTAGAAAAAGGTGCAAATTGCATGCAAGTTCTCTGCAGTTTAGTGGACCTAGTAAAGCAGACCTCGGAGTACATCTTTTGGAATCGATTAATTATACCTGTAGTGAATTTGTGCCTAACACAGCAAATCAGCAGTCAGCAAATCTTTTTCTATAGTGATTTCTTAAAGTTCAGTGTAATTACAGGCCCATATATATTATAATAACTAATAAAGATCTTGGCTGTAAAGCATTGCAATTAAAAATAAAATTTGTATTTGTGGAAGAGAACCAAGTAATGTTTTTGTTGTTCTAACACAAAGTCTTTTTAGTGAGATTATCTATAAAATGGTAATAATGCAGCATGCATTCTCCTATAGTCAACGATTTCCCGTTGCAGTCACAAGACTAAAAATTGTTTTAAAATTATACAAACTTCAAATGCTTTCATAAAATCATTAGTACTTTTGTGCTGTTGGAAACATTTGCAATAGTTGCTTTTATTGAACAAAAAGTCTATGCCATCCACAAAAGGAAATATTGAAAGAAAAATATATATGGAAAGCCTTTATCAGTAAATAGAATTAGTCTCCTTGCATTTATAAATCAAATAAATGGAAAGTGTGTTGTTATGAAACATGACCATGTCTTATCTGAAGAAGAAAAAGATCACAATGGCATTAGGAAATGCTTGACTTTAGTTAGAGGAGTGTAAGGGCACAAGAACAGATGATGGTGCCCTAATAGCCCTTTTTAAGAATGACAGGGCCCCGCCATTAGCATCCTTTTATATCCTTGGAAATTGCTCATGCCTCGCTTTTCTGGTTCCTATCTGCCTGACTCTTTTTTATTTCTCTTTCAATTTCATCCGCGCTCGGATAAGCGCATGCTAACACAATATGATTGAGCTGTAAAATGGAACGCTGTCGCCTCTAATCTCTTTTATGTAGATATGGAGGTACTTCCACACTCCACTTCATTCTCTCTCCATTGTTGGCCTTTTTAGAATGTGTTGCCGAGTAATGGAGGCTCAGTCAAATATTAGAGCTAGGTTTCACAGGGTGTGATAAGAAGATTATCAGCCCGGCAGTCAGATCTATTGTTGTTCTTTGTGTCAGATTAAAATATTCCGATGTACTGTAACTTCGTTAGTAAAATACTGAAGGTGCTTAGGGAGAGACTGATGCTGCTTCATCTCCTGCCTGATGAGACAAAACCCCTATTAACTGACCTAAATAAATTGTAAATATATTTCTGAAACCTCTGCAAGACTTTTATTTTGTTTTGTTTTATTGTCTCACTTAAATAAGAGAGACATGCTTAATTCAATATTTACTGGTGGTTGAGTTTCCCACTCTTTGCTTTGTATTTTGGGGAGGATCCATTTTATTTTGGGTCTATTGTATTAATTAAGTTCTTTTCCGGTATGGAGTGGAATTCTGCTGATACCTAGTCACAGTTTCAGAGTCGTTTAGACATGAATTCTGTAATGTAACTATCTCATTGACATTCAGCAAAAATGTGCAATGTTCTTTTCATATTAAGTGGAAGCAGGAAACATTAAGCTCTTAAAAATGTGCATAACAGGAAGCTAAAGACAAAATGTTCTCTAAAAAATTTGCATGCATGAAAAAACATCAAACAGACCATAGAAATCAACTTTTTGCACTTAAAATGAAAAATTTGTTTGGAAACAGTAAATCAGACTAATACATCAAAAATAACTAGTTACATTATTTAGTAAAATAAGCCTGCTTGTCTTCAACTGTGTAACAGTTCAGTGTTCAGCAGTAACAGTGTTTAAGAAAGGGAATGGTTAGAAATTGATACTGCCACTGGTGCCAGTATTAAAAAAAAAAAAAAAGGCATGATTTTGATGGAGCAAATCCAAGGATGTTTTGAATATTTTAGTGCTAATGTTAATGTTTTATGAAACATTATTGTTCCGGCATACTCTTTCTGGAGGACAATGTTTAAGCTTTCGTTTCCAGAGCAGCTCTCAGGGGTATGCTTTACCATTTTAATACTGAACAGGAACATGATTTGCTGCAGAGTTGTCATTTCCGAAATGCCCTTTACTCATCATTTGTTACAGAAATGCTGCCCCATGTAGGTAAAAGTACAGAGAAAAAGTTGACCATAGTCACTTTTGGAAAGCTAATGTTCAAGGAAGCATACATGGTACATCCATGCAGATACGAACTGGGTACACACTTCATGGTAGTGTTAATGCTGGTAGGACTCTGAAGACAGGCTGTATGTTGGAACTAGCCAGTGTTTATAATCATATATGTTTTAGCTATAGCCAACATCCTGTTTGTTTTCCATATCCTTCTCTGGGTTGTTAATTGGAGCAGCTAACACAGAATATCAGCTCTGCAAGGAGGATAGATGTCTTTCTCTATGTCCATACCGTGCTGCTGTAAAATTTGTTGTTTCTGCTGAGGTTGAGGCCTTCTGAAGCCTCTTGTGCTGCCAGCTGAATTGAGGACCGTTCCAGACAACATGGTAAGGCCCACTAAGCTATCTCAGTGTCCCCTGCCGCAGGGTCACCCTATTCCAGAGACAGGTGGGCATGTAAATGTGATGTTACATGCTCATGTAACGTGGAATGGAGTATGAGCTGTTTCGTGCTGACTAGGCGGTTTGTAGTGATAATAACTTGAGCCTCCTGGGGAATCAGGACATCCCGCCCTTTATCAGTGTGCTATCTTGGACGCTTTGCAAGTTCTCTTTGCCTTCTGTTCAGCAAAAGCCCACTGCTTTTCTCCTCTTCTACAAATATGCACTAATTATGGAAATCAGGCATGCTTTTCATATGACAGAAATGTTCCTGAACTCACAACCTGTATGACATACACCATCTGAGGGGCACTGGGCTTTACAGGTAGAAATTCCATCCAAAAGGTTTCTTAAAAGCTACAGACTACCCTCACCTCAGTCACTAAATTGTACAATATAGGAAATGAGCAATTGACTGTTGGGTTTATTTTTGAACATTAGCATGGATCGGCCAGCACTGCCAGGGTTTAGATCACAATGCTGATTCCAGCTACTCTGAGCAGTATAGATCAGCAATGTGCCTAAAATGTCAACAGTTCATCTATCCCACTGTTTACATCAGTGCTTTTAATATCATTTAAAGTGATAGAAATGGTGGTATTTTTCTTTCCTTCACATTTTTTGAAAATAGTACCACTGAGAATTTGCAAATTTTGACTGGAAGGAGGTCGGATTTCTAGGAAAATATATGAATGAATATGTCCACAGTCTCATCATTTACTGGAAAAAAAAAAAAAAAAAGGAACCTGCAGTGTGGGAAAAGGGTAGTTACATAAAAGTCCATTTGTTTATTTTAAAATCATTTAATTTATCCAACTGGGATATGATGACAGACTATTCTTGATGGATTTGTTACTGAAGCCAATGGCAAAAATTTTGCCAATTTAAGTAGAAAAGGGGGTAGACTGTGTGCAAATAGAGATGCACATACTCTTAGTGTGTCTGCTAATCAGAAAAGACTGGTTCCAGGTCGGGATTGAGACAGCAATGGAGAGGTGAGGAACTTTCTTGTACTACTGGATATAGATGTCCTAGGGTAAAAAGACCACTTCAGTTTCTGGGATAGTCACTTCTGGCATCTTTAGAAAGAAAAAAAAAAAAGAAGGAATTTATTCTAAGACATATAAACATCTCATCACCCGCAAATTGCACATGAATATAAAATAAATGTGCAGTAAGTCTGAAATGGTACTGTTAGAAAAGCATCTGGAACTCTTGGTAGTTTTGACTTTAAAATTCCTATATATTCTTGAAAAAGCTTGTTTAAGAATAGTCATCACCAAAAGCAAATCAAAAAAAGGCAAACAGTGGAGATAAGAGGTAATAGAAGAACTTGGCTCGGTACATACATATTACTTTAAAAAAAAAAGAATCCTTCATTAAAATGAGGTCTCTAAAAATCAGAATAAAACAGGGACTTTACGTCTTTATTAAGTTCACCTTTTAAGTACCGACTGTCTCCTTTTTTCCTTTTTTTTTTTTTTTTTTAAACAGTCCTCTCCTTCCACCCATGCCCCCAACATACACACTACACTGTATGGCTGTTGCACTTTTTTTTTTTTTTTCCCCAGTGTTCCCCTTTATCTGCCTCAACCAATCTCCAAATGAATGCATGTCTATCATGGCCTTAGCTTTGACACTCTGGATATATTGATTAATAGTTGCCCTAAGCTCCTTTTAGCAAATCAAATTTTCACTTTTAGCAAGGATTTCGCCTCTGATTTATTCAGCAAAGTGAAATGCACTAAATTGACTTTGACATTCAGGGAAAATGGCTGAAAAACAAAGAGGGGAGGAAAGAGATATAAATTGTGTGGCAGCTGGAGAGTTCAAGCATAAAAGAGGCAGTTTTCTATAGAATATCACTGGTTAATTTGGAAACATGCATTTAAACAGGGGTAGAAATTATTTTCTTAAAATTAGATGTTTTTTAGACTGAGGATTTGGGATATAATAAGGTTTACTTAACAAAATACAATATATTCAACCCAAATTCATCACTTGCTAATCACGGTGCAAGTGTGGGATCCACTTTTGTTGCCACTAATAATTATTATGTTAAACGAGAGACAAAGAGGTTTCTGAGTAGTTTTATAATGAGGTGCTAAATTGGTAAATATCTTCTTACCACTGCATTATGTTGTTCACTCCGGTGGCCCTTTAAAAATAAGAAATGATTAATAAAAAGAGAGCAAATCAACAGTAATGAATGCCAGTGCTTTTCATTTTCTTTCTGTAAACAAAAATGGCTATTACTTGATTCTTAAATGCAAGGGTATAAAAAGATGCAGCAGTCATTCCCTATTATTCTTCTTGCACAATCAAGAGTGTTGTGTTACCCTAGCTGACTTGTAGATCAACTTATACAGCCTGCTTCCCTGCTTGCAGACATTGTATTACTGAAGTACGGAAAATACACCATTTAAAGGTGTTCTAAGTTGATGCTGAATAGAAGAAATGTGATAAAAAAGGAACGCATTTTAATCCAGTACGTTAGCACACTGGGGAAGGGGACGGGGGAGGCGGAGGGGGAAACAACACGACACAGAGAGGAGGGGTAATAAGTTGCAAAATAAAAATGTAGGAAATAGTTGAGTTTTATTCAGCTCTCAGGCATTACAAGCAGAATTTGTAAAAGAAAATACGTATGGTATTTTGCCCAGTTAATCCGTAGAGACAGACCAAGAGCCTTCGGTAGGATCAGTTGTCACGGGTGTACAAGTCAAATGTGCTCTGCACGTCCCTGTTGTTCAAGGATCTGGCCCTAAAGGGATGCACCCGCATGAGGAGTCAGCCTGTCCGTGGAGCTGAGAGTTGGCTCTGTCCCCTGCGTGTACTCACTGCCTCAGAGACCCTGGCAGCAATGCGCAGACTCAGGCTTGAAGCAAGTATTTCCACTTAGAGGACAACAGTGCTCACCTTTGTACCCACTGCTTGTGTGACAAACGGGTTTACTAGATTAGGCCTGTGTAAATTGCAGATGACTCAGTAACAGTTTTCCTTATTCGGAACCAACAAGGAATTAATCTTATTACCAGGGGAAAGGAAATATAAATGTATCTTAACCTTTTTAATTTTACTGTAGTCTCTGTTTTCCTTCTTTTTTTTTTCTTTTCTTTTTGTAAGCAATTCAAATCAAAGACCTCAGCAATGGCCTTTTGCAAGTGGGACGGTCTTTGGAATGCCATAGAGGAGATAGGTGGGCATGTTAGATTTTCAGGCGTGTTATTTCTTTAGAATCCTTCCATTTTGCCAACCCTAATTTAGTTCAATTGCCAACCCTATTAAACAACTGCCGGTTAGGAGCATACCATATGAAACAATTCAAACTTCTAAAATAATCTCTGAGGGGGCTTCCTTTCCCAAACTTCCCCTAACTCTACAATTACCTCAGGGGTGGCCAACTTCTAGCATGTATGTGGGAGCTCATGGCCACAAGGCAGGAAAGTGCCTTGCTCAGAAACACACCACAAAAGTTGGGATAAATCATGAAAATATTCCTTAGGTGAGAATTGCAGAAGAGACAAATGCTGCAGAGTTGAACCTATCATTTAGGTTCAGGAAGTATTACTGCCGTATTTACACAACTCCTCTCCTAAAACCACGCGCGCGCGCACACACACACACACACACACACAAATATCTCTTTTCAACCAGAATCAGAGTTTAAAGAACATCCAGACAAAGACATTTTTTGTGAGTTTTAAAATTGCAATGCAATTCGTGAAGGCTTTGTTAGAAATGAGATCATGAATGTTACATGCTATTTAAATTGGCCTCTGAAAGGATCATAGCACATGCAGGGAATGCAGAAATAAAATTAGAGCAACATAGCCCTCTTATGGCAACCATTTAGTGCATTTTAAATAAACAGGTGACTTCAAAATCTAACTTACCCTCCAACAAACCTGTATTTGCTTTGTTATGGGTGGGGAAGAGAAGGGCAGCTTTTCAGTCATGTGTGTTGATACTGTAAATCCAGGATGAGAGGAGGGAGGAGAAGGAGAACCAGTGCCCAGCCTGGATTTAGAGCAGACAGATCTACACCTGTATGACTGGGTCAGCAGCACAGGATGGTCTAGTTTCCTAAAGTTATCTGAGACCAGCTAAATACTATAATTCTGAGGATGCCTCTGCTTTCTCTCTGGATGAGTTAGGCTTTACACCTGCTTAACCTACATTAGAATAGGATTAATTACCTGTATTGCAAGGCCCCCCTTAGCCAGTCAGCACGTTTCTGGCAGGGCACATGGTGACCTGGGCCTGGTTATATATAGTATAGCAATAGCAGGGGGAGCAGCTGGGTTGTAATGGCGGGGCTGGATCCAGTATGATCAACAGAATCAGCAGTTTTTAAAAATGAGTCTGCAGTAATCGCCTTCTACATCAGCTGGATCATACAAGAGCTTTATGAACTTCTGTCTTCTCTGCTAGTAAGCTTTCTTATTGAGCAGTCTTTAATTTATGTACACATACACATGGAGAAAGAAACACGGGAGAATCCAAAGAATGCAGATACTGAGTGCTAATGTATTTAAATACCTAGATGGAACACTTATTGCAGCAACTTTTAAATCAGTCTTCAATATTACTTAAATTAATTCTGTCCAAGTTCAATACTATGTAAAGTTACTAGCAGACAGTAGTATTTAGGTAATTTTCCATGTGAGTAAAAAAATACAGAACCTTCCTTTTGTTTGAAAACCTGTTCTATAAAGAGAAAATTATCTGGCAGTATGTTCGGCTGCCCAAGGGATTTATAGCCCAAACTTCTAAGACATGTATTATAGATGAGTGGAAATTCTACTGTACAGCTCTGAACTTTCTCCCCAAAATGTTTTCATCTGCCATGTTGTGCACCATCAGTTTCAATCAGCTGCATTAAGAGATGAGGTGAAATCAAATATTGAAATGAGATCCGACTACTGAAGGAAGGCTCTAAGTTCAATGGAAATAGCACTTGAAAAGTAGAGTCAGCAAACTTACCAGGTCTGTACATGTCATGCATGAAAACACAGTGGTGAGTTGTTGTGGTGAGGGTGGAGAAGAGGCAGGGGCAAATCTGCAGCCTTTGTGCAGCAGCTAGCTGTTGGAGAGATTAGGGGGAATAGTTTAACATATAATGGCTGCTGCTCATATGGTTGTTCAAAGAAGATGCACTTAGTGGCATAAATACATCATGACATTAGCAGGCTGCAGGGTGTATTTCTAGTCAGAGATTTTCTTGTAACTGTGCTTTAGCATCATGCCCGCCTTGATGAACAGGATCCAAATTTGCTATGATGCAAGCTGTATCTGGTAGTATATGGAACTTGCCATGGTTCCTGTGTCCTGCACGAACTGAATTTGTAGTGAGGATAATTTTTGATTTCTTCCCCGTATTTGTTGCTTGTAGAAAGGCATTCTACTTTGTGATCAGTTTTTCACTTTTTACTACATTGAAGTTTCCCAGAGATAAAGTTAACCTTCGTGTAGGTGCAGGTGTGCATTGCTTAGTGAATCTTCAGCTACAGATTTAATATGCAATGTGTGTCGTGAACTCCAGATGGTCTTCATTCAGTGAATTTGGTAGGGGGTTATTTTGAAGAGTTTCTTTAAGTTTCAAGTTAGTGAAAATTTTCCAGACACCATTAATGACTTGTTCTGAATAGTTCCCCTAATATAATTCAACACAAATCTGGAGATCATAGTGATTGTGTTTAGCACCTAAACAATGGTTAGTAGCTCTTATTGTGTAGTATAATCCTCAAATATGAATCCAGAACCACACCATGGTCTCTGCTAACAGAAGGCTACTCTGAAACAGGGTGCTTTGGAAAGACGCTAAACAGTAAGTCCAGGTAGAGCTCAGGAAGAGCTATGCATACTCTATGCAGGATAATTCAAGCATTCATAAACCTACAGAGGGCAGTGTCTGACAGAGGCTCAGATGGGCATTTCAGGAGAGAAGGTCAAGAGAAGAGGGTGTTGACAGTGAATATTTGCATACTCATACAGTAATCAGCCAGAATCAGTGACAAACATGCAATCTTTCAGAGAACCTTGCTTGGAGGGAAAAAAGGGAAAAAAAAAAAAAAAAAAGGGCAAGCAAAGAAAAAAACAAAACAACAACAACAAAATACTTGTAAAGAGGGTATGAAATGGGGAGACAGGGCCTCATGCTGCCATGGGTACGGTGAGGTGCGGTACTACAGGTGGATGGGAATTTCCATTGATAGCTACACAGACAAGTGTACTGTCTCCATGCGAGAAAGTGGTGGCTATTTATATACTGGATGGCAACACTAAACAATTTAGGAGAAGCAGTGAAGTGTGTCCTAGCCAATTAAAAATGCAGTGAGAATTTTAGGTAGGCAAAATGTAATTATTTAATTGGAATTTGACCGGGATGCTTTCCCACTGTTAGAATAAGTATAAATTACATGAGCTGTAAAACTTTAAATTATGAAAATATTTTGAGGTCTTTGAGCATGGTAATTGGAGCTATATATTCAACTTTGTTTTTAACCTGACACTTCATAATAGCTATTCCCTGAAGCAAGTTTTTTTTACATTATCGAATATCCCTTAGTGAAGCAAATTAGCAATCAGTCTGGAAAATATTTAAGTAGTACAATCACATTATTTACACAGACACTTCCATTGTGCAGAGTTCTCTGTGTTCCCAAATATATGTAGGATCAGTTCCTCAGCTGTCAACATTCACACTCAATCCTCCCTCTTTCGTAAAGCTTTATCTGAAAACCCATTTAGGTCAGTAGAAAGACTTGCCTTGATTTCACTGGGTTTGGATCAATCCCTAAATATGCAGGTCACAATCTGAAACCTGTGTGGACCTCAAAGCATTATCATCTCCTTCTGCTTGACTTACCACTTTTGTTTAAATGAGGGAGGGGGACATGGTGCAATTCCTTTCACAAAGCCTTTTTTTATTATTATTAACAAGGAAGAGAATCCTACTGTGGAGAATTAGGGTCATTTACTGTAAGCAGAGTAAGAATCTGCTCTTATCTAGAACCATATTTCAGCCCTTATGGAAACATCAGCATGTGGCCAGAATGATAGAATGTTTATAGTGAAATATATTATTTAACTGTTTATGTTATCCATATGGTGCAGATAAAAATCTGCAGAAAGCTTGTGTGTATTATTTGGGAGGATTTTAAAATACGGATCAGTATGCCTCTGGAAATAGGTTCTCTGATGCTGTGGCTGTAGACAGTGATTCCAATTATTTGAAAGATATTGACCAAAATACACTCCCAAATTAGCTTCACTTCAGGTTGGGGAATTCCAGGAATTTATTCTGTAACTTTTGTACCGGTAAGGAATATTCTCCTGGGTCTCCCTAAATTAAAACCACTTTTCTTTTTTTTTATGAACTTTTTTTCCCTGACTCAGTATAGGCTTTTTTATCATTGTGATTTTACTCTTTGGCTTTTTTCTTGCTGCCTTTTAAGGACAGAAGGCAAAGTAAGTCCTATACTGGTACTCCCATTGATACATTTGTACACTGCTGAGATACAGGCTCCATGTTACATCCATACTTGGCTCGTTATCCTCTTATCAAGCTCTTTGCATCCCTTTGTTTATTTGAGGAGACAGCAAGGCTGTGTGAAGGCTGCTTAGTCAGGGATATCAGCGTTGTTGGCAGGGGAGTGATTGCCAGTTGAAAAACAAGGCATTATTGCTCATTTTTTCCCTCTTATTAGTTTGATTACATTTGCAAATCAAATCAATCCATCAGACATGATCAGGCCTCGTCCGCATTTTAAGGAATAGTAATCTCTGTCTAATAAGATGCAAATGTGTCACATCGGTAAGTAACCAATAAATCATCGTCTTGTCTTTGGCAATCATTAAATATCAGAACCAACAGTCAATTTTTAGTATTTTCAATTTGCGATATGCCGCTGGAATATAAAGATAGATGGACGTAATTACACAAACCAAACACTATTTCAGTTCATTCCAGACAGCAAATTTAGTGGAAGGTATAACTGGCTTGTCATCACACTACATTATTCCTGGCGGTTCATGCAAAGTTCACAGACAAGCTTCAAATGGACATTGCTTTTTCTACTTCCCTTAACAACATTCCCACTACCACCACCAAACTTCAATAAATGACTTGAAATGCTGTAGGACATCACTCCCATCAGTGCACAAAAAGGCATAGGAAGAGACACGTTGCACCTTTTTCCAGAGCAGGCACCTTGTGCATGCATAAGACTGAAATCCAAAAGTTTCCTAATGCTTTCTACATTATGCCTTTCTCTTTCTCTTTCCTTCTTTTCTTTTTAGACATTTTAATCTGAAACATCATTTTTTCCACTGACACAGAATACATTCTTCACAATCTTTGCAAGTTACCTCATACTTAGTATTTTCAGAGCATAGTGCAGACAGATAGACAGCAAGAAGGAGTGGGACACCAACTTCGCTCTTTCCTCCTCCCATTTCCGTCTTTTTAAAGGCGTGGAAATTCAAATTCTTTTTCCTTATTTTTTTTTTTTAATTGATTTGGGATTTGGGAAAATTGATTGCCTAATGTGCATCCCAGGGATTAATTGATGTGTCTTTTGTCTGATTCGCAATATCTTGCTTTCCATTAATGACTCTATTTGTATACAACAATTTAAATGCTTTTCAAGAGTAAAAAAAAAAAACAACATAAGCTTATATCCTGGCAGCACTAGCAATACACGAAACTGAAATCTTGTCTTAAACTGAGCATAGCTTTCATCCAAATATCCTTGACTGTTCTGGCAGTATAGAGCAAGGAACCTGAAAGTGCAGAGCACTGAGTTCAACTCAAGTTTTGCCTTGTCGGAAATCGTATTATTGGGCCTTCGTACAGTGCTGAATGACACAAGAGAGAGAGTGCAAACTACTGTCCATCTGCTGTGGCACGAGCGGCTGTGAGGAAATAAGAAAAGAGGATTTTGTAGGCTTGTGCTGACTTATGTAGGTTTCCAGTGCACCAAAGCCAGACAGTGGGCTTACTGTATTTGACCTTAGGAAACTTCACGGAGGTTTTTTGGGCCGTGAGCTGTGTGCCCTGAGTGGACCTGCTGTTGCAGCATCCTGTCAGGTTTGTTTCAGCTGACCCTCTTCAAGAAGCTAAACCTCAAGTGCTTGGGAGTGACTTTTGGAGGGATCCTTTAGCCCCTCTGTAACAAAATAATGTTCACAGTAGCAGTTCGATTTGATTTGGTAAATGAAAATTAAATGGAAACTAAGGAAGAAGCTTGCTTGTGAGCACACCTACTTGCTTGTGCCTCCACACTGTGTTGAGCTCCTTGTCTAAAAGCTTCTGTTAAGAAGCAAAGGGAGGGGGTGAGGAGGGTGGTTTTGCAAACATGGACATGTGAACTCGTGTATGATCACTGCATGTTATCTGTTCTTGGCATCGAAAACTCTTGTTCTTTCGTTATGAAAAATTGCAAAGAAATACATGTGAGCTGCATGCAGCATCAGTTCCACATGTCAGAGATGAAGACAGCTTAAAGTGCACCATCAATTAGCAAACAGTTTTTCTCGCAGTTTTGAAACAAAAAACGTTATTAGCTGCCAGCCCATTTTTATCTTCAGACTGGTGTAATTCTGTAGCAGCTTCATGAAAACGGGAGGTTTGTTTCAAATTTATAGTGAAGCAACTGAGCAACTCTTGATCCGTGATCTTAACAAAGTTTGGCCTTCACTGCATTTCTTCTCCAAAGATCTCTTTCTGTTAGCATACCCCTGGATATTTTATACCTCAGTTACTAGACTACTGCTACCTAGGTCTCTTGTGAAAGTCTCCCCTGTTTTTGTAGTCTCCAGAGGCATTGGTGCCTCTGCCAATTTCCATACTACCATGGTATGTTTAATTTGTTTTTTCATCAAATCAATAATGGGTCTAATTGAAAAAATTGGCAGAACTACATGCAACCTAACTACCGGTGTCAGTGTTTTCAGGAAACCAGACAGGTTGCACAGCTCTGCAAGTGACACCTGTGTTAGTGATGCACTTCTGTTACTAATGTGTACAAAAACAAACATTGCTCAGGTGCAGCATCTGTACCGATTGATCACTATGCTATCAGAATTAATCACCTGGTATTCAGCTCAGAGAATAAAATTTACATCCTAATGTATGACACCTATTCCAGCAGATACTTGCACTGCTAACAATGGTACTTTTCACTCCTGTTTCAAAGTGTGCATGTTTTCTTCTTTCTAATAATGTGTGTCCTTAGCAAATTCCCAAATACTTGGCATGGCTGCTTCTATTAAATTGCATCATTTCAAAGACATACTCATACAGGTAAGACGGATTTTGTCCCTGGAGTAGCATGTTTCATATGCTGCCCTCACTTTCATGACAAAAAAAAAAAAGGGATTTTGAGGATCTTCAGTGCTGTGCAGAAAACAGCCCGCGTGAATATAAATAAAGCCCCCAAAAAAAGTTTGGCACCGGCTGAGATTGGCAGGCCTTAACCGAGGTGGTCCAGCAGTGTTGCAGGTGCCTTGGCTAGCAGCGAGGAGGAGCTTGGAGGAGAGCGACAGGAGCGCCATGCCCAGGTGCTCACCGCTTCTCGCTGACGGGAGTGCTGGTGCTGCGAGGGGAGCCCCATCGGCCTCGGGGGGCTGGCAGGGAGGCTGGCCCAGCTGCACTGCCCGCGAGGAGAGGATTGGGAAATCTTAGTTTTGAAAGAAAGGAACGCGGATTTCAACTTCATGCTCTGTATAATTGCCGAGCTAGCTGGATTTGAAATATGGTAAAGCCTTAGTCATTAGCATAGGGTAATCACCTTTGATGCTAAAAACAAAATAATAACAACAGAAACGGTATTATACATTGACACATGGAAATACAATGCTTTTCAGAGAAATTTTGTAGGGATATTTTATTGTGTGGCTAATTACATATTTACATGTAATGGCACTAGCAGAGCCATTACAGTCCATTGGGTAAATAATATGCATTTTAAAAACCATTTATAAATATGTATTTATTTGATGGACCAGAACGGTTTTTTCAAGTCATTCTCATCCGCTGAGTAAATAATATATGGATTGCTTTTAAAAATAAATAATGTATTTCTCCAATAGACATTCCAGGCAATTGGGTAAATAATATGCATTTTTCAAATATTAAAAAAATACATACGAATGTATAGAAATCTGGCCTAAATATGTATCTTCCTGAAAGATCAAAATAACTCCAAAGGTGTCAGGCATAGCTTTGAGATTTCTGTTTTGAATTGTCAGTCTGTGTCACAACCCTGAGTTAATTAAATGTATTTTATGCATTTTTATACATACAGTATAATATCAATGTCTGTTTACAGTTTTGGAACACTAGTGCACTTGACCCTCTTACTCAGTGTTATAAAAGTCAGCACTGCATGGTTAAGATCCTAGTTTTACTTTATGTTCATCTTAGTACAGTGCAAAATACATTCATCCTGTGGGCATAGTCCTGCTTTTGCAGAAGTATGTGAAAGAAAATCCGGTCACATTAATAGAAACCATTTCAAACTCTTGTACTGACCGATTTAAACTTCCTGCTAGTTGCAATCAGGTTATGTTCTGGTCATTTTCTGATGATCAGCTGAAGTATTGAAGACCATGAGACTGTTTCATTATGTGGGCTGGATACAGAGCCTACACCCATGGGAACAGGACTCAGAGGGCTGTAGTTCCAGGCAGAGAGAAGGAGGTGCCGTAGCACGCTGGGGCAGCACAGCACCAGCAGCTGAAGGGTAAGTCCCCTTCGTGGCTCTGCCACTGACCTGCCTTGTGACCTCGGGCAAGTCATTTAACTTCCTTACAGTGAAATCATCAGTTGTACCTCCAAATCTGGGGGTCCTCTGAGAGCTATAGATGTAAAACATGAAGCAGAATTCGCAGCATGCTAGGACTGAAAGATGTGAGTATAACACATTGGTTTATTTCTTTTACATAGCTGAATAGAGCATATCCACTCTCTTTAAAACATTTTAGCCAGTTTATACCTTCATCCATTCTGCTTTCTGCAAATGTTAAATATACTTTGTAGACCTTTCTTTCTTACAATATTAGTTGTTTATTTTTTTCCAAATATTGCATGAATAAAATATCACAGCAGCCCCGTGGATTGGCATATACATCCCTAGCATGCACAGAAAGTCTCCAAGACAGAGGGGGTAAAGTGACTCCAACAGAATCACAGGGAAGTCAGTGGTAGATTTGGGATACTAGACTGTCGTTCTCATGCTCTTCCTCTGACTATTACCTCATGCTTCATCAATACTTCCTATGTCGTCTGTGATATACTCCTGAAAACTGCTGATGTTAGTAAGTTAGTTAGCTGCTTGACAAGGGGATGTTGGCAAGTGTTAGCTGGGAATGATGTGTGCCCTGTGCAGTCAGGATAGCTAAGTGGGATTCGTTGTCAATCTAATTGTTACGTTGATACTGAAGGAATGAAGATATAAATACATAGTGAGAATATGTTTCAACTGGAGCTCTATTACAAAGACGATCACAGCAACAGTGAATTATTACAAAAGAGCTTTTGGAGCTGTCTCTCATAGCTACTTCTGCACAGACATCTCGAATACCAAGATTTGGCCTTTAGACCAAATATTATGTGATTGCCCAGCAAGCATGGTGTTTTGGCAAAACACTTGAGGAAATTCTAACTTATTTCCTTCTCATACCACTGATAGAGTAGATGTTTCAGACCTTTCCATCAGCACACCCACATAAAGTACAATCGTGCTTTCCATGTAATTTTAAAAACAATTGACAAATGTGTGCAAATACCAGATGCTAGAGCTCAACATTTTGCAGTTCCACAAGTATAGAACATAGGGTGAGGAATGAAAAATAAGAGCACTGAGAGCTGCGTAGTGAAAAAGCTCTGTAGTTAATTTAGTGTGCATCAGTTAAGGACAGGGCATCACTGGTTGGACTTGAAACTGATCTCCTGGTGCCCAAAAAGAATAACAAGGTCTGACAGAGGGACAGATGCAAAGGAGGGGAAGGCTGAAGGCAATGGTGAGAGGAACATGTGGTTGCATGAAGTAGCTCTGAGGATACTTACGCTTCTTGAGTAAAGCACATAAGTAACAAATATCATTGACTGTCAGCCTGGTCGTTGCCAGTTGCCAGTTTGCTAGGACGTGGCAGTGGGAGTAGCTGTGGGTATTGAAGGCGAAGGAAGAGAAAGAAGCTGATGGTATTAAGTATCAGCTAGGGAAGGGTATCTGTGTATTAAAAGATGAGAGACTTGGAGTAAAATGTGAAGGTTCTGAGGGATAAGATGGCACAACTGTAGAAGACTTGGTGTTTATATCTTAGTCACTCTGTGACCGTGTTGAATGTGACTGTTAAATTCTCTGTACAATTAAAAGGGATAGAATCATTCATACATTTTGTTGCAAATTGATACCATCTTTTTTGTCAGTGATCTGAGTAAGATTGTACCAAAGTTTTTAATTTAGCAGATTAAGAAGCACAATTAAAATATCATGAAAAAGATCATAATCTAAACCTCTGGGTTTTTTTTGCTTATCCCTGCCAAGTTGATAACAAGAGCTCGTGTATGTAACAATTACCTCCACTACTGTAAATTTACTCTAGTTTGTGGGCTGAAGTGTTAATAAATACCTTGCAGTATTCCAGAGGGAGAAGCTTTCCATCTAATTAATAAAACTGGGAAGAATACCCAGGACACTGAACCATATCTTTCTTATTAGTGTTGGCTTCTACAAAGGAGAATCCCTGAATCTCAACACATTAGTAAATGTCATACTCCTGGGTTGCACAGAGACCTCTTGAAAAACTGCTGATTTGCTGTAGAAAAAAAAAATCACCGTAGACTTTAGAAACAATTCAGCTAGGGAGTACCAAGTGTAGAAAATCAGTGTAAAACATGGCGTGCGTTATAGCAGCTACAGATTTGTGCCACATTTGGTGAATCTTGAAAGAGAAAACATGCAATTATACCCTATTTCCCTTCCATTTTTGGTCTGTACTTATGCTAATGTCTTTCTGTATGTCAGAGTATGGTCTTACTGCAGTTAGGTTTTTCAGAGACGTAACAAAAGCCCTCCTCTGCATGTTCTCTAAGCAGGTTCCTTGAAAATGCTTTATGCTGATGCGTAAGCTGCATACAACTGTTTATTAAATGAAAAAAAAATACTTGAAAAAGGAAAATGTTTTAAGACCAATACTGAAAAGCTTTCACAAAATATGTAAGGTTGATTCCCTTTTCATCTGCAGTAATCCATACCTGGCAAAAATTAACTTTGCCTCAATATGTCTGAGCCAGGTCTGCTTCAAGGAAGTTCTCAGAAAACTGTAAATTAACAACATAACTTTCTGATCAGCATCTAATTCTTTGCTGTACTTTATTAAAAATCATAGCAGTGGTCTTATACTATGCAATACTGACATTCATTCTGTGACAGACTGAACATTTACCAATGTGAGCAAAAATTCATGCAGCTGTTCTGTGGAATAAAAATTGTAGGGTGGTATATATGTGATTTCTTACATTATTTTTATTAGGCTGATATAACAGTCTGACTGGTATAACTGCTTCTGATAGAATTTAAAATAACATCTTTGTATTTACTTCTTACTTTAAATTTTTTTTTTCTCTGAAGAATGCTCCTGCTGGGTGCTTTTCATCCTACTGATGTGAGTGATTGGGTAGGAGGATAAAAAGAGGTAAAGCTATAGAGCTCATCCATGAGGTTGATGCTAATTTGCCTAAAAATAGCCAACTGGATGGAAAGTGGAGGAGGTAGAAGATTTACCATGCTTTAGCAAAGACCTTCGCTGAATTCTAGTAACTTTACGACATAAGAAGACAATTTAAAATGCTGTCCAGGAATCAGAGCCCAGTGGTATCTATATATCCTAGTATTCTAGATGTCCTAGTGTGCAGTATGTGATAAAGTATTTGGTGGTTTTGTTGTTGTTTTCCCATTAAGAATGCTTATGATTTACACTACAAGAAATAATCAATTCACACCATATACATTGAATATTCCCTATACGTGCTGTCTCAATAAGGCATGTTAACAGTAGATACTGGTCCTTAAAAGACCATATATCAAACATCCCCAGCATTTGTGCTGGAAAAACCTGAATCACATATTCCCTTGCCTGTCTGCAGTTGCAACTTTGTTGACCAGTGACCCTTTGTGACCCTGTTCCCTGTTTCAGGAGATACTTCTCTGATCTGACATGGTTGATGACATGATCATTTTGTCCTTCAGCAAGAGAGTTTTAGTTATTCAAAAAATGCATCTTTAATAACCCAAGAATACAAGTTAATGAGCAAGTGATCCTTCCTCATGTCAGTAGCCTTTACAATACCCTGAGTTTGCTTAGTGCAAATGGGTGCATGCACAGTCCTATGCAAACACGCTTTTACATATACCTTGCTGCTTTTATGTGTGTGATGCAAATTTCCTGTGGCTCTTCCCTATCCATTAATTTTATCTTTCTACAGTAGCAGTTCCAGAGTGAGAGCTCAGTTGCTGTGATTTTGAGATTCTTCGCCTGGGGCACATCTCTCTAAGCGCTTCTCTTGTAAACTCTAATTGTAGGAGCAGGATCCAAACACCTCAAAGAAAGGCAGCCCAAATTCTGAGTTTTAAGGCAAGTAGGAACTGAAAGCTAGTTCACTGGCGTGCACTCTGCTGTCTTCAATGGTTATTAGCCTCAGGGGAAGATACATGGACCGCATAGTGGGCAGAAAGAAGTCTCAGGAAAACTTTTTCTCATTTCCTATGCTTAGAGATTATACTGGATAAGGAAGAAAACAATCCTTGTCCTTTTTACTTGGATTGAGAGTATTCTGTCTGTCACTATTCTGGCTTTCCCTCTCTGAGGTCCTGGCTTCAGTGACACCTTTTGGCAAGGAGTTCCACAGTCCAGCAATGCTGTGAATGGAGGGTTTCCTTCCTTCCTTCATGTTGAACTTCCTGTATTTCACTGTGATGGTGCTTGGTCTGTGTTATAAAACAAGGGGGATAAAAGCTTTAGACCTATTTTTATACTGTTAATATATATATACTGGTATTGCATTCTCTGATTCATTACTAAGTTGAGGTAAACAATTCCCACTTTCTCTTTTCATAAGAGTTTTCCCAGGTACCTTGTTCTACTATACTTTCTCTAAACCTCCTCTGAATTTGTCCTACCTTCTTTGGAAAGGGCCAAGCCATTCTGTCGTTAGTATTAGAATGCTGTTGATATTTTCCTTTTAAGTTTTCTTGTCTTCTGATTTTTTTCAGCCATGAGCTTGACGTCAGCTTCACAACTAACCTCAGGCTGCTGTAAGGGCTACTACTGGATGCAGTTTTCAGACTAATGTTTTCACACTCTTCCCTGGACTCTTTGAAAGTTAGTGAGGATGCTGCAGCTCTCCATCTCTTTTCCTCAGAGATCATTTAGTCAGCCTTGTCTCCCTCTGGAACAACTAACAAAACATACTTGGAAGGCCTTCTGTCTTAAATTAGAGTGCATTGTTGGAGGTCACCCCCATAAAGTACATTCTGGTGGTGCAGGTACTAAGGTCATATATAATCCCCTTGTTCCTTTAACTTCCACTGAATTTTTAAAAGTATTTTCATTTTCAACTGAAAATAAAATAATGTGGGACAATGTTGCATGAAATTGCATCTCCCATGCCGCCTCAAGTGAAAGCCTGTCATCTAACTTCACCTCTGTGCATCTGCTCATGATAATGCATTTAGAAATCATGGATGTTTTGCTTTTTTTCAGTGTCAGAAGCAACAGACCTAGATTCACTTTTAAGGATATTATTTGCAAACTTGTTGACTATGACTTTTTATCTAGAGGATGAGTTGATTTGTCCGTATAACTGCCCCTTCATTAAATTTAATAGATGGATAAGATGACACTTTGCCTTCTATTGAAAAACTCATAGTTCTTCAAAATATGTATTATTTTTTTTTTTAGAAGTGTGAGAGGGTTTTACATCTTTAAGAAGCCAAACAAATTTCAGACTGAATAAGGGTGAGAGAGAGACAGCGAGAGAGCGGGTTTCCTTTCTGCAAGCTGCTAGCTTTCCCAAGTGCCTCATCCTCTCCCCTCTGTCATCCTGAGGCAATGTGCCTGCATTTGTGTGTAGATTTATAGTTTATCTTTATCTATGGCTTCATCTGTAGGTAGCTATTATAGCCGCCTTGCCTGGATATTGTTTGGGCCTGATAGATCTGTCTGTAGTTCATCAAAGGGGAGCTGAGTGGCTAAAAGCCATTGGGTCCAGCTGAGGATGAAATACGAGCCATCAGCCTTGGTAATGGCTGTAAAATTTCATAATTACACGGCCTTTATTACATTGCATAATGATCCTGAAGCAGTATGGAACAATTAATTAAGATTTTCAACCGTGGCTCTTTCAGAAATTAAAAGGTGCTAGTGGCTGAGAAATGGGGAAGTGTCTTGTCCTAAAAGCATTAGGGATGCTTAAGAAGTACTTCCTGGGTACTTAAAAAAAAAAAAAAAAAAAGTGAAGAGGAAAGACAAGAAAAAGAAGATCAACTAGTTAGGCAGCTAATGTCAGAGTACCATTTTTGTACTTCACTGCTAATCCTTAATGTCAAACCTGGTTCTAACACTCCTGCGGTAGTCACTGCCATAAAGCTGTTCTTTTTCCGTTCTGTAAAAATTTTCATGCCTTTTTTTATCCAAACTCTGCTCTAGCCGTTTGTCACGTTTATAGAAGTTGAGCTCTGCACATTATTAAATAATTGCAAGCTGTGACTTAGGAGGGTCACTTAGCTGCATGTTGGGGGGTACTGACCAAGGATTTTCTTGTACATACTTTTTCATGTCTGAGGCCATTGAAATTGTCTAAAGATCCCTGTAGTTTGACAAACATCCTCAAGGAAGACATTTTTTTCCTCAACTATTTTCATACATTTCTTCCTTCCTTTCCTTCTTTGTAAATGCAGCAAGTCAGATGTAATATAATGTTTTCCATGGTACTGACTTCAGACCTGATCAGAAGTAATTAGTTTCCTAAGGTGCAACAAAAGTATCTTGCAGGTCTCTGCTGTACATGCTGCAATAAAAAGTGCTTGTATGTAAGTAACACCCAGCAAAAAAAAAATAAGGCAGGCATGAACCTGCACTGTGCCCTGAACCGGTTGTGATCAGATCCTGGTTGTCATTCTGAAGGCGGCCAGCAAACTGTGATCCAGATGGGGTGTGCAGTCCTCCCTGTGCCAGTGCTAGTAAAACCGATGGCAAGGTGGCAAAAATAGCCCCAGCATTGCCCATGCACTGTCCAAACCTCCCGGTCTGACAGGAAGGAATCTCCTTTTTGCTGTGTGCTGTTACTTGCCTTTTTCTCCCCCTCAAACTCTTTTGATTCACAGACTCTTCCCATTTCTCTTAGATGGGATGAGCATTGAGTTATGAGTGTTTTTAAATTGACCGGTCATCATGTAAGGTCCTATCAGTCTAAATATTTTATGAGAAGCTAAGGTTTCCCCTGGGCACCTCTAATAATAAACTTTCTGCAGGAAATTTAGAAAGGATTATGTGTTTGAAGGAGGAGCTGGCTGCTTGAAGTAAATTCTCTTGTTGAGTCATTTATTCCCTTAATAGGAATTTTCTGATCTGCTGTCATTCTTGTTCACACACTGGGTGTCACTGCCTCTAAAACACTTGTCATTCTTTAATGGAAACAAAATAGTCATTGCAGTCAGAGCCGCAATGTCATTCCACTACCCCTTGCTGCGTCGGCAATAGTGAAAATGACAGAGCGGCTCTCAGTAGGGGTAATTAAAATGTAAATATTGATATTTTATTATTTGAAATTACTTTCCAGTGCGGCATTTAATATCTCTCCATCTGTGCGGCTCTGTTTAGCGGTCACTTTAGTGCAGCTCTGGGATGCCAAGCGGCGGCTTGATCCCCGTTATGTCAAAATGCTTGTTGCTGCTTAATTTTGATATCTAATTAAGTGGAAAAGTACAGTCCACACTGTAATCCATGGCATCTTAACCAGCTGCTTGGGTATATTTAGAATTAATCTCCACTATGGAATCATCCTAATGTATGCAATTAAGAGTCTGCCGATGGCTAATTAGGTGTATTAGAATCAGGCAGCTTCCTTTTTTTTTTCTTTTTCTCTCTTTTTTTTTTTTTTGGTATGTGTGTGTGTGTGGACTGTTGTAGACTTAAGACACAGCCCCCAGAGATGTTCATAATGGTACCTATATATTCAGCTAGGTAAACGAAAAATTTCACATCCATGTAGGAGAACGAATGCATGCCGATTTGTGCCCCAAAAGCAGGGAGTACATAAACAGCACTGGAATGTTTTGGCACCTGCAGCACATTCAGAACATCAACCAGCCAGTAGAAAAGTTTTAAAAATTGGGAAGAAGAAGGAAGATGTTTTGAGAGGTGTTTTTCCTGCTTGGGAGTGAAAGGATACGTTTACCAGAAATTTTCCCACCTGAAGGTTTTGCTTTGGCTATGGAAACAGATCCCAGCTAGCTCAGCACACAGGGTTAACGCGGATACGTTGATTGGGTCGCAGGCACGCTTGTCTCTCTATGCTAATACATTCCGGTGTTGGATTCATATTATTAACATGATTGGGGAATTCCTGGAAACCTGGCTTTGCCTGATGGAGGCAGCAAGGATTGCCACCGCTCTCAGCGAGCAAACGACTGGGAGCATCCCTGGGGGAGCAAAAGGCAAGCAGTAATGACCTAGCACTCGTCGAGCAAAAGCGCTCTCAAAGCAGACCCATGGAGGTTATTAATAAAAGGCAGCATATATTGAATGTGCAAGAAATCTGTCCTTTCTGTGGAAAAATAATAATAACGAAACAAACTTGGCTTTGAAGTGCAGCAGGCTGAAGGAGCTTGAGCTCCAAATTTCTCGGTACTCAGTCTGTGCTTGTTGTTGCTCAGAAGCTGATGCGTACAAAGACTGAAGTGAGCAGTACCTGAAGTAATGTTGTTTGTTGTTATTAATTTAGTTACATTCTTCTGTAAAATCCACATTCTTTTTGTTTGTTTGGCTCAGTAAAAAAAAAAAAGAAGGGAAAAGGGCAGCCTTTTTAGTTGTTTAATTATGTTTGATTAAAAAGTTTAACTTCTGCTAGCTGAATTCATTGAAGGATCTACTTACAGCATAACACAGGATAATTTTCATTTTTCATCCACAGTTACTTTATTAATGTCAGTATAGTTTTTTATTTTTATTTTTTCACCCACAAGGCTGACTTTAGTATGCCTATACGCAAATATATACGTCCAGAACAGATTGAAGGAAACTTTGTGTGAAATCCATACTTACGTTGAGAATATTGTTGGGCTTTTTTTTTTAATGTAGACTCACACACACAAAAAAAAAAAAATCAGGGTCATAAATATAATCTTGCTATGTTTTCTCCTTTACAAATGTCCGGGCACGCAGGTGGTATCTCAAAATACGTCAGACATGTAAAATAAATAAATAAATAAATAATGATGTACCCTGGACACAAACTTTTCAAGTGTAAGAGCAAAGCTGGTTTTAGGAGCACACCATGTCATCTGCTTCCACTTTCTTCAATAGGAAGACCCCAAAAAAGCCATAGTCTAACCAAACCATGTTCAAAGGTTACAATGTAAAGAACTGCAAAAGTTAACTTCAAATAATCAGATCAGATCATACATGCAGTGCATTAGAAAGATTACCCTCTAGAATCTGCGAGTCGGTACTGCTGTCCTCAGGGGGACCTACAGCTACCTTGGGTCACATTGGACTGCTATGCTAATTCTAAAATTCCTCGATTGTCCATATCTTAGAATTTAAAAAGTCACTACAGAGAGGTAAAACATGAGGATTTCCAAGTACTAATTGTCTAACATACAGGAAAAAAAAAAAAAAAAAAAAAGGAAAAAAAGAGTTTACTATTAATCTGTTCTCAGAGTATCCGGTGATGATAATCAAAGTAGAAGTGTTTGGCCTGGTTCCTTTTTAATATAAGGTTGGTATGAATTTGCAGTAATGCTATTTAAAATTGTAGAAATTCCAGTGGTAAAGCCAGAAGAAAGGGAAAATTATTATTAATTAATTATGAATCTGTTTAAATCTGTTGTTTTACATTTTCCTTTTTCTTAGTAAATACCAGAATAAGGTATGAAATTAAAAATAATGGAAATAGTGTGTGCAATACTTCAAACCGTTTGTTTCCAGAAATGCTGTTAGGAAATATCCCATACATGCAGGTCTCACCAAGTCTGTCCTGAAGCAAGGGTGACTGACCAGGTTTTTTCATCCTTAATGTTTCACTGCAGAGTATTAGCAACTGGAAGTGCTAACATGAAGTCAGAGAGAAAGTCTTAATCACTGGCATTTTCCAGCTCATATCCAGTACTATTGCTAAAGAAGAAGCTTGTAAGAACTTGTACTGTAACTAGCAAAAAGAAATTTTAAAGGAGCTGCCTAGTAATATCTGGCTGGTTAGAGAGATCTCAGCATCAAGTGCTGAAATCAGTTGGAAGTACAGCGAGTTACATCTCACTATACGCGTTCTACCCTGTGTAGAAATGACAAGCTTAAGTTGTTCTATTTAATCTTACTATGTAAGGTTTCACAGGGTAAAAGACAAAAGAGAAATATTTCTAACTGGTATTTAAATTACATTAACACTTTTTTGTATACCTCGAGTGAAAGGTCACGCTAGGCAAGCAGCATCTTCACTGTTTATATATGTCTAATTTGCTGCTTTTAAATTGCTGTGAACTTCACTTACTTACTCCTGCTGAATGAATCCAGTGTTGCAAATACTTCTGACAAGTGAGTATTTGCTTAGTGAGAATCCATTGTTCTTAATAGATTGAGAGGGACATGCAGCGTGAATGCATTTTTATTGCCGTGCCATCTCTCTGCTGTTGTTTCAGTGAGATGAAAGTAGCGTCAGGATAAAAGCCCTGGTTTTCTTACTGCTCTGTGTGGCATTTCCCGTTATGCAGTTAGGTTTAGTGAAAAAGCGCTTGTCATAGGATTTTTTCCTGTTAAAAATATAATATGTATATATATATATTTATAAGAACTTGGACAGCAAGAGTTAGAATATAAGCATCCTTAAATAAAAAGTGAGAAAGCACACCGGGTTGGTTGGCTGCAGATACCCCAGCGTGCTCTGAATGTGTTTTTCTTTCTTGTAGCAGAGTCAGAGGGATTCTTGGGCACTCCACATACAAAACCTGATCTCCCAGGCGGGCGCACGCCCAGCTCGCAGATGGCAGCCGGCACTCCTGGTGTGCAGCAGAGTCCCGGCACTTCTTTCAGTGCTCTGCTACAGGGGCAGGAGGACGTGCTGTATAGCAAAGTATTGCTGGGAAAATGCTGTGGTTTCACTTGTCCTCTGTGCAGAAAGCTGTGGGGTGAGACTAGTTGCTAAATGTAACTTTAGTTGTGGCACATCAATTGTAAGTAGCTTGGAAGCTGAATCCAACAAACAGCCTAAGTTGAGTCTTTGGCTGTGTTTCGTGTTTGAGTTTGTGCTTTGGTACCTATCTTTGACTTTCAAGTTTGGTCTTTCTATTTCATGATCTGACACCTTGCACATGAAAATCCTCAGTCATGCTTACATTTCAGCTTGCTGTGGCATCACATGCAATTATTAGTCCTTTGACCAAGAGCTCCATGAGCAAATGGGTATGAAAAAAAAAAAAGAAGAAAAATAAAAAAAAGAAGTAACAGGTCCACTCTGGCATAATGAAGTGTATCTGTTTCTGTTCCAGCTTTCACCAAGAACTAAATTTCATCCGTAATCTGTGAAATATGTTTGGTGATTAGTCAGAGTACTCTCCTTCTGTTTAATAGTTTCCATAACAGCTGAAAAGTGTGTGAGTCTTGTTACATATTTTTATAACAGAGTATGTTGAAATGCGATTAAATCAATTTTGTGTTGTATTGATATAATAAAAAGGTTCTCTTAATTTAGATTTATGTGGGAGATCCAGCTCTAGAGGCACCCTAAAAAAGTGAATCATGCCATCTTCTTCCCTGGGTTTCTGCAGAAGGAAGAGACTAATTTTAAGTGACAGTCAGGCTATGAAGGTTTCCTTCAGCAAATACCTTGATCCTGTCTAGAACACCGTATGTAGCCCTAGCAGGAATTTCGGTGCTGAAATTTCACCAGCCTTTGTGTACATCCCTGGAGATTAGCTGAAGCTGTGCGATGAGTCTGGGCAAGTGCCAAGCACGTGGCAGGACCACTGGGCAGCCCTGGGACCGCGGCATGTCCAAGAGCATCCTGGGCCTGTGGCTGCTCTTGAAATGAAGTGGGGTGTCTTTATGTTCACTCCTGTGTAGTCAGGAGAAAGCATTTGGCCCACTGCTTATTGTTTGACTGTGAGGCCACACTCTCTCTATGAAGTATTCTAGGCTAAAAGTAGTGGGTTTTTTTTTGTTTTGTTTCGTTTTTGTTTGTTTTTAAAGTGTTTGCAGTATCAGTTTGTTCTTCTGGCAGTGGTGACTCTACATCATTTTTGAAGTAAGGAAATTGCACTGGAAACATCAGTACCCATAAAACATTTAGAAGGATGTTAATCTATCAAAATTAAGTGTAAATAATTTGAAAATCCAGCTCTGGTATTTCAACTGTGTAAATATATTGAATCTGCAACACACTAGTGAACATGTCATTTTCAAGCAGAGCTTTGATTATAGAAAATGTAAATGAAGATATTTGAAGTACAAACCAGGGCAAGCAAAAGAAATATTCTGCTCTTAAAACAAACAGTCACAAAAATAAATGGTGAAATAAATGGGAGGTGATTATCAGAAAACTCAAGCAACTCCCAGATTTGCCAGCAATTTCATTCCTGGTTTGATCAAACATTGTGATTTCTGCGCACATAACAGAGAGGAGGCGAAGCTCATTCCCTGCAAAGTGAAACTACTCGAGCTAGAGTAGCCTGCTTCAGGCATCGCCTCAAATGCTCAAGGCTGGAAATAAAGGTAGGAATACGTCCAGCCACTGTCTCTCTTTTTTTTTTTTTGTCAAGTAGTTCTCACAGTGCTGTGTGTAAGCTACAGATCTTACTTTGGCACTTGACCATCTGCAGCTGCTTCACTGTAGCCCCTAGTGAGTTAGTGTCCATGAAGTCCATCTTAATGAAGCGGAGGAAAGGGTCTTCAGGAATACAAAAGATTTCCCCTGCTTAGCATGGAGCTGGGAGCGGCGTGGAGCAGAGAGCAAGCGGTGCGAGTGCCGGGAGCTGAGGAGCTTGTGGCTTCGTCAGCCCCGTCTGCGAGGCGGCGCTCTCTCGGTGCCTGCCTCGCCGGCTGCAAGCACAGAGCGCTGCGCAGATCCCGCTCGCCCTGGCCGCTCCCCTAATAAACATGCCGAGGCCTTTCTACCTATTTATTTCTGCTTCCTTGGAGCTTTGGGTTTACTGGTATGTGAAAGGAGAAAAGCAAGCATATGTTCAGTTGCTCAATCAACCTTTTCTCAATGCACACTCGGTGATCTCAGTGAGTCATTACAGCATAATTACAATTTGAGTGTGATATGCTGTTTGTAGAAAAGTATCTATTTTTAGCCAAAGAAACGCTACAGTCCCTGAAAGGAGGAGAAAGAAAGAAAAAAAGGAAGGAAGACAATCTGTAACCAGCAAATCAATGCTATTGTTAAGTGATATTACAAGACACCCTGTAGATTTACAATGCTTGCATGCAGCCACATAAAACCGTGCTGAAAAGAATGCCTACCAGGGGTTAAATTCATATGCCTGCACTGCAGCCTATTTCTGTCAACACTCAGCTCAGGAAATAAACATTTATGCTTTCTGAAATGAAAGTGTATTTTTGAAGACTAGCCGTCAGATATTTTTTGCCCTTCACACTTTCAAATGCTTAGCCTTTTTTGTAAGTTGACTGCAAAGTGCATCGGTTTGCTAGGCAAAAAGGGAAAAAAAAAATCGTGACAAGTGCCCATGGCATCATTGTCAAGCACATGAGCGTCTAGTAGAAGATGGCAGGAGGGTTGGCACAAAACATGCTTCCTTCAAGCTTATTACCTCGGGGGTACCTGACTCTTGAGAAGCCTTCCAATCCTTCCAGATGACGTTATTCCAGACTGTCATCTGGTTTATTCGGAGCGCGCCGTACCGCAGACAAACACGCTGTTTAACGGCAGGTCAAGGTACAGAGCCATTCTGCGAGCAAATGCCTGCGATACATTAAACGGCATTGACGTGGGGAGGGAGGCGGGCAGAGATCAAAGTTGTCACCACCATGGTGTGTGCGAAGGGGGAAGAAGGTGCACAACGTGGTGCTTTAAAAAGCCATTGTGCAGTGCTACATTGAAAACTCTGAGCGGCAAGGCTCTCCGGGATTAAGGAGCCAGACAAGGCATGACAAAGTTCAAAAGCCCACCGTGGGCAGCATCTCGGGGCTGTTCGGAGAGAGCTTAGGGCTGAGACCGGGAGGGCTATGGCAGGTGCAGAAAGCTGGCAGTGTATTCACGGGTGATCTGGAGACTTGTTTTCAAATAGTTACATTTTGAAATAGGAAGTGTCCGCTTGTCACCAAATGTGGTTGGTCTAGGGGATCCGTATAACAAAAGCACAGAGGATCAGAGCAAAGTTTGGCACGGAGTAAGCACGACCTTCATGAAACGGTTAAAAATGAATCCCTCTATGTAAACACGTCTATGGCTATGTAATCTGTTCTGTTAACTGTGACTTGCTGAACATCTATTAAAAGGGCACTGGTGGGATACAAGAGACACGCAGGATGCTTTCACATTTTCTGAAAAATAAGAACAAAACAGACAGATTAATTACAACATGATGCTGCTTTATATTCCCCCAAGGGAAGCCTGTAAAAGTTAAAACATGCTTTCACTGAGCATGCTTTCAAGGGAAAGTTACTTCGATCAGGGAGAAAATAATCATGTTTATTTGATTTATTATTGGAGAGCAGAACAGTGTGGTTTATATTTGCCAGTTTTTCTGTAATGTAAAAAAGTCCTTTGATTTTTTGTGTGTCATATAAAAACAATTAGTATATTTTCTACACCAGAAAGGAGATTTTTCAAGAGTGCAGAACAATAAATTGTAGGCAAAATCCCATTTCTCCCTCTCACGGGGCATATGTAATTTCCTTTGGCTGTGGGACAATAAGTGTTATTGAAACATAGCAGTATTTATTAAAAAAAAAAAAAGTGCCAAAATAGATAAGTAAATAAAGGAAGGAAGTAGGGAGTGTTCAAGGAAAAAAAAAAAAAAAAGAATAGAAATTGCAAGTTAAACTTTTTTTTTAATCAAAACTGATTTTATTGCTTTTTGCTTAATTAAACTCTTCAGAAGTGTGTGAAACATTGTTATACCTGAAAAATTGTTAATTTGTAAATCACAGGGACAAAAGGGCTCCACTGCAACTTTAAAGTTTCTATGCACGTAAATGTCAATAGAGTGCCTTCTCCATCATCAGCACTAAATTCACATTGATGCCTCTTTTCTTCTCTGTATTGATCCTTCCATGAGAACGTAGATTTGTATCTGTTAATTAATGCGTCCTGAAACAGCGTTTGTATTAATCAGGCAGATAAGAAAAATTGGATGCCTGCACCCTCATGACAACCGTAAAAGTGCTGGCCCTGATAAAATCGTGGATGGACCTCAATAAAAAAGTTCCTCCTTCCACTCAATAAACTAATCATCCTGCTTTTAATTATTCGGCAGAAAGATGTGTGGAGATTGGAGAATGTGTAAATCTATTTACTAACAGCAGTGTCTGGGAGGGAGAATAGGGCTGTCACAGGACAGTGCTGCAGGCTACGTTCTCTGTCCATCTGCTGCTGCAGAAAAACTGGTTCTTGAAAGACAGGAAGGAACAGAAATGTTGAAGCTAATTGAAATCATGAATTCCTCCTTATAACCTTTCAAACGATTATTTCTTCTCCATTTCCCTCTTATTTATTTTAATCACAGATGTGTTATTTTCCATTGTCACCTCCTCAAGGGTTTCGTGGTGGTGTTGGCTCAGGTCTTGTTTTTTTTTTTTGAAGGCAGAGAGCTACAGTTCTATCACAAGACTCAAAAGACAGTATGAGAAAATGAAAACAAATAAGAAGGGGGAGGAAATAAGAGAGAGCAAGCATGCAGCCTGTTTTATATTTCATTTTTATGGATGCCTGGTGGTTTGGATGTGGGCTTGTCTTTTTTATTGTATTACTTCTGTTGCTTAGTGCTTATAGAGAAAATCTTGTTTGGAGTAGATGCCTTGCAGATTTGCTAGTTTATGATCTGTTCCTATTTGACTGTAACTCTTGATTTTCAAAACAGAAAAATGCATTTAAGTGTAATTGAACAGCAAAAAAGAATGTTCGTACAGAAGGAACCCTGTCAAAGAACATGTGAGCAGCTCCATAAACAACTAAATGAAAGCCTCAGACATGTCTTAAGACCCTTTAAGAAAGGCTTGACTAATCCCCTTTGATGATTTTATTAAGTACTTGTGGCTGCTGGTGCCAACTGGCAAACTGCTGCATTTCACCAACAGGCCAAGAAATCACTTCCTCGCCCATGTTGTTCTGTAGCTCCTAATGTGATTGGGATATTAGCAGTTTGATGTCATAAATTAGCAGGTACTGTAAACAAGAGGCTGAAAAGGTAAGGCAGTAAAGATGTTTGCCCCCTGTGATCCTATTAGGAAAGACAGCAGGGGAAAAGAAAAAAAATAGGAAAGCAAAAGTTAAATTCATTAAGAGGCATTTATTAAATTTTTGGTTGTCCTCAGAAAAGCGATGGTGTGACTGCTGTTCAGTTGGCACTGTAATATGCCGTCCCATTACTTCAACAAGTGTGGTAGAGGCAGGAGCCATTGCAGAAGTAATTGACATCTTCTCGGAGGAGGGTGGGTTACTTCTCTTTCCCCTGAGGTTAAAGTTCAAAGAGAATTTTCCTCTTTGTGTTAATCACATTAATTCTATTAAAACATCAAATCATCCCTTTCAAAATCAAAAAAAAAAAAAAAATCCCTCCTAAATTGTCCATCTTGGTGTAAAGTAGCGATGAACAGAGGGAAGAGATTCCTATAGTAAAATGGGGATGAAAGGCACAAAAGCAGAAGGGATAATAATAGAGTACATACTATATAAAAACAAATCAAGTAGAGGAGCAGGTTTATGACAAATCCAAATGTGCTTAGTATTTTTTCCTGTTTATTTTTTTTTTCCTATTCAGGATTCTCCACTTTGTCTCTAGCTGACCAGATGAGCCTTCTGCAGAGTGCTTGGATGGAGATTTTGATTCTCGGTGTTGTATACCGGTCACTTTCTTTTGAAGATGAGCTCGTATATGCTGAAGATTATATTATGGATGAAGACCAGTCCAAATTGGCAGGCCTTCTTGACCTTAACAATGCCATACTGCAGCTGGTAAAGAAATACAAGAGCATGAAGTTGGAGAAAGAAGAGTTTGTCACCCTCAAAGCTATAGCACTTGCTAATTCAGGTTGGCACAGTGGCACAATGGTTGCTACATTTTTAATATATCACTTTTCTTTTCTCCGTAATACTTTCTGTGTGCTCGTTTTAAATATGGGTTTAGAAGAAGAAATTGCTAATCAACCCTTAGTCTAACAGGCAACAAACAAAACAGTTCAAACTAGGAAGGGTTTTCTGGTTCCAAGTAATTGGGGAATATGATCCTAAGGGAGTGGAGGGTAATGCACTGTATGATTTGGAGAGTATTTTACAGGCAAAGATCCTTTCAAATGAATATGGATGTTGTTCTCCTAAATCCATTCCATAATCCAGACAAGTCTAATCATCGCAGTTAAAATGAGCAGGAAGGATGCATTGAGAATATGCTATATGCGTCCTCTTTAAATGCAGCTACTGATGATTTATTTGATAGGGTGAATTCAGGAGATGGGAGGGGGGAGGAAATCATTTATTAGTCTCGCAGGGACCCCACCTTACCTTATGGATCCTCTACATTTATCTGTTACCTGTGCAGAAAGGGTTAAAAATCTCAGGAAGAATTTTTTTCCTGCATTTGAATTTAAAAGTGCTGAAGCAGTGAATACAGTCAGATAAGTAAAAATCGTTTGTGCTTTGTTGTTTTTCCTTTTGTGTCTCCTTAATGCTTTATTGTGGTCTTAAGTCCCTTTTAGCATTTGCATAAAGTTCACGATAGATCCCTCTTTAATGACGTGCCGATCATTAGATACCTGTGTGTCAATAACGTGCTCTGATGCTATGTTCCATTGACAGTCACACCGTGCCCCTCCATCTGCTTTTGTTTTGACCCTATCTTTGAACTTTATCTTGGTTGCTGGCCAGTAGTTTTCCCTTTAATTACAAGAAGGAAACTGTCAATAAAATCTGTTAAATGGGATGCAATGAGTGGCTTGAATGGGCGGACGGCTATTTGTTCAAATTCTGCAGCATTCAAGGTATTGACAGTTTGTTTTCTGGGGCCATATGTGACGATCAATCTCAGGCTGGGCTCAGCCGCGCTGAAAAATGAAAAACCAGATTGCTTTTGCTTACTTGTGGATGACGACTTGTGATTTGGCGCGGTCCTAGTGAGATGAGACCTTCTGCCCAAATTGCCCCCCTGAGAGCCAGGACGCGTGACTGTTTTTAGAAATAATTTTTTAATTGATTTTGTAATTAACAGTTCATCTACAATATTGATGCATGAATCCTCAGATTGATAGGAGGGAAATTGTTTTCAACAATGAAGTTGTACTTTCCTATTTGTCTTTGTAATGTGATTTAGCACTCTGCATTTTTAATTGGAAATATAATTCAAAAGCATGCAAAGTCAAAATGCTTATTAGTTTCTTTGTAAAGTGTTCTCCACCCCAATAACTCTGTCCTTAGTTTTAGAATATTATTTTATTTCCAGAAGAGCAAAAAGCTGAAACACCCCTCAAAGCCCAACATTATTTTTTAATTGCGAGTTTATTATTTTTTTTACTATTATAAATATATACTTGAGAACACTTTGCAGTCACAAGAAAGATTTTCCTCAGGTTTATTCATTCTTTGTGAGCAGAGCAAGAAAGTTATCTGGAAGTAGGAGTCTAAATTGTGAAATTATTTGTATTTTTTTTTAATTTTATAAATTAAAGTCCATTTGAGTTAGAAATATTTTTGTACTTGTACTTACTTGATAAAAAGGTTTAGGGGCTAGAATATAAGGATACAGTGTTAGATATTACTCACGTGTTGTTTTTTTGCCAAAAGGCATACAGTGGTTAAGTAATAATAAAATATACTGCTGCCAAAAAAAAAAAAAAGTTTAGTCATACATTGTGCATAGAGTGTGTCAAAATCATCTGTAGCTTCATTAACTTCACTGGGAATTTCAACAAGGATAATGCCAGAGAGAAATATAAGTCAGTATACTAGAACTCAGGGCACATTTAAGTGAAAACATCTCCTTCCCTCATCTTAAAAGAAATAAAATGGCTCTTTTAAAAGAAACTATTGCACAGAGAATTTACAAAGCAAACCAGTCATTTGATTTCCCTCTTAGCAGAGTGGTTTCACTGCTGACATTAAATATTTCAGCTCCAGGTTGTACATGCAGCAGATATCAAACTTTGTGGCTACACCAACCTGCAGAATTACAGGCCAGCAAAGAATATAAAACCACTGGTGTTATAATTCACAAATACTGCTAAAACTAAATTATTAAAGTAAAATCAAATTTATTTTTTTTTCATAGACAAAACCAGAAATAGCTTGTTTTTACATAACTAAGAAATTGATTAATGTACATGCAGCTGTACCTGAGAAAAGGAAGTAAAATACCTTTATGAAGTTCATCGGTTAGCAGTTCACATTTTACTGTATTTTGTTGCTACAACACTTTCTTCAAAAACTACCACTATTTATTTTCCAGTTTAAAATACAGCAACATTTTTGTAGATGTAGAGAGAATGGATAAAGTATATTAAGGACTCCTAGGTGTTTCAGCCATATCCACGGTGTCTAGTGAAATTCCCAGGTTAACTCTACTGTAAATAGCAGACAAAGGTGGTTTTATGGCACTGCATCTGTGTTAGTGATTTATGATACAGTGTCACACTGCTTTCACTGCTGGTATATAGAAGCAGAAAAAGAAATTGTAGATTGTCTTAATATTGATTGTATTTTGTATAGATAAATACCACAAGCTTTGCTTTGGCCAGCAAATCTAAGTTACCGTGACCATTAAAAATACCTCAACTGCTGCCTTTTCTTTTGGCCCATGGGGTCTATTTCTGCAGTGCAGTTTCTGAGGCAATACTGCCAGTTGATTTCTGAAAGGCGGGGCCAAGGAGCTGGTATTCAGGCTGATTTTCTGATGGCTCTTCTCAGCTGTTTCATTCTGATGTTGGCCAATGCCAGTCCACCTCTAAATTTTCAGAAATGCAAGAACTATCAACCTTGGATATTATCCTTGATCCCGAGCAGAGTGCATGTAGTGTCTGTGAAGTTTAAATACATATATAAGAGCACAAACGTATGGATGTTTTAGTCCTGTGTACATTAAACACTGTGCAGGTGTAGTTTCAATAGTTACGTTTAGTTTGTAGTGCTTAATAAAGAATGTATCAGGTTAATTTTAAATCTCTGCAATGATTCAATAGTAATTAATGCACCTTCTATGCTTGGACTCTGGGGAAGTCCCTCTTACCACAGGGTTGTCCTTGTCCTGTCAGTATCCCTGGTTTCTTCCTGCTTTCCTTCCCTTCTGTGCACAGAAGCAAGTTCCTTGAAGCTGCCGGATGCAGCTGCCCCGCGTTCCCCCTTGCACTGCCCAAATGAAGCAATCTGGCACCACCGAGCACTTTGTTTACCCACGCAGAAAATCAACTTTGAATGTTTTCCAAAACATGCATGTACCAATTACTTCCTTGTGTGTAAGGGAAGGTGAACTATTTACAAAATACTTTCAGGTGAACGCAAGTGCACACGTGCACACTCCTGCACATAAAAGGTGACCTCCTCATCTTTTCCATATTAGAAAATGCTTTCATGTATTGATTAGGAAATACTAAACAGGGAGTTGCAGGTGAGCAGATTTTTGAAACTGCCTGATCAGTAAGGACTAAATTGTTCCTTCAGGCCTAAATGTTGCAGAAGATCTCAGGAGTCACAACCGAGACCAGATTTTAAAGTTCCCATCTAAGACCTAAAATAAGTAACTAATGTGTCAAAATACATTAGCACATTATAAAATGTGATCTGTGTGTATCTGCCTAATAGACTGCTGGCATCTTGAAAAATTTGACCTACATGTGGATGCTAGGCACTTAAAAGTATAACCCTATGCACTGTTGAAAATTTAATCTTAAACATGAATACTGGCTGTCTAGCCAGTAACACAGGAAGAGAAAAGGGCCTCCACTTGCCATCACAATTTCTGGTCTCACTATCTTACTGACTCTTAAAAAAAAAAAAAAGAAAGAAAAAAAAAAGAAAGAACCCTTTCAGTACCGAAGGAGTGCGAACTGAGAAGCATCTTGTGCATGTTAACATCATGAAGCACAGAGCAGCACAGATGCCAGAAAAGTTACATGATCATCTTATCCTAAGAAATGTAGCTCTTACCTGCAGCTTATTTATCCTTCCAGACACCATAACAACATACTCAGAGCACTAGGCTATTACAATTAAATAATATTATCATAGTAAAAATTAATTGATAGAACCCTATAAATGATATTTCATAGAACATCATCTTTATTACCAGTGTAGACTGGGGTTTATAATATGTTGCAAAATACTGTATTTAGTTTCTAACAATGTCATTTTTGCAGCTGGTACAGCTTAGAAACAAATTTGAGAAAAGGAAATTGCCAGGATAGTCAGAGTTTTCCTGTCTCATAAACACGGTTTCTTCCTCCTAGTCCATTTTCATGTAATCACATCGGTTGCACCCCCAGTGCTTAGAGAAAACAAGCAACTCCCCTGTCACTTGTTCGGTTTTTGGGATTGGTTGGCTGTTTCCTTCTGGAGTTTGGTGTAGTAACCGGATAACTTTGTGATGTTTCTCACCTGTTTATGAGTGAGGTAGCCACTATCCCCACAGCCATTATGTGCTCGGAGCTTGAGCATCCCAGGGGCGAGGCAGGCTGGCGAGGCAGGGAGGCCTGCGGTGGCAGCAGGAGGACAGAGCCCCAGGTCCCCTCATCCCAGTGCATGGTCGCCAGCGAAGCTGCGCTGCCTCTGCCCCCGGCCAGCTCTCTGCTTGCATGTGCATTTCCTGGGAAGCAAATCCCCGTGGCTGGGCAGGAAAGGCCCTGTGTGAAGTGCCGTGCCACCAATCCAACGGTGGGCAGCCGCTGTTGGCAACCCTCCTTTTCCACAGCAGCGTACCAGTGGCTCTCAATGGTAATTTCAGCAATTACTTCTGTCTCGTAGTGCAATCCAGACTAAGACCTTGTTCACTAAAACCAAGCGTACAAGCTTCTGTTTTACTATTTTGGTTTCCACTGCCTCTAATCCCTATGGACAAGGAATTTGTAGTTTATTGCTCATTAATTTCCAACATATATTCTGATTGAAGTGTCTGTTTCCAATGGAATAATCCAGATCTCAGACCGTTTTTGCCATACTCTTTTGCAAGGGAAAACACTCCTGTTTGTGTCCTTGTCTCTTAGCCTAAACATGCAAACCCCAGCAGATAGTTCTGTTCAGGGAAGACAGGCAAATGGATGTTCAAAGTTACGTGTGTTTGTTGGCCCTACACAGGGAGGACCAAAGTCACTATCCGAGGCAAGTTCACTTACAGACTGGAAAAGGATGGGAGTTATTGCTGTGTGAGGGAACCAGGAACCTAGTTTGATTTGGCATCAGCAATTTCCATGGGTTACTTCTATCTTAAGCAATATGCTTTTCAAAGTGTCACTTTGTTGTGTTTCTCCTATAAATTATACACAAACACAACATGGACAAGCACTTTGCAGAAAAGCACGTTTTCCTCTGTAAATATGTCTCACATTTCAGGCAGGACAGGGTGGACATCTGTAATTCTGAAGGAATCTCTCCCATGTGAACACGGTGGTGGTTTTTGTGTGTGGTGTTTTGGTTTTTTTTTGGATTGACAATATCATCCAAAAATAATTTCCTTTTATTTCAGACATAGCCCAGAGTATGATTCTGTTCCCCTTAGTTACAGTCAATGTTCTCCTTAAAGTCAAAAGCATTGTGTACTGTTCTTGCTTTTCATCTCATCCAGTTCTTCCAGCATCCAGCAACTCCCTAACCTGATTTATCCATTTTTGGTTTGTGAGCTACTCCTCTGTATGGAACCACAGATGTCACTGTGATTGCTATCTTTCAAGTACCTTCCTCTACTTGTTGATATTTGCCCCTCTGATGTGCTTTATCAGCATCTTAATGTGTGTTCACTGCTGCATACTCCCTGCTGCTTGATTCACTGTAATAATTTCTGACTTTATGCTGCCTGAATTTTCAGACGTGAAGAAATACTTCACTTGAGACCCCTGGGTTTCCTCTGCTTTCTTCTTACTGATGTATATTATATACACAATACAAACATACCAGTCTCTATCTTTCCTGAGAGCAGTATTTTGAGAGGTCTCCTTGCCCTCATTTCAGGTGCTTTCCAAACTTCAGCTAGTTCTTCCCCTTTGTGCTGTGTTCTGAATTATTCCTGGGTGTCCTGGATGTTTGTTTGCTGCATTTGAGATGAAGCTTGAATTTTAAACGAGGTAGATTGTAATCTCCATTTGTATCTGGACCTTGCGGTGTTTCTCTTAGACGAGAACTCTGTTTTTCTCTCATTTCTGCACAATGATGCAATCAACTGGCTTTCTGTGGGGCTGATCAGAAGAGGTGCAATTCTGTTTTCCCATGCTGTGATGGTGAAACAACGTGTTTGCAAGGATAAAAAGAGACTCTCAAAGCAGAGCTCAATGAGTCCATGCCCTAACTTGTTGATCTCGCCCTCCCCCATTGCACTGGGGCACTGATCAAAAACTTTTCCCTCCCTTTGGATTTACATCCCATGTTTTCAGCAGTGTCTTGTATCGATGAGTCTTGTGTCTGGTGAACACCAGCCTGGGATGCTTTTTTTGCAGGATTCTTAATATCAAATCCTGTTTGCTTCCAAATGACAATACTATCAAATTACCCTGTTTGTTTTCATTCTTTATAAAGGCACTAATTTTTAAGTGTCTTACATCTGGGTATAGGTTTTCTTATTACCTGTGTAGAATGCAATTGAAGCCATTTCAAAAAAAAAGAAAATAATTTCTGTTTTTTTTTCTTGGTATAAAAAAATTAAAAGAACATTCAAAATTTTGTACTTAACTTACAATTTAATTTCATATTGTCTGTGGAATTATTTCTTTACTTCTGGATTGTTGCACAGAGTCTGTTTTTCCTTAAATTATAGCGGTGCTTGTTGACATTGCCCTCTCTTATGAGTGTGGACTAGACTTATCAGTGACAAGTTAACCTGCTCTGAATTCACTTCAGTGTCTGCCAGTCTGTAGTTACTGCAAAGATTTCTTTTATTTTTCCTCTTCTTTTCCCCTTGGCTAGTTCAGCATTTTCAACCCTTTTCCTTATTTTCAAAGGCTTACGCCTGAGGGATTAAGATCTACATTCGTTTAATATGTGGAGTAAAGTGGAAGTTCCAAACTCCAAGGCTAAAACTTGAAGAAGTATATTTGGAGAGATTAATATTTTCCTGAGAAATCTGTGCGCTGAATCATCGTCTAATTAAATAGCACAGATTTTTAGTGAGTTTACATTTAAACATTAGCAGCCCTTAGAATGGGTAAAGCTGAAATGAGTTTGAATCTTTTCTGTAAATGGAAAGTTAAATTATCATAGTAATTTGATTAAATCATTTTTAAATCTTCCAAGCCAAATAGCAGTTTTAAGGGAATAGTTTGAAGTTGTAGTCACTGGCTGTAAGTGCCTCTCTCCCCGCTGTTTTTTCTTATTCCATTTCCTGTGCCATTCTCTGATCTATTTGCCTGGGTTTGAGTTTCGAAGCGCCGGTCCATGGATTTCAAAGACAACAACAAATATATTAAACATTTTACTGCTGTTTCTCTTCCACATCAGCAATTGCTCTGTTTACCAGAGGGATGCTGTACGGTCGCATCCAGACTCCATCCATGTATTTCCAAGCTCAGTTGCAAACGCTGATTCTGGGAAGAACCAGACCAACTTTATACAAGGTTAAAAGCTGAACATTTATGGTCGGGTGCTCCGGAAAGACCTGTCTCTCTATGCAGCAAGGTGTAAAAATGTTTTTTTTTGGAAGAATCAGCCTTTGACCCGCCAAGAATTTTGTGGCTGCTAAAATGCTCCTATCCCATGCTCCTAATATTTCTGGGTTGTCTGTATACCTGGCCCTGCACTGTGGGCTTGGGGAGAGGAGGAAAAGCTGTGTCATTTCTGCACAAAGTGTGCGTGGTTTGTGGCAAATGATTTGGAGTAGCCCATCGTACCCGTGCTCTGTACCACAACTGTGAATATCTGAGGACTTGGTGAAGAGCAGGGGAGCAATGAAGCCAATTTGTTTGGGGTTTGCATTCCAAATTAAGCCGAGTGATTGGACACCTTGCCTAAGACATTGGTCACGTTTGTCTGTGTGTATTAGCATCTCTGTGTTGATTACATTCTGTTTGTAGGATACAGGATTCAGGGATTTTCTCTTATTGACACAGAATCATTTAATAGAATTGCCATATTAGAAGACTATCAAAAATGTATGGATTTGAGGAATGGGCTCACATTAATTAGAACTAAATTTTGCTAGAGGTACCATTTCCCTGGCATCTTTCTTAAAATGCTGTGGCCCTCTTTTTTCCTAAGAGAGATATTTTTTGGTTTCTCTGCTTTCAGCACAGTGCACCTCGATGTGCAGTATCACATCCCTGCAGCGTATGTCTCACTGCATGCTTCCTAGAGCATGTATCCGCTAAGACTCAGAATTATTAAACGTGAAATTCCCAAAGGACTCCATTATGTGTAATTAACAGATAAACTGTCATCAGAATCAATAAAACGTGCTAAATGATCCAAACTTGTATATAATTAAGTGTCTGTTTTAGAGCAGGAGCTGTAACTTTTTTTTTTTTTTTTCAATTTGCACATTTGTTTTGACAATAGAAGCTGGAACATTTTGGTTAACCTGTTACTTACTGGTTTGTGTTTTGGTTTCATATGTTTGTGTTTAAAAAAGAGAGGTATTTACTATCCAGCCTAATTGTCTGAGGAAGTAGTTATATGTAAGCTTTCAGGAGATGAATCTTAGATGCATCTTCATTCTCAGAATATAATTCAAGTATTTGAAGCACGTGGAAAATTTGTTGCTGTTGTCATCAACAGGGGAAAAGCATGAGGCCCACGCTCATCTAGTGCATCATAGCTGCTTAGTACAGGAGCTGGAAACAGTGCTGGAAGTGGGTTCTTCCCTGTCCAACTTCTCAGTCATTAACCTGCCTGAGAGCAGGAGCTTTATTCAAAAAAAAAAAAAAAAAAGAAAAGAAAAGAAAAAGAAACAAAATCCGTAAGGTGCAAAGCAAGCATTGTACTAACTAGATTTTTCAAGGAGATGCCCTAATGCAGCCGTGGATTCACTGTCCCAGCTTCACCCTGCGCTAAGCTCGCACAGTGTCCCTAGGACATGCACCCCCTCGCAGCAGTTACATTCTCATATGGTGCTTTATTTACTCTGTAAGTCCACGGGCCAAAATCCCAATTCTGGTAGCTGATCAGGGGTGTTTGGTGGCCTATTTCACAAATGGCTGTCCTTCCTTACTTGCGTTCACCTCTCTTTGGACCACATTGCTTTTTCTTTGGCATTTATGATTACATAAAAGTCAGAGAAATAGGGCTGCTCGTCTGAAGTCATCTCAGCATGGTCCAGTAACTGCGTGTTCTCAGGGACATCTTCCCCTTTTGTATTTATGCTGTTTAGGGTTTTACAGTTATTTCAGTTAGATCTTTTCTTTTTATTTCACACTTCCATTGCTTTAATCTTTCTGGGTCATGTAGCAGCTTAGTTTAGTTCCTTGTGTGCATTTTGTCTGGGCTTCTCACTCAATACTTACACCACCAAAACATCTCACCTGGAAAGGTACAGGACGAGGTGCTTGCTTTGAGTGATTAAAAAAAGTTGCAAAATCCCAACAACAACAAGGTGAAGCATCCTCTGAGTGAGAGGGAGGAAAGGATTACACCTGGTAGGAAATGATAGCTTGATAGAGCAAAAGCTGCTCAGGACCATGTTAAGTGTTGCCTCTCTATATGAATATGCCTGAGGGAGAAAAACTTTGCTAAGCCTATCAGGAAATCACATCAAACCCTCTTTTCCCTTGTGTCAGTGAAGTGGTCCTAATCCTGTCATTTTTATGTAGCCATGAGCACCACCGACCAGCGGGTAATGACCACAGCTTCCAATCCCTCAGCCTCGGAGCCTGCCGCAGAAGTCTACCAAGCTTTCACATAACGGGGCAGTCATTCTTGCATCCCTGATAAAATGCGGACTTCAGCTCGTACAGCCATTTGCCCTTTGGCGCTGTAATTTCTTTGACGCAGTAACTGTAAGAGGTGGTTTATGGAGCAGCTCGGGCAACCGTTTTCCTAGTTTGAGGAGGATGAGGAGAAGGATTACTTACTTACCCAAGAGTTAATTATACATTTGTAGCTCCACTGTGGTTCCGGATAGCGTTCTGAAGGTCAATATAGAAATAAGTGGGTAATTATCTTCCTCCTCTGTAAAAGAGGACAGCACCAGTGAAAGAGCTGTGCAGCCACTGGGTTACCTGACTTTGTGGCACACCAAACTGAAACCTCTTGTTGCTCCTTTGTTTTGCAGACTCAATGCACATAGAGGATGTTGAGGCAGTGCAGAAACTTCAGGACGTCTTACACGAGGCTCTGCAGGATTACGAGGCCGGACAGCACATGGAAGACCCACGTCGTGCTGGCAAGATGTTGATGACTCTCCCACTTCTGAGGCAAACCTCCACCAAGGCTGTGCAGCATTTCTACAACATCAAACTGGAAGGCAAAGTCCCCATGCACAAACTTTTTTTGGAAATGCTGGAGGCCAAGGTCTGACTAAAGCATCATGGGCTTTCCC
Source organism: Anser cygnoides (assembly GCF_040182565.1). NCBI lineage: Eukaryota > Metazoa > Chordata > Aves > Anseriformes > Anatidae > Anser > Anser cygnoides. Next base: position 21,349,830 of record NC_089875.1, on the reverse strand, counting down.
ATCATGCACGTTTTAAACAAAAAAAAAAAAAAAAAAAAAAAAGGGAAAATAAACAGGATAATAATGGCAAAGAAACTTAGTGTTTAATTAAGGAAAAAATGACTGCACTGATATTTAGCAGCAAGACTGTGAAGCAGCTTTCAACTTTTTCTTCTGTGTCTTTCTGATGCAGTTTTTCCTTTTCCTTTTCTCTCTTTTCCTTTCTGTTCTTTCCTTTCCTTTTTCCTTTTCTCTTTTTCCTTTGCTGCTGAACTTTTTAAAAGAGGTCTCTAATTGAAGAGAGATGGAAGCCAGGCCTGCCAAAGGATGGAAATCCATAATATGGATGCCAGTGAACTTATTATGAACCATAATGTCCCCAATGACAAAGGAATCAAAGAGAGAACCACCGTACCTAGCAGTACAGTACAACACGATGAACTGACTGAATGCAGTATTAGATTTCATAGGAGCAGTCTCTAATTAGACGACTAAGCGACGATGCATCGGCTGCTTCTTATCATTGCATTTTCCATCTAGATCAGTTACAGCCATTTGATTCCTTAATTGTTTTTTCAAGTCTTCCAGATATTTCTTAGGTTAGCTACAATGTAACTTTTTCAGGGAATAGTTTAAGCTTTATTCATTCATGCAATACTAAAGAGAAAGAAATACTGCATTTTTGTGCTGGCTTGAACAATGATGAACAATAATGAAGGACAAATGAATCCTGAAGGAAGATTTTTTTAAATGTTTTGTTTCTTCTTACTAACGGAGATTTTTTTGTACCAGCTTTACCAGTTTTCAGCCATTTATTAATGTGGGAATTTATCTTACTAAAGCAATAGTTGAAGGGAAGGTGCATATTATCACGGATGCAATTTATGTTGTGTGCCAGTCTGGTCCAAAACATCCAGTTTCTTAACATGAGCTCCAGTTTATAACTAAATGTTCACTGACTCAAAGGATTAGATTACACCTACCGTATATCTGAGTAGTCTAACACTTAAATACTCCATGTCAAGTACCAATCTATAAAGGTGTAGGAGACAGCAACTGTACAAAGGTGTAGTTGCTGTGTGATTTCTAACTGCTTCAGTTGTCAATGAATGAGATACTGCCTGTTTGCAAAATTATAACCTTACACACAGGAAAACCCTCAGAACCGATAGTAGCTTAGAGGCAATAAGGCAAATGCCAATGTCTGCAAAATCAAGAAATCAGAGTAGTAGACTTCTGACCAAATTCAACAATTTAACACTTCTATACCTTATTTATTGATTTAGATTTTATTTTGTAAATTGCAATTGTTAACAAGTAGCTAAACCAGTATATGTGCTTTTCAACCAGTATTGTCACAGCATGAAAGTCAGTCAGTTTCAAGACTGTTAAGAGGTGTAATCTAATGTATAAACCAATTAGATGCCCCCAGAAAACTACAGTCGCTAAATAACCAATAAACAATAACCTCCATCCAATGCTATACCAATGTACCAGTGTTAGTAGCTGCTCCCTGTACTATGTGAACATCCTTATTCTATGTACACAGATGTAATTAAAATTGTAATCCTAACAAACAAAAGAAATGTAGTTCAGCTTTTCAATGTTTCATGTTTGCTGTGCTTTTCTGAATTTTTATGTTGCATTCAAAGACTGTTGTCTTGTTCTTCTTGTGGTGTTTGGATTCTTGTGGTGTGTGCTTATAGACACAGGGTAGAATTAGAGACAATATTGGATGTACAATTCCTCAGGAGATTACAGTAGTATATTCTATTCCTTACCGGTAATAAGGTTCTTCCTAGTAATAATTAAGAGATCGAAACTCCAAACAAATACTCGTTATGATCAGATACACGTCGAAATCATAATATTTTCAAAACAAGGGATAATTTCTGTAACAGTTTATTATAGAATACCAATGTATAGCTTAGAAATAAAACTTTGAATATTTCAAGATTATAGATAAGTCTAATTTTTAAATGCTGTAAATATAGCTTTTATTCAATCATCTCTCAGATGTTGTTATTAACTCGCTCTGTGTTGTTGCAAAACTTTTTTGGTGCGGACAAGTTTCCAAAACTATTGCTACGTTGTGTGCTTTAAACAAAATAACAATGGGTTGATGGTCCATCAGCCTTGTGCTAGAAAAAAAAAAAAAAAAAAGTGTATCTATCATTAGCTATATGGGACTATATTGTAGATTGTGTTTTCTCAGTAGAGAAGTGACTGTAGTGTGATTCTAGATAAATCATCATTAGCAATTCATTCAGATGGTCAATAACTTGAAATTTATAGCTGTGATAGGAGTTCAGAAATTGGCACATCCCTTTTTAAAAAATGTCAAAAAAAAATACAACTCCTGGGAAAAAGGTGCTGATTCTATAAGATTATTTATATATGTAAGAGTGCAAAAAAAAAGTTTATTTTCCAGAAAGTTTGTGCAGGGTTTAAGTTGCTACTGTTCAAGTACACTATATATATATAAATATATAATATAAATATTGTTTTTGCTGTATCACATTAAAGAACTTGGGCTTCAGGGTCAAAAGCCAATTGACTAGAAATATACAAAAAAAAAAAAAGATGTGTTAAAGGCACACGGTGCAAATTTTAGTTTTCATTTTCAGTAATTTTTTGGAGCTGCAAAAGAACAAGTATCTCAAGACTGTAAAAGCATTACCTGAAATATAGCTAAAAGAACTGCACGGGCTTTATAATATTGTTCATCTTAAACCTTGCTGGAGAAGAGTTCTTTCAAGACCACTTACTTAATGTGAAGTGTTGGGAAAATTTCAAAGGGTGTATGTTTTAGCCATAACAATTTAATTTCTATTTTTGCTTCATTTTTTAATTTTTTCTTATTTAAAGCAATATGATTGTGTAACTCCCAGAAGTTACACATTTGTTTCAATCAGATCAGATTGTTGTATTTATTCCACTATTTTGCATTTAAATGATAACATAAAAAGATATAAAAAATTAAAACTGCTATTTTTCTTATAGAAGAGAAAATGGGTGTTGGTGATTGTATTTTAATTATTTAAGCGTCTCTGTTTACCTGCCTAGGAAAACATTTTATGGCAGTCTTATCGTGCAAAGATCGCAAAAGGACAAAAAAAAAATTAAACTGCTTATAATAATCCAGGAGTTGCATAATAGCCAGTAGTTAAAAAGCGAAACAAAACAAAAAATAAAAACAAACATGTCTATAGCTGTAGATGGGCTTCACATCTGTATAGCAATCAACTGTATATTTTTGTGATGTGTATCATACCGTGTGCTCCAACCAATGTCCATTTGTGTAAATGTATTTATTTTATATTGTATATATTGTTAAATGCAAAAAGGAGATATGATTCTGTAACTCCAATCAGTTCAGATGTGTAACTCAAATTATTATGCCTTTCAGGATGATGGTAGAGCAATATTAAACAAGCTTCCACTTTTGATTGCTTTTATTTTATTTTTTGTGTTGTGGGGTTTTTTTGGTTTTATTTTCTTTTTCTAAGAAGGAGACAAACCAATTAGCATTACCTTTTGTTACTTCCATTCAAAGAGTAGCAAGCATTACCCCTCTTCCCTCGAAGTACAATATGAGTGTAAATAAATGCTATATAAAGCCTTGTCAGAATGAATTCCGGGGTGGTACAAGACATTTTGCATATTTAAGAGTATGCAAAATGTCTCATAGCACATTAGAATTCAGGCTGACAGGCCTTTATATAGCACTTATTTAATCTTAAAGCATCTTCACATCAACCTGCATTACTCAAAATCATTGCCTCTCTGTCAATGTCATAAAAGAAAACTTTCCCACTATTTTAAGATCACATTAATATCATCTGGAGGTACTTATTTGCTTTCTCATCAACAACCGAGTCTATCATTCATTTCCTACCGTAGGAGATTCCTTTTGTGTGTTCAGGTAATAAAAAGAAAAAAGAAATCTGTATCAATTTGATCCAGCTTTTCTGAATGGAAGTAAACAGCCACAGGAGCGATAATATAGATTGGTGTTAATGAAGAGCACCGATAAGTCTTCAAGATCCAAATGGTTCAAATCCGACAGTAAGTGGCCTCGCAGCCTCTTGCATCCGAAAGGCTGCAGCCCCGATTGCTTGGGGTCAGCCCGCGCTGCCTGTGGACCCTTCTGGAACCATCACAGAAGTGCTAATGTGTGCTTTTCTTGCTTTTTAGCTTGTCTTGATAGTATTTTGTCATTGTGTATGCCAACATATTTCTCACCTTCGCTGCTGGCCATTCCCTGGAGATTTTGGCCGATGACACAAAGGCTACCGAGCAGCGTGACACCTGGGGACAGGAGCTACCAGGGGCTCTTTGCGCGTCGCGGGCTGCTGGTACTAAAATGGATCCCCTCGGAATGGGAGGGGATCGCTTTACTGCTGTTAGGACCATCTATATTTTAACTGTACTTAATAATTAGGGGTTTTCAGTAAAAGGAGCAGCAGAACAATGGGAAGTTTAAGGACTCTTCAAAGGAAGATGTTAGTGTTGACAGTGGTGCCTGCATGCGTACACTGGCATTTGTGCATACACACACAGTGCACAGAACTGCTTTTCACCCCTCTTCAGTGTTCTGATTTGGAACTATTGCAAAGTAGCTCTTCAAAGGAAAACTAATACTGCACCATGCCTTAAGAGTGAAAAAACGGGTGTTAAAATTTCTCACGCACCAAGGGGAAAGAAAAACACTTGTCAACAGCGGTGCTTAGTCTTCCTCAGCACGGGATTGCACCTACTCGCTGGTGAAATGTTTTCACATACAATTTAAAAAATCTTAATTAGCATTTCTGTACCACTTTTTATCAGGGGCTTACGCAGCACTGTACTATCATAAATCTAACATTACAGAAGAGAAAATACAGGAGGGAAAATACAGGGAACAGTGAAATACAGCGACTTCGAGGGATGCAAGTCTGCAGAGTTGATTGGGTTGTAGGTGGTGTTTTTTTATTATTATTATTGTTATTATTTTTCCTTTTTTATATTTTTTTTTCTTTTAAAACCTTGCCCTGTCTTTGCAGCAAAGCCAGGAAGTGGATAGAAACCCAATGGAAGTGTTTAGGTAGGCAGAAACGTTTTGCTAGGTATCTGTGGGGAATTTGGCTAGGAGCACAAACGTCTCTAAACTATGAAAATTGCTACGAAATCTTGAAAGCAAAGAAAGGGCTTGGGGCAGTGGCATTAGTAGCTCAACCAGCATGTGCTGCTACCACTTGCCATCCAGTGCTAAAGACTTAAAGCGCGGCTGCAGCAAGGCCACTTTACTAAAATACGGAGACTGGCAAACCGGCAGTGCTCCCGTGGTGGCTATGGCTCATCTCAGCAAAAACGAGATTTCGACTGACACAGTCTGCATGCCCACCCCCCTGCCCAAATAAGACACGCCAGCCCCGTGTGGAAGCATGGCTTTGCCACAGCGGCAGTCAGGTTGACGGGCGTCTGTCCCTGTCCCCACGTCAGGCTGGCCGCCGAGCGCTCCTCTCCTCCCACGCTGTTACCCTGGCACCGTCTGCATGCGCAAGCTGGCCAATGCCGTCAATATTGATGCAAAAGGAAACCGTGCCACGTGCCGAGGTGGCTACTAGATGGCACGGGATTTCTGAGGGGTTATAAGTGTTCTTTGGAGCTTCGCATCCAAGAAATCACTTCTCTTGACTTGATCTGGGCTTTTTCGTTCGGGTGGTTGTTTCATTGACCTTGTGGGTTTGCAGTGCAAAAGGGTCTGGCAAGCACCAATAAAAAGTAGTCTGTGGTGGTCTCCCCTTTCTTAGAGATGGAAAAGGAACAAAAATCCTGCAGCAATCAATGCTATTACATGTGCAGTTACGTGGACTTCTTAATACACAATGCCAATGCTGCTGCAATGCAAATAGAAGTTAACCATGAAAAAAAACAAAGTCAAAAAAAAAAGACGGATTTGGATAACCAAGATAGGAATATTGCCCTTAGAGGTACAAGCTCCCATGCTGTAGCACTATAAATGTCCTCCTGTGGGATCACCTGGCAATACCCTACTGGGAAAAAAAAAAAAAAAAAAAAAGGCTCATTCAGCAGAAAGCATGTCCTTTTTTCTTTTCCTTTTCCTTTTTTTCTTCTTTTTCTATCTTTTCCTCTTTTCCTTTTCCTCTTTTTCCTCTTCCTTTTCCTTTTTTCTCATTTTGTTTTGGTTTTGACCATTACTTATCCTGGCTTCTGCCCTAAACTGAAGAAAGGAAGAAAAGGAAAGCCTTCATCTGTTTTCTGAATTCTGAATTTAGTTTTTCTGCAGAGGCTGTTCATTCTCCTTAACAGATTTTTTTTTCTTGCACTACCCCTTTACTTTGCATTTTGTCTTTCTAGTGTAATGTAGGTCTCTGATTTCACAAGGCACTTTGTTAATTACTATATCCTTCGTTATACAGCCTGGCTGCAGTATCTGCATTACAAGGAGTGTGTTTTTCCTGTCTGATAAGCTGCTGATTCTGTGTATATAGATTGTTTCTCCTCTAGCATACAATTCACAAACTTCCTCCTTGAGGCTGTGCTATATAAAACAAACAAACAAACAAACAAAAAAAAACCTAAGCACAGGAAAGAATATGGGTACATTTACTTTCTCTTAACAGTTTTTATTCATAAGTGTTCAAAAGTGTTTGCGTTGATGCATCCTGACTGTGCTAATTGTTACCGTTTTGTTAAGATTAAAAGCCATTCTTCCTTAGTGTTCAAATTCTCAAGGCCAGTTTCTTACAATCTCTGTTAATATAAAAAAGCAAGTGGTGGTAGATTGATTACACGCAGGATCTTATTATTAAACAGAACAGAAAAGAAAGGAATTTCAAAATATAATCCTCCGTTCCCAGGAGTATTTGTCTTGTTCTCCATGAAGTTAAAGGTCTGAAATAATGTGCCCATCAGGAGCTCAATGTTGCATGTCCATGCCAGTTGGTCCAAGGGCTTGTTATGATGGTAATGACCTGCTGAAACGTGAGCTTTGATGGCAACAATACAATTGCTACCAGCTCACCCGCTGGGAGAAATATTTTATTATTGTCAAATGCCCTCCGCAGAGATTTGTTTTGCCTGTTCCTGTTTAAATTAAATTCAGAGCAGAACTGCATTATTATTTCTCTAGAGTATATTTGAAATAAACAACTAGTCTCCAAATTTAGGATTCCTGGTTAGTTTAAATTTTCTTATTAGCAGAAAAATTACAATAGGTGACAACATAGCTGCAGGAATATTATTATGGCAGCCATACAAGAGATTTACACACTGAGAGCATGGCCTAAAAGCACAAGAACTCCCTTCTACTTTACAAATGCCAGCCAAATTAATAATTAACTGTGCCATAAATTCTACAGCCTTAAAGAATGATGTCAATGCTTTTCTGTGTCACACTAGAGGAATTTTGTCATAAGACTAAGCGGGGCTCTTTATGAAGAGTGTTACTTAGATGTAGAAAGCAGACCCAGAAAACAGACCTTGCCACTCTGCATTACAGCAGCTCAGTGAACAAGTGACAGCAGGACTTCAGAGTCATTTACTGCTGCTTTCTCAAGGCAAAACTACGTCCTTACGCCTGTGAAACGGAGCAAATTTTGTTACACATTAAATGGGCCAGATTATCTCTTCCACGAGCTAAAGAGACAACACTAAATCCCAGCTCATGTAATTTCCTTCAAAATTGTTCTGCTCAGGCTGGGTGTTCCCAGGAGCGCCACCAGCAGAATTATCCGGCGATTCAGCCGTACTTACACTGGCAGATGTCTGAGATTTAAGGCAGTCCCGAAGCCTTAGCACAAATCCCGTACCTCTCTGCTGCCTCGTGGCCTCGTCTCGCTCATCAGCCGCTGCCCGCTGCTGAGCAGCCGGCACTGTGGCCTGCTTTGATGAAAATGATTTTATCTGGTGAGGCACTTCAGCACAGGACGGGCATCTTAGCACGGGCAAGGTGGGCTCCGCAAGCTGCTGGATAGAGGGCAGGCCATCCGCCTGCTCCAAAATGCCAGCCTGCTACTAGAGGAGTTACCAAATTCCTGGAGAGGGAGGGCTGCTGACAGGGAGGCGAGGGCTGGGGGATGCCTCCCCTCGCAACGATTCCCCTTCTGCTTTGCAAATCGCACTCCTAACACTCTCCAGTTTAAGCTACCATACTCTGTCTGATTTCACAGCTTCACTGTGAAGGTCCACAAGGTGAGGGCTGGCTGTCGGAGGAAGTCAGTGGGGGCACACATATTGGGCTGCGAGGGCAACACGCCAGTACCAGAAGTCAATGGGGCTCCTCTGTGGTTCTGAAAGGAAAGCCTGCATAACACCCTCGGTAGTTTCCCACTTTACTGCTTCCCCTAATTAAATGATAATAATAAACCCACAACAACTGGATCTGCAGGCCAGTGAAAATCTCATATATCTCAAATATCATGAAAAAGAAGGGCTTCGGCCTTCCCTACGGCCTGCTGGCTTCCTGCTGCAGGACTTGCCCGGTACACAGGTTGCTCTCCTTACCCTCCCCTGAACTTTCACCTAATGTTTTCTCCTTTCCCACATAACGAAAATGTGTTAATGAAGCAAATGTCTGCAGCCCATGGCAGCTGAGCCGTACAACTAAGCTGCAGACATGGTCCGTCTTCCTGAGGTGGCCTTTGGGCCCCAGCCCCTGCCCACGGCTTCCACCACAGCTCACTCCCTCCAGGCTGCCCCATTCTGCTGCCACACCTCCACATACTCATACAGTGGTTTCCCGTGACCACAAAAGAAGTGCTGAGCGAGAACTAACCCCCTGCCCAGCCTCCTCTCACTCTTCTTCCCTGAAGGGTCAGCACTGCACCACCAAAGCTGTCCTGAAAACATGAAGTGACCAGAAAAATCATGTAGCCATTTCCAGTGGAGAGCCCTCTGCTCATTGCATTTGGGCCCTGATTCTGAGAAGAAATTGCCCAATCTTTACTGGATTTAAAGGGGAAAAATTATGCATTTCCTTCCAGGACTTGTGCTTTTACGAACCTGCTGTAAGGCACAGAGGGGCAGCGCAGGACAGATGCAGGCTGAAAGCCCTTGGCTCGCAGGGACTCTGAGTTCAGGGCCCCAGCCCAGGCTTTTGCTTCCACTTGAAAAAAATATTTACAGTAGCAGCATAAATTTTACTGGGGCTGGCCCTAAGGATACTCTCAAATAGAGGTTATATGTGTCCCTAGCATTATCGCGAGTGGTAGTTGGACAAGGCAGATTGTAATCTCAGGCTTGGTGGTGGGCATTGCAATCCAGAGCAGCCTCACTAGAAATGCAGAAACCAGGCCTGCTTGTTAATAAAGAAAAAGGCAGGGCATCCAATACAACCTGATTCTTGTTATGGAAAAACCTAGAAGCTGCATTACCAAATTCTTCCTACCTTACCTGGAAAACAGAGGAAAAAAAAAAAGTAAAAACACTGTAACGTAGTCTCACTAGACACTTGTTTCTTGTTTTTAATCCCTTCTGTCTGGCTGTCACTGCCCCTGGCAGTTGTACATTCCTCCAGAAGACTGAGATCAGCCACATCCTGCTGCGTCCTGGCTTGCCTCCTTTTCTCTGCACAAGGCACCCTAAAAGCTATGGCACAAGCCTTGTACAACTGCGGCTGCTTCCACAGCGTTTAAATCTGCGAGGTACAACACAAATAGCTTACAGCAGCACCAGGGACCTGGCTGGGAGTGTTTTCTACTGAGCAGCATGGGGCAAAGGAACACAAAATCATTTTAATCAGTCTCTGTCCTGCTCTGGTTTGGTTACATGAGCTTGGACAGGACAGCTACCAGCTCTTTTCCATCCATAGGGTGGAGGTAAGCTCCCACATCCCACTAGTACTGTGGGAAATGTTGAATCAGTACAAGTGGTTAGGGAGCACTTGGTATTTCTGTGTATCCCACTCCTTACAGATGGGTAACAGAAAAAGTTGTGGGAGGGCATTAGTGGCTTCTTGAGGCCAATGCCACACATTGTAAGGGAACAAAAAAGGATTACAGACAACTACAACACTGTGCTGGTTTTGCTTTGTATCTCAGACTGGAGTAAAATGAACAAGTTCTTTTTTTTTTTTTTTTTCTTTTTTTTTTTTGATGACTCTTTGTCCTCTGCCTTTTATATCTTACATGCTGACTATGGCCACAAAAAAAAAAAAAAAAGTCTTTGATATATTTGTGATTGTGGTACATTGATGGATTTCAGGCAAATTGTTAAGATGGGCTTTGATAATGCTGTAAGACATAAACGTGCCTATACTTGCAATATGTGAGGTTTTACATAGTTCCTACATTGATTCCCTTGCTCCTTTGTCACCTAGACACAGAGACCCACTCGCAAGGTGACCATGACGAAAGGGTACAATGGAGAGGGGGGATCCCTTCCCCCTCCTTCCCTTGCTCCTTTACATTGACCAAATGTCTTTCTAAATGACTTGCTGAGCCAGGCTATTCTTATATCTTACATATAAATGGACTCTGTCTTACAACCAGAAGATTCAGGGGAAAAAAATTTCAGCTCCCAAAGTGAAAAGATTAAGGTCAGTCACTTTACACTACAAAACCTTTTCACAAGAGCAGCATAACAAAAGGATCTGCAGGCCTATCTGCAACATGGTTTATAGCTCCAAGAAAATCAGGAGATGCTATGACATCCTTTTAGAGGACTATGTCACTATTTTATAGACTTACAGCAGAAACAGCTGGGAAGAGGAAGGTGATATTAAGTGCAAAGCTAACTTGTTTCTCTACTTAGATTTACTCATGGGTCCTTTTTATGGGAAGAACATCCACAATGGAGTTGAGCATGTGTGATTCACAGAAAACACATCACGTTTGGATCACATTGGGTCACACGCTAGTGAATGTAATGGTGCCTGGTAACCAAATCACTATGATGGGTTGCTCTTATGCTTTACTTCTCTTTGTTTATTCCATCAGTGTTTAAAAGCAGGTGGCAGGAGCCCCGCGACTGAATACCTATGAAGCACAAGATCCTTGGATTGAGGCAGTTTAGAAGTTCTGTTCACAAAGTCAAATGATCTTAACAGATGTTCCAGCTTAAAAATAAATTATTTTTATTTGGCACTGTGGGCCAGCCAAATTGCACTTATTTCAGTAGACTTCATTTTGGCAAAGCAATGAGAAACAGGAAAGACTTCCCAAATGCATAAAAAATCAATTTTAAATTTAAAGACCGTGACAACAGCAAGGGGGGGGTCTGGGGTAGAGGTTGGCTAATATAAACAGATTTACAGTGGCCAGAAGGGGCAGCAAATAGTAGTCATCAAGCATGCCCAAAGATCCGGAAGAATCTGAATGTGAGACAGTCATGGCCATGTTGGAAGAGGAAGGCAAAATCTGCAGAGAGGAAAAGAGATCTGTAAATGAGAGAAAATGCAGCTGTGCAGAGAGAAAGCCAAATGTGGACAGAAAGAGAGAAGGAATACATGTAGAAATACAGAACTCATCAGGCAAAGAGGATAAAAATGCCGACTTGTCCTTTTGTTACATCCATTTTATAACAGCCTAACTGTCATGGAGTCAATACAGTTACATTCAGTTATTATTTTATTATTATTTCTAAATCAGCACAGAACAAGGGCTGAGCTCACAAGGCTACAGAGGTAGCAGGCATCTACTGGGACAAAGAGGCAATGTAACAGAAGAACAAGGACCTTGCTCTTTCATTTTGTGATTGAGTGCCAGCTCTACCCAGCAGATCGCCGTGCGGCTGAACACTTTGTCTGAGTGGCAGGGTGCCCTGGGGGGGCGTGGAGAGCTGCAGTGCCCTGGCTCCCATTTTCCCCTTCAACACTGCCCTGAGTGAAGGCTGGTGTGAGCTGGGCTGCCTCTAGAGGTGGCCAGGCTGCCTGGGCCCTGACTCGCACCTGCACACAGCTGAGGCTGCCAGGGGCTGCCCAGTTCGCCCTCAGCTATGAGTGGTGCCCCAGGACAAGTAGGCCTGGTTAGGAGGAGCTAATCCCTGTGTATTTGAGGTGGAAATTGCAGAGCTAGTCCTTTTCTAGAGTGAGTTGGCTTTGTGATGGAGCTTGTATGCGAGCTCTGGTCAGGGCCGAAACAGCTCCTTCTGTCCTGCCTTGGCCAGGCGATGTTGGAGAGGAGTATGTGTGTTAGGAGGAGCCACTCCTGAGGTGTCAGGTTGGTGGGTTGTTTTAAATGTGATTAAAAGCCTGGGCACACTGAAGCCAGTGTGGCTTATCACTCTTCGGACTGCGAAGGTGATGAAGCACTTCATAAGCATGTACAATTAAAGCACCCCTGATCTGAAGGGCTTGGAAACTGAAATACGGCATGGAGGGTAAGATAAAATTAAGGAATAACATGATAGGAGGGTACAAATAATAGCGAGAGGACCCTGCTCGGGTTGCTGTGTACCAGGCAAGTGCTGAATCAAGCTTGAGGGCTTCCTATAAGCTGAGAACAACAAAGCTTCATCCTGGTCAGCATGCAAACTGTTCTTTGCACTTTGTCAGCTGATGTTGAGCCGTGTGAAGGCAGGCTGAACTTTTATGTTCTGCTTTCTATCTGAGCAGCTATTTTTGGAATCTAATTACCACTGTTTAGGGAGTCAGGTTAATATATATTTGTGGGACACAGGATTAGAAAGCAGAAGGCCTCAGTTTGTTGGAAATCAATTTTAATATCCCTATGGCTGTGGTAGCATAAGGGTCAATATAACATACGTGTCTTATTTTACAATTAAGCTTCTATTTTACAATTAAGCTCCTTGATTTACTACACCCATGACACTTGAACTAGAAGAACTAGTTAGGAGCTTCATTTTTAGAGAAAAGGGAAGAAACAAAGATGCTATTTAGAAACCACTCCTAACCATAATTTCTTATTTCTCTGAATTTGTTATATGAATTCACTAAAATGTAAACATACATCTGTTCCTGAAAGAAAGCCATTTGAATGAAGAACAGTTCTACTGTTTTGGGCTTTTCTTTGCATTTTATGCTTATGGAAAGGTAGGAATGCCAGTGTTATTTCAGTGCAATGCTTACTGGCTTTTGACTCTTTAGAACATCAGCCCTCCAACTGGAGGGATCAATCTTTGCATTGGGCTGAGGCATACCTCTTGGGGTGAGCATAAGGAAACCTTAAATAGAAAAAGCTTTCCTCTGTGTTTCTGCACAAAGCTCCCTCCTACTTTCCAAGTGTATGGAAAGAATAACACTGCCATGCTTTATCCAGAGGAGATAGCTAGGTATGGCCAAAGTCTCTGGATTGGTGTCCTATGTGATGATCAGTTTGTAACACCTTCTCTTTCTCCCTTAAACTCTGAGTAGGAACACTCTTCTGTACACAAAAATAACCAGAAAAAAATATCATAAACCATCTATATTTCATTTTATGTGTTTAAAAAAAAAATGATTTTTAAAGGCACGGTATTTGCAGCTGGCTTTTAGTTGTCACTTGTTCAGGAGAAACACCTGTGAGCAGGACAGCAAGCATTCAGGTGCTCTCTAAATAGCCTTGAGCGGAAGAGCTGGGGTATCGAGGGTGCATATTTGTGGTGCTACAAGGACCATTAGGCCCTCTTTGGGGAGGGGAATTTTGTCTACGGAAAGGTGAGCTGGTGGGGATGGACAGAATATGTAGATTTAATAGGTTGAGCTGGGCAGATCTGGCATTGCTGGGGCCTGAACCATAATTATTTTGTGGAGCGCAGAAGAGGGAAGATGATATGTTTCTCCAGGGAACTAAGAAAGACCAGATCATGGAAGGTGTGTGTCTATGGATGAGTGGAAGCACCTCGAGCAAACGTGAAATAAGCAGTGTTTCAACTGCGAAGTTTGCTACCTGCTGTTAGCAAACAGGTTATGCTGAGAATAAAGACATTTTGATCAGGTTCTCCCATGGCTGTTCATAGCCCTCTGTAATGGCCTCAACTTGAACAAGAAGTGAAAGGGAAACCCACGTGCAAGCAGGTGAAGGCAATGCAGGTCAGGGGCTTCAGGCAGTAGCAATGATGAGTTCCCCTGTTCCTGGGAGTGGTTTTGTGGGGACATTTCACTCCAGGTCTTCTAGGCACTGTGTTCCTTGTAATTTGCTTTAGTCTCTGGCTTTCTCTGGAGACTGCAACATGGGTATTCATCTTTTTTTAATTTCTTCTGAACTGATATGCACTAACTACTGCCCAAGATGGTGTTTTCTTAGCAAGTACACGTGCCATTTTAACACTGGCTAAATGAGAAAAAATATTTTGTAAAATGTTTTTATTTTATGAACACATTAAACCAAAGTAATTTTGAAACAGTCTTAGTAAACAAACCAAGTTGAACTAATCTGCAGAGATTAATTTTGTTCTCCAGCCCCTGTCTATGGGGCAGCAATCTTGCCATGCTTATTGATTATCAGACAAGACTACTAATCCCCTTATGGTCATTAAGTGTACTTAATTAAAGAGCAGTTAGCAAGCTTCTCTTTACCAAGTTAATATTGGCTGCTAAAAGTGATTTGTACATTACCAATGTGGTAGCCATTAATCTAAAAGTCAATTTGTCATTTATATTTTCCCCAAACAAATACATTCACTAGGCCACAAAGGCTAGAAAGCATTCAACATCTGCTCTTGCAGTGTATGTAAGAATCAAACTTGGCTGCCTTAAACTATAAGGCTTAAGACAGTGCCAGTTTCCATCTACTCTCATAAGCCAGTGTCCCCCCACTGGCAGGGGGAACAGAAGAGGGTAGAAATCTTGGAAATACTTCTGACAAGTTTCATTATATTTAACAGCCAGAAGGAAAAGCTCAAATTACTGTCTTCTCTGACAGGAAGTGTGAAGCTCTGCGTTGATTTCTTTGGCTTGTTGACTGGCAATTGGTGGGCAAGATGTTTCAGAGAAACTGCCTGTAAAAGCCAAGGAAGGAGGCTGAAGTTATGGTCAGGGTGACTTAAGAGATATGGAAGGGCAAGTGAGGGATATTGATGAGAAAGGAGGGCAGGGGGATGCTTTTCCGTAGAAGTCTGGGTTTCGTTTTTCTGTATGAGAACTGATTTTTCCTTATTCTACATAAATGTGAGGATGTTCAATTTTTAATATGATACTTCAAGATTAAATGTATAATGAAATACATAATGCTTTCTGGTTCTTACTGCATAGATAATGTTTTGTGCTGTGTAAGACTGAGCCTTCGATATAGATATTCTGCTACCAGAAACCTATTGCTACAATTAAAGCAAAAATTCTTCAGCAAAATACCACGCACCTGTCACATACTCTCTTGTATAGGCTTGCATTTGGTCTTAAATTAGATATGTATCTAGTAAATTATGAACCTCAGCTGAGCACCTCTTAGGGGGCAGTGGAGGATGAGTGTCCCATTGGGGATGAGAGTGTAGGGGTGGGGAGGGTGATGGTCTTTTCTAACAGAATAGTTACTCCTGAGCACACCCAGCTGAGCTCTGCTAGGAGGCCTCAGCAGTGCTTATTGGTTCTGCTCTTCTAGAAAATCACCAGCTGGTGAGGAAAGAAATTGCTTTCCCTGTTTTGATCTGAGTAGGTAGTTCTCCAAGAGTGGAAACTTAAGTTCAGGGATCTGGGAAAGATTCAAGGTAGAGTACTCACCTGTAGAGTATTTAGACTTGGAAAAGTTGCAAGGATACAATGTCAGTCAAAGGTATTGTTTTAGCCCATATTAAGGATCACTTATTTGTCTCCAATATTTTATTTTCTGCTGTATCTGAGATATAAATCTTTGACAAAGGTAGACCCAATGATGCAACTTTCTTTTCCCATTAAGAAATGGATTCTATACTTGCCAATGGGATAAAATATTCATTTTGAACTCTAGATGCAAATATATCTGTAAGCCAGGATAAAACACTATCTGTCTTGATCATACAGCCAGTGTCATTCTGGGATAACACTTGCATTTGAGAACTTACATATAATATATTTTTGTTTTACTAATCAAGCCTGTTTAGAAAGCTAGCAGGCACCTTGACTTATGGTGAAGGTCTGTCTTTTGTAGAAGTACTGACTTCAGTGTTTTGCCTGCTCAGATATGTCAATGGAGCTTAATGTGGTGCTTGGGAAGTTATTTTGCTTTTTTTTTTATTATTTTTTTTTTTAAAAAAAAGTCAAGGTGTAACTGCACACAGCTAAGAAAATGAAGGGTGGGAACAAAAGTAAAGAGGGGAGAAAATTGAAGGAACTGTGGTACTTTCATGCTGGTACTATTGCTGAGAAAATATATATATATGGGACTCTTTGGACATGGTGTGTGTGAAGTAATGTGCTTCTGCCTGGGAAAAGAAGCACATTGTTTACTATTTAATACAAGCTTAAGAACACAGCTTTGATTTTTTTCGTTGTTCTTAAGTTCAAGCACATTAGGAAACTGTATAATTATATTGTGTATAGAGGAAAAGAAGAATACCTTGAGTTATGAGGCTTTTTGGGTTTTCTCACAAGAGAAAGCTGACTCTGACTAAGGGTCAAACTAGTATCTCACCTGAAAAATCCTTTAGTTCCCAGTAGGATGCCACTGAGAGGTTTCTCACAGGATTTCAGCAATGGGCTTGGGGCTCAGCTGGAGCACCTGTGCAGTCATCTGAATTGTGAATATGTATATACCATTAAGCATGGCCCCCCTCCCCAAACTGCATTTAATTTGGATATTTCCAAGCAGCTTATCTGCTAACAATCTTTTAATATTCTATTTATTTATTTAATATTGTTGCTTGGGCTGCTCATATAATCAGATAAAGGTCATTAAACCAAATTTATGATTAAATAGGATGAAACTATTTATTCTCTTTACTCACCATATTAATATTATAGCTTATGCTGACTAGATTTTGATATTTCAAATGAAGTTACTATATTTTTCAAATCATAATGATATGAGAAAGCTGTATTATCTCATTGTGAGGATTACTTGCTGCTACCTTATCTGCTGTAGCGTCTGCACATATTGGCCTTCAGATTTCCTCATGATGTTAGCTGCTAAGTGTGGATGCTCGTCTCCCATCTGGTGATTAACCTCTGCATAATATTATTTTGCTGTTTTATTCCTTAAGTCGTTATTCAGGATTTAAGGTACTGTTTCATATGTTAGTCAGGCATTGTGTTTTCAGGTTGTCTTGCAAACCAAAGTATCAAGTGTCTTCTCCGATTGCAGCCGGCTTGTGCTGAGTGTCACTATATAAAACAACTGCCTTATGGTTCTGGTATGCCTTAGTGGATGAGTATTCTTTCAAATATATATATATATATTTCACCAAAATGTCGTTGACTTGTACATCTATTTGAAAGCTAACAATAGATCTCCTGCAAGATTTTTGTTTTGGGAAAAATGTATCTGAAGCACGTACTGTATATGCCAACTTGGAAGAGGCTATCTTAATGCAGAGTGCATCTTGCCTCTGCTTTTGTTTTAAAAGCTCTGTGGTATTTGAGGGTTTTCAAAAGCAAGCTTCCGGTAGCTCGAGCTGCTACTTTTGCTAAGCTTTTTTCTCCTTTTAATTGTCTGTGACCTTGTCTTTAGAAAGGTTTAATTAGAAGCTCATAATGACCACAGCCAATTTGATGGGCTTTGTGTAAATGCAGACTGCAAAAAAGGAAGCTGAGTTCCTCAGACAGTTCCTATTGTTGCAGATAGCTGGCCAGCCAACTCCAATTTCTCTAAGATATGTAACAGACCTGAACTGATTCATGTGTGGTAAAGCTCAAGATCTAGAAGAGAACTGATAACATGACCAATCTACATGCAAACAAAGTCCTCTTAGAAGGGTGTGGGTGCTGAGATGGAGTCTCCTGGTGTCTGACTGGTCACTGCACAAAGGCTGAATACATCTGGTTCCAGCAGCAAATTAAAAACATGGAGGAAAAAAAAAAAACCAAAACCAAACAAAAACAATGTTTTGATAGTCTAGTTGAAAGATTGCTAAGTAGTTAAGAAGCAGAAGCATAACTAGATTTTTAAAAATAATTTATCCACACTGACTTTTTATGCTGAAAATTTCTAGTAACTTAATTTACAGTTCTTTATAAGAACTTTCTTGACTTCTTCCATATAAAAATGGGACAGTTTTCTCCACATTGCTGACTCCTGTCTTCACCCTTATATTTCTCCAGTTTTATCTGAGTTTCCCTTTCTCTCAACAGCTGGCCTCAATTTCATCATTCAAAACTTCATTTCTCTAGGCAATCAGGCAAATGAATTGTCTTCATCCATGTTTAAAACAAATTCATTCTAAATTAGTTTGTGCCCCTTCAGTGTTAATTTTCCATGACTATTATAGTCATTGAGCTTTATAGCATGAACACAAGCAAATATCAAGTTTGAAGGCTTTAATGTTTTTCAGTGGATTTTAAATTGTGGGCTACATCTTCAGCTGTGATTTGAGTCAGTAGGAGCCTTCAAAGCCAACAGATATGGTTTACATGATTTGGTGAGAATAGTAATACTGTGCTGTCTTTATGCTAGTTGAAGAGCTAGTCTGTAACTATTCAAAATAAGTTTTAAATTAGGAACTTCCAAAATTCATATTATTTAAGATTCTATGATAAATTACTCAGTTGTGGAAGGAGAAAATATATTGTAGCTAAGTATTGTTTCTATGTATTCCAAAGTTAATAGAAATTAGCTATCTTTGCTTCAGTTGGCTAAATTTCTTAATATTTATTACAGTATTAAACTTCTAAACATAAAATGCAGTAAAGAATTGTGTGGTTGATTCAGAGAACAAGGTAACCTCATACAGGTATAGGGTTTTAGAACATAGATATGATTAAAATATACCTCTGACAAATCAGTATTCATGTGAGGAAATCAAAATACAGATCTCAGAAGAGAGTCGGTCAGGACCAGACGCAGCAGCTTGGTTTCTTCCCTGGACTCTTCTCAAAAGGAACCTAATTTAGGTGGACTAAATTACCCCTCAGGAGAGCCCCTCTATCTGAACTCAGAACAAAAGGCATATAAAACTATTCATCATGTATTTAACTTTTATAACCTCACCCAACTCCGGTCACTCAGTTGAGGCTTATTCCACAGTTCTTAACATTCTCCCCTTATGAATTAGGGTACTGGTAAATACCAGTATGCTTAATATTTAAGCTCAAGTAGGAAAGGAATATATGAGTTTATTACTACAGTCCTACGCATGCATTTTTGGAAAGTTTTTGATGCTAGATGATGCAAATATTTCATTTCTTGTCCTCTGGTTCATCCTGATCCAGTTTGATTTGGTGATCTGTGTGGTACTTGTACAAAGGTAAATTGACTCAGTTAAGATACCTCAGTAAGGGAGGCAAAACAAGTATTCAAATAAAGTCATTTCCACTGAGCAGATCTGCTCATCATAAAACCTTTTGTTACTTGTTTCCCCTTGTTGGCTTTCAAAAGAGAAGTAAAAGGCTGAGAAAACATGGGTTGAGTTAGTTATACAGAGATCAGCCTTCTATATCAGGGCTAAAGCATTTTGGCAAACTATCCGTGAATATTCTAGGTCCGTATTCATTTGCAGTACAGTCAATAAGCTTTCAATATGTGCACTTTTTTCTTGGGGTAGGAGACAGTTTATATAATAAAGCTATTGCTAAGCTTGGCAGCTTCAAAAGGAAGGTTTTCAGCATCTTTGAAGTTCTCTATTGCTACTGTCAGCTGTCGTTGTGGGCTAACATATCAAACAGGTTCCAGTCAATTTTGTGTTGCTCAGTGTTTTATTCATATTTGTATAAATGTGTCCTACTTATCAAACTAGTAGTGTTTTGCATACGCTTTTTAGAGTCAGGAATATATGGCTTCATGGCCTCATATGAAACAAACACCCTCAAGCCCCTGCTCCTCATGTTATTTCTGCTCTTTTTATGTGTTGCTCTCGGTGGTTTAGTTCAGGCTTGCCTGATGTATCAGTGGACACCCTCAGGAACTTTACATGGCAGGGAGAAGAATCACAGTTCTTGACTACAAGAGATTGACATGTTGGTTATGAACACTGAAGACTAGCAGGCACTTTCTACAAACAATTCTTTAAAGAAAATGCTCAAAATAAAAAGACTGGGAGTTAGTGAATGGAACAGGGAGAAGACAAGGCACTGTATCTTGTTGGTTCCTTTTTAATTTTGTTTGTGTACAAGGAGGTTTCATCCTCCTTCAGATATGAAGGAGCACAGGAGCACTGGCAAAAGTAAATGTTTCTTTCCAGAGGCTAAGGAGAGAGAGGCCAGGCCTGATACTGGGAGAAGTGTATGACAAAATGTGTTATCGGTTTTGGGGGGAGCAGGCACTTCACTCCAGTACACTTCTATTTATTCTTTCTGTAAGAAGGTGCCCAGAAAACATTATCAATCCACTTTATGGAAGTGGGTTCCACTTCAGCATTATACAGCAGGAATAAATTTCAAACTGAAGTTTTCTGTGCAGGAACAGTATCTCCTATAGGTCAGCACATGGAAGGTGAGAAGAGTCATACATATTTGACTAATAAAAAAGCTGAAACTTCCATCAGCAGCTGATTCTGGTCTTAGTTGTTTGGCCATTTCTGCCTTCAGTGGCTATCGCACTAATTTGTGAATCTGTCAAGAGAAAGAACACATCTCTGACTGTACATGTAATTTTACTTTGACACTAAACACTACAGTTCAGTAGTTGAAATAAGAAAAATCAAACAACTCCTGCTGGGTTGTCTGTGTTGTCCTGATTTGTGTGAACTGGAGGTACTGTGTTAATATCGTGGACTGCCTCCTGAAACCTTTAAGACTTGAGTCAGCTCCCCAGATTCCACATCGTTTTAAGATTTCCGAGCCCAAACATGTCTTCTTGGATCATGACTTCTGAATCAAAATGTCTATAGAACTGCTACAGCTATTGATGTCAATTTTATGTTCTCCTGTTCTTCTGAGCAAGAATTTTGACAGATTTTCAGCCTCATATAAATAACTTGATTGAAGTTGGGACACATCTGTAATACTGAACCGTGAATGGCAGTTGTTTCAGGCCAAAATTTCTTTTTTTTTTTTTGGATATCCAGGCAAACAACACCACGTTGTGTAAAATAAACTGATTATGACAAATTTTAACTTTATTATGCAAGTTATATTGGATTGGTAGTATATTTTCTTAGATCTGTACAGCAAGTTAATGACACATTTCATGATGGCAAATGTGATTTCGAAATGATCTTGCCAGAACTGTAAGAGGGGTGGCCTTAGACTGTCCTATAGTTAGCAGCGACCATTAGAAGAACAATCTAATGCTCTGTGCATAATGGCAGTGAAGTCTTACTTTTGCTGGACATTGGTTAAACTCTAGTAGTTACCCATGCTTTCGCTAATAACTAAATGTCTTTTTGTATTACCAACATTTTTCTTTGCATTCACCAAAAAGGAGAAAAAAGTGTTTTAAAATAGCTTTACATCTTTATTTTTGGTTGAAAATATAAGTTCGAAATAATTGTACCTGGAGCCAAGCTGGTTCAAGAGGATTAAAAACTGCCAACAAGCTTTGATTAAGTTTCTCTTAAGTGAATTTATTCACTAATTTATTCACCTATTTTTTTTTAAGAGTAAAAATCCCAGAACACTAGTAATGATGAGATGTAGATGATCCACTGTACACTGACAAATAATGAACTGCCAAAGGTAAGAAGTCCCCAACATGTCATCTCTTCATTTGAACCTCAATGTCACTTACTGTCTCTCCTGAAAATTTAGTAAGCCTCAACAGAAGACCAAAGTTCAGTCCTTGTAGGGTGGCTGGCAAGATCAGAGCTGCAGCTAGGACAGATCTTTGTGAACAAGCTTATAAACTGAACTGTATCTAAAAAGTATACATAATAGATTATTTAAATACAATTTAATATTATCTCTAGCTCAAGCTAGAAATTAATATCAGCAGTTATTTGTCATTCATAATAGCAGAATTCTAGGGTGGACTACTGAAGTCATTATGTTTTGCTTTCTTCTAAATACAGTGCCTTATGCATGAGTATTCTGAAGAACTTGTTAATTTTTCTAGCTCTGGCAACACTGAATTGATATGCTGAGAGCTGGACAAATTTCAAAGTAAAATCATTTTAAAAACTGAAAATCATTTTAATTGTTTAAAAATTCTATGGCATAGGAAAGTGTCAAAAGGCTGAATGTACAGGAAAATGCTTAGAAAAAAACAAGGAAGCATGTATCAATCATGTTTGTAGGGCTGAGTTAATTTTTAGCAAGTCTTAAACTTTAAAGTGGATGCTTCTGTTTCTTGTTCAAGAATTAGTTCTCTGCAAATTTGTAAAGATTAATTGAAAAATAATTGCATTCTTCTGTAAATTAATTTCATCAGAAGCAAGGTATATGCAAAGGAATTTTGGATTCTATTTTAGTCACTGGGAACTGAATTGAACACTTTATGCAGATGATTGATTAATAGTCATTTTGACCCTGACTGTAGTACAATGCTACTTTCTCATTTATTCTGTTATATTTATGTTATGCAGCTATAATGCTGGTATCTTTAATGTTACTTGGTAAAATTTATAAAAGTTAACACTAATTGTGTTGAAGATAATGATAAATACTTCTCTTTATCCTAAATATTCAAATGCTGAAAGGCACAGAGACATTTGTGTGGTCTTTGTCAAGGTGTCCTTGAATGAGAGGATTTAAGCCTCAACGCTGTTGCTTGGGCCCAAGCCAAGTCATGTGTCCTCATTGGTCTTGAGGCTTTTCCTGTGAATTCAGCTGTCACTTTCCTTTGCAGTCTGTCATAATGGGATGAGACTTCTCTGTCCAGTCCCTGTCTAAGACTACAGATGTGTAGCTGAGGCTATAGAAACCCCTAGCTATTTAGCACCTCTCACTTGAGACTGATGGTTTTCATTGCTGTGGGACCAATTCTCAAGAAAAATGTATAAAATTTGTAAAAATTGAATTAATCTAATGAGCTTGATTAAAATATATACATATATTTAATAAAAATTATGTGCAAAGTACAAGAGATCATTGATTGTTATTTAAACCTTCTCTATAAGCATTGGCTTCATTGGTTCAGCTATTTTGATACAACTAAAGCAGTACTTTGCTCAGTCTTCACATGCATCGGATTGAGCATATTGATGTACATACAGTTTATTCCATTTCCCTTTAGGAAACTAGGATATTAGCATTTACCTTTCCTCAGACTTCAAGGATTACTAAATTGGACTGAGGCTGTACCAAATTGTTTGCATTTTTTGCATACTCCTGAAAATTACACTGGCACTTCTGCATATTCATTAGGATGATCATGACAATAGTGATAATGGTGTTAAGTAGTTCTGACTCCCACAAAACAAATGGAACACTTTTGCCTTTTTTCCTCTTTTTTTCCTGTTTCCTACTGATGTCCTACTTCTCTTACGCACTCACTCTGTCCCTGTTCCTCTGTCTTCTGACATATCCGTTAAGGTCCCGGACATCATGTGCTGTGTCTTGTCAAGGAGATGTGTGTAATTACAGATGGGCTGGGTATTGCTGAAAAATGTATCGTAACTGAGTTCTGCCTCCTTCTCCAACAGCAGTATAACAAATTTTGTTATCATGCTTTGACTTAGCTACTAATTTTTAGTGGCCTGTAGAAACTTAAAACTCTCTGAGGCCTCTTTCCTTCTACAGCTCCTGGGAAGGACAAAGACAGGATGAAGCATAATGTCCTAAAAATCGTGCCTTAGTCTGTGAAACTGGTTCAAAAATTATTACTAATTCTGGCCTTGGAAGGAGACTTTAAAAATCAAAAAAAAATACAGAATTTGGGATGTTTCCTTGAGGCAGACTGAGACTATTTAAAAGCTTGCAGTGGTTAGAATGGGTGATCATCTTTGTAATACCATTCTACCCAATTTTGGCACTCACTTGACTCCTTGGTGAGTGGATTCAATCTGCTAAATCTTCTGGGTGGAGTGGGACTGCCCATTTGGGCAGCAGTGAACTGTTAGATTGGCTCTGCTGCAACATCTAGCTGTACCTTCTCTTTCTGACTGTACTAACATACTTCCTGTGCTGTGTCCTTATCTCCCACTGGACTTGCTTATCATGTTTTCTAGATTTGCGTTTATGATTAAATTAAAATGAGGTTAAATCAACCTTTCCTCTAAGAGCTACTCCACTGACAGCTTTGTGGAGAAAACCAAAAGTACTTCTACAGTCACCATTGTACTTCTCTTACTGTGCTTTAGTACCGTGTTTTAGAGGACTTCCTAGTCTTTCTCCTTCAGATCATATTCACCAGTGGATATGCAAATCCATGATTCATTGCTGTGACTATTAGATTGTATTTTCCTGTTATTGATACCATTTTTATTTTAGCTGATCATATAGGAAAGTTTTATAAAGATATACGTTCTTGCTATTACTTTGTTTTGCCGCAGGATATTAATTATTGACTGGCCTCCATCATTTCTGGGCTGAGTCTGTTGGAGGATACAGCTATCATAAAGTTTTTTGTCTTTTAACAGTAGATCTTTTTGTTAAGTAAATCTAGTCTGAGCTACTAAATCAAGTATTTTCTTGAACTTCAGGAAAAAGATTTGATAGGTTAAGTTCAGAAATTTTTCTGCACTTAGTAATTCTTTGTTATTTCGTGTTTTCCTGCACTTCTCATAGTGCTTTGCTGAACTGAATATCCATCTTCTCAACTTGCAGATAAGGAAACTAAAACACAGACATGCACAGTTACTTCTGAGATCTGATTAGAATTTGTATTTTCTCACTGTTTTCTTTCCTCTTCAGATAGCTTCCCTTAATCTAACATCTGAATTTTATTATGAGAAGGATGTCCATTTATTTGTTTTAAACTAGCCTATACTTACCCTACAATTCTATAGAAGCACATAATCCTACAGTGGATGCTAATGCTCCTCAGAATTTACAGTATAGAGTAAGTGCACGGAATTACTTGATGCAACAATGTGTATGCTGTTATAGCAGAAGTAATACCTGTGGATGATAACTGGGAATAATGAACAGCTGAGAGTTAAGATGATGAATAATGTTAATGCGCTTCACTTACAGGTGAAAATGTAACGAGCTTAACTCAGTGGCTCTAGGGAGACCACTGTCTCTTTAAATGCAACACACTTTTAAAATGACTCTTGAAGTAAAGTGCCAGGAGCACAGGAATTGCTACTTTAAAGAAAAGCATGTGGCTTCTACAGGCACTGAATGCATTTGAAAGACGGCACATATAAAACAGGGAAACTTAGGAGCAAAATTGCACTGACGGTTCAGTTCTTGCTCCATGTTGATTTGAAGTGGAGAGGGGACCTGAAGTCAGCTGAACTATGCTCCCAAGGCAGCCCTGAGCTTTCAGTGCTTGGGGAGCAAGTCGGATTTGATTGCTGAAAATCATTCAAAAGGAAAACTTGCTTGAGAACTCAATATTGCAGTGTGCTGGCACAGGTGAGCTGTAATGGGCTAGGAGGAAGGGAAGAAAACAGGCCTATGACCAACATGGTTGTTTCTTAGTTTCTCCCAGAGGGGAGCACATGGGGAGACAGGGCAGATCCTCCCATGTGTCCATTGCTCTTTCTGGTCATCACAGGTCTCACTGGTGCAGCAGGAAGGGTTTAATTGCTGCTCCCACATGGGGAGATCTTGAATGTGTCCTGTACAGGCAAGAGGGGCTGTGTAACTCTACCCTGTAGCTGGTGAAGGCTCTAACCTGCCTTTACTAGGTCTACTTCCCCAGCTGCAAGGCAAAGCACACCAATAAGTGTCACAGCTCTGGAGTTTTTCTTCCATGTCTATCCCTTAAGACTTACAGAAGATGGAGAGCACTTGAGGGCTTACCACAGAACTCTTAATCTGAGGCAATTTCAGGGCAATTTCAGGGTGCAAAATCCCAGGGAAGGGAAGCTGTTTAAGGAAACAGGGAAAACAAAAGAGGGGAGAACTGGTGAGGACAGTGTGCTGTGAGGAGAGGTATGTGTAGAAAAGCAGAAGACCCTAATGGGAAATAAGGGTTCTGAGGGCAGAAGATAAAAGTTTGAAGGATTTGATGCTGGTAGAAGAGCTGATCTGAATAGAAAGGGGTAAGATCCTTACAGAAGCAAATAGGATGAATAGGCTGGGGAAGAAGCATATCCTTGGGTATGATAAATAAGTGAATTTACTGTAGTGCTTGTAAGATGCAGCAGGAGGGGCTGTGAAGTGAGTTCAGAAGCTGAAGGAGAAAAGGAATCGTAGTATCACAGAATGGTTTGGGTTGGAGGGGATCTTAAAGACCATCTGGTTCCAAACCCCCTGCCATGGCTGCCCAAAGCCCCATCCAACCTCGCCTTGAACACTTCCAAGGATGGGGCATCCACAGCTTCTCTGGGCAACCTGTTCAAGTGCCTCAGAACCCTTATAGAAAAGAATTTCTTCCTTGTATCTTATCTAAACCTACCTTTTTAAAAAAAATTAAAGCCATGACCCTTTGTCCTATCACTACACTTCCTGATGAAGATTCCCTCTCCAAGTACAGGTTGTTAGGCAAAAGAGATGATAAAGCCAAGGGAAGAGTTATGAGAACTGTGAAACATCTTTTTAGGAAGAAAAAGCAGAATTTGAACACATTCAGGGAAGAAATGATTATGCTTATACCGTACAGTGCAGTCCTCATTCTCATACCTGGTTCATCTGTCTTCAGAAAACCATGTAACTATGAAACTCTGGGACAAATCCAGATGTAAATTTCCAGTTTATCAACATGAATATGCTAACTCAGTGTCATTTTCTTTTTTTAAGAAAGCACTGGAAATCAATTTTATCATTTCTGAAAATAAGTAAAGAATTTTCAGAATAAATACATCTTTTGATGAATCTGACAGTTGAAATGGGGGCTGTCACTTCTGTCAGGTTTCAAGTGCAAGTTTCTTCATAGAATTTTTGCTGGTTTTTTCACCACTTCCCCTAATGGGAGGGAGCAGTCTGGCTGCTCTGCTGTTCCCTGGGGGCTGTGCTGAAGACATTGACTGTAACTGAGCCCATACAGGGAGAAGGGGAGGAAGTGCAGAGCTAGAATGGAATGAAAATTTGGCAGAAGATGTGGAATCATGTTTTGCTGAAAGAAGGCTTGGGGCAAGAGATGTGAGAGTTGAATGCTCAAGGTTGAGCAGTATGCTTGTTGCTTAATGATAAGGGCAGAAGAGGATGGAAGGGGCTGCCTGGTAAAGCAGCTATGGAATAGAGAATTAAAGAAGGTTTAAAGGAAAATGAAGGATAGGAGCAGTGATTTGACTGAAAGTCTTCAGAAGGTGTTGATAATCAGTTGATGAAAACAAAATTGATTAGGTACAGATGATGTAATGAAAGGGTTGGAGGCCAGAGGATGGATTAGAAAATGTTGTGTAGAGAACAGGCATTAGGGAAGAGGGTGTTATGTAGACATTACCTGTGCTTGAAAACAGTAGAAAGGCATATGGTGGCTTGGGTGGGGAAAAGCTGTGGAGGAAACAAAATTGGTTTACAGATGTAGGTAACTGGCTGATTTGGGGAACAGGGCAAAGGTTACAGTAGGGCAGTGAATTGCTTGGAGATGCTTTTAAAAATGAGAGAAGGGTTGTGGGGAATACATGGTTGGATGTTCAGTAGTGGAGGATTAATGGATTTGGGAGGGTACACAAAATAGTTATTGTAAAAGGATATATTTTCTGGTGAGTCTCAGAAAAAGTGAGTGTTGTACACTCCCAGAATCACTGTTAGTGAATAATTAAAATGTAAATATTTACTGTATGTTGGGATAGAAGGAATTTGTGGGGAGAAGAAAGGTCAATTATTAGATCCCAAGTGCTTCAGCTGTATAGGATGGCCCTTCGTGCTTAGGCAGTCCATTGCGGTCATACAAAAGAAAGTATCTGTAAAGCAGTCCTTGCAGAGGTTTCCTTTCACTGGATTTACTGTGTGGAGATGCACAGTCTAGCTCATTATTTTCAACAGAAAGAAGCCTGTAAAACTTGTTGCCTAGAAGATTACTTTATTTCTGCTGTTCTAGTAACAAAGAAAGTTTTGGTGCTAAAATAAGCTATGTGATGTACTGTACTTCTAAAGCTGTTAAAAGGCTCTTAACAGCTCTATAAAATACTTGCCACCTCCTCCTGTGCTTTCAGAAAATTTTACTCTAATATTTATTTCACTGGCTTATACAGAATTTCCTCCCCTTTAAAACATAAGTTGTTAATTATTTCTGGGTTGTTATGATCAACTCCCCTCCAGCTATTAAAATGTACTTGTACTGTAGTTTTATTATTACTTGCAAAATATTGGAAAAAATAATTTTGCTAGACAGTTAAATTTGAAATAAATATTGACTTGGCTATGCAAATGGATCTTTTATGTTAATTTCCTGCAAATATTCAAATGGTATAGTTTTATGAGAAAAAGCACTCATAAAAACCAATCTTTATGAATATTCACTGAAAGCGAATTTTGAATTGTATGCTTGAGCCTAATCTTTGAAAGTTGTGCTGTGTGGGTTAGTCTACATACGTCACTTCACAAAATACCCAAAACAGTTAACAGGTGACTGGTCAACACTGCACACATCCAAGAGAATATTGGTATAAAGTATTTGCAAAAATGAAACAGTCCTTGGATATACCAAAGAATTCTTCAGTTTTTCAAAACATTTATCAGCAGAAGGCAAAACTTATGGCTATTAGTTGTCATGACTTTGTTCCCTACTAATTAAAATATTATTCAAGAGGGATTGTGATGGGAAGACCTCTTAGTGGCCTTCCTGTACCTGAAGGGGGTCCACAGGAGAGATGCTGAGGGACTTAGATCAGTCATTAGGAGGAAATTCTTGAAACTCTTCATTCAGTTTTTTACTGTGAAGATGGTGAGGCACTGGAACAGGTTGCCCAGAGAAATTATAGATGCCCCATCCCTGGAAGTGTTCAAGACCAAGTTGGAGGGGGCTTTGGGTAACCCGATATACTGGGAGGTTTCCCTGTCCATGGCAGGGGGGTTGGAACTAAACTTTAAGGTCCCTTCCAACCCCAAACCATTCAATGATTTTATTACTACATTGTTTTCCATCCTTTCCAGTCTTCCCTCCTTTCCTTTGTGTTCTAAAATATCTGTTTTATTATTGATGTGCAAATGTTCTTTCCATTATATTGTTAATAATATCATGGCAGACTAAGATGTTAATGTGGTACTTCATGTGCTGTGATGTTGCACCATGCCTCACACAAGTGTCTTCCTTCCTCCCCCCCGCCCCCGCATCCCTTTTGTGGTGACCAATGTGTTTTTTTAATATATATCTGAATATTTTAGGTAAGATAATTTTGACCGGAGGACTATGATATTTAATGATGACCAAAACATGAAAACTCTACAAAGTGACTTTATTAGGAATTCCTATTTATCTTTTGACTTTAGGAAAAAGACCTGTATTAACACAGATGTTCCAGGAATGATTGAGGAACTTGCTTGATGTAGGAGGAAGGACTTGTTAAAGTACGTTAGAAATTAAGACAGGAACATTTCTTATCAGTTGTTTATGTTGCTGAAGAGTTTTGACACTGTAGTTTCCAGAAGTCCAAGCATGCTAAGGTGATTATTTACTGGAGGCTATTTCAATGAAATGGTCAGGAAAGATACTAGTCACGTAGAAGCTCATACAACTCCTATAATAAAAATAAAACTTATAGGTGCTATGGGGCTATATTAGTTGGAGCTTCTTTGTCCAGAAATACGTATGAACAACCTATTGCAGCTCATGCTTAGCTTATTGATGACAGCTTTGCATTTCTTTGCTTTGCATAGCCATACCAAAGAGAAACGAGGTTTAAGTCAGTGTCTGAAGGTCCTGACAATGTATCTTCTTTATGCTTACTTTGAAGAAAGCTATTACTGTAACCACACTGGGTGTTTTAAAGTTCCTACAAAAAAGGTTGGTGTAGGCACATCCCATGCACCTTTGGATCTTAATGCAGCTCCTAGTAGTTTAATGCAGGCTGTGCACCTAGCATGGGTAGGACAAAGTGCTGAAACTCATCAGAGCTGTAACATCACAGAAGGTTGCAAAGGTTGGTGGTGTTTTAAATGCTGGTAAAATGGTATGAATTCACTGAAATACAGGCTTATGCCCTTAGCCAACCCTAAAAGTAGAGAAAAGAGGGAAGAGATGACAGACTTATTGCTTTCTCTGAAGGGCTGAACTCAACAAATGGGGCACCCTGCCTCAGGCTGCCAGCACCCTGAGGAGGCGGCTCGCTGCCAAGGGCTACGTTAAATATTTCATAGCGGCAGTGCCGTGGCTTCATGAGAGCATTTTTTTTTTTTTTTAAAGCCCTGGGGGAGGGCTGTGTGTGTGTAACAGCTGAGAGCCGGGCGGGGGGAGCAAGGAGCCCGGGTGCTGGTGCCTCAGAGGGCGGTAGGTGCTGGGCGGGGAGGCCGTGGCGCTGCTGAGGCAGCCACCGCACTGCTCTCCTCGCCTCTCCCTCCGGGTGCGGTAAATAACGGGAAATCCACTTATTTATGGGCAGCCGGGTTGCCTGCCGGTGGATGTCAGGGCGGGTGTCTGCCACTAGACCCGCACGGGACAGATGGGGAGCGCGGTGTTAAGCGGCTTTGCGGAGGGCTGAGCAGGGCGCTGGGCGTGCGGCGGGCTGGGTGGCGTGGCAGGGCGCAGGCGGGCTCGGGCGCTGGAGGAGCGGTGACCCTAAAATAACGCTGAGCGGGATGAGGCCGAGCAGCTTACAGCTAGCAGTGTAAAGCTGAGGTAAGCGCCGGGGGGTTTAAACGTGAAATTCTGTGAACTGGCTTGAAACTATGAGCAAAGACGTTCAGTGTGCCTGGCTGGCATGCTGGGGTTTGGTGCAGTGCTTGGCACTCATCGCCCTAAGGTACAAAGCCGTGTGTCTGCTTTGCGTGCTACAGTGGATCTGGATTAAACCGTGTGTGGCCGTGAACCTGTGCGGCCTCGAGCAGGCCAAGGCCACTTCACCTCATTTAGAGAGCTAGCCAAGGCATGCAGGTTGGCCTGCTGACTGAATGTTGAAGGAAGTATTCAGGTCTTTTAAGTTCCTAGTGGGGTATCGCTTCTGTTGGTGAGAAACATCACGTTCTTCCTACAGACAGTGTCTGTTTTCTGTGGTTTGCAGATTCCAGCTGTCATTCATGTGCATTTTGCTGGCCAGAAGACATAGATGTCCCTTGCGACCGAGTCCTTGCATTGGTGTTTTGGAGATGAAACGCTACATAAACTCTTAAAGTATACCACCTGAGGACATTGCTACCGACATGGACATCATTATTTATTTACAGATGCTTTAATCAGGAGGAGCTTTTTTGTAAACATGAATTGCTGGGCTCTTTCCTTGAGGTGTCGTGTCTTGTTTCATGCTATTGAAACATTAATCTTAACTTATTATGACTCCTTTGTGTTGGTCAGCTCTCAGGGACATTTCCCTAGACTTGAAAATGTGGGAGCTTTCAAGAACGTGTCAGTTGTGCCAACTCAAGCCACCTGTGGGCTGCCAGACCGAAGTACTTTTTGTCATAGCTCAGTAGCTGTTGAAAGTATTATGTCTTGCACCAAGAGGTTTTGTGTTCAAGAATGCCCGTACAGGTCATCACCTTCTTCCTACAAACTGCTTCTTCCTGAAGGCCTTGGTACCTGTGTCACAGAGGACAAAAAGGACTTGCATCCGGGGTCCTTCAGCAATGCTTCAAGTTTTATTTTTCATAATCACAAGGATTGTTTCTCTACTCCCCGTTTACTGAGGCTGACAGCTTCGTTTACATTAACTGTATGGTTGAAACCTGAGCAAGAAGGTGTAATGTAAGTAGTACTGAAGGTGTTTACTTTCCTGGTGCTCTTAAAAAAATTGATCATTGCAGTCACAATCATTATTAGCAAGCTATTTAAAATTTTAAAAAGGTACAGTGAGAAACTATGACGCTGTATTTAGGTTGGAGTCTTTGCAAATGTCAGGATGAGTAGGCTTGGTTTCAGTAGCGTTGACTCAGATGGTAGTGCCATTGCTTGCAGTGGGAACTATTTACATATAACACACATGGCTTGTCTTAAAAATCTGAATTTGTATTTCTAGTTCACATTTGTTCTTCTACAAGCTGCTAGAAGAATGTCAGGGATGTTGCTTCTTTCATGATTGAAAAAAATAACCTAAAAATTTAGGAATCTCCCAGTGCAATTTTGCTTCATAAAAAATGAGGAAAAACCCCAGATGAAGTTCATTCCCAAAATGAATATTTTAGAGCTATAAATGACTGACCATCTTTTTTTTTTTTCTTCTGGAAGACCTGGGCAATCTTGACTTAATTAGCGATCATATTACTACTTTAGCAGTTTGAGTAGTGGAATCTTTTGTTAATGAAGTTTCACTAGGTGTTCCCTCTTGTGTGCCTACAGGTCACATTTCTAGAAATTATGACAGTTGGAGTGGTCTTTCAGCTTGACTGGGCCTTGCTATAATGAAGAACTTGGATTTTTGGAAAACTGCATTACAGATCCTGCAAAAAAAGTTCTATCTATCATAAAATGCAGAGCCTCCTATGCCTTGCCCTGGTTATGCAGAAACACACAAATTGTAATACATTTCAGAGTACATCTCAGAAATGTTTTTGCACTTATGCTTTTAGCTTACCCTAGAATTAAAATAATGATGTTCTCTGTGTAGCATTTTGATGCTTATTTTGCATGCTAAGCCATCTAAGGGTGTGAAAATCATCAGAAACAATAGAAATGTGTGAAATAGTCTGCTGTAATTGTGGTTATTGAGGGGAAATAAATGAGATCTGGAGGGCAAAAGTCACTTACTTCAGCTTGAGCTTTAGTTAAAGCAGCTCATATGAAGGTGTGTGTAAAGCTGTCTCTGGAGCTTTGGCCTAGCATCTTTTGTAGACTGTGTTTTCTAAATGCTTGAACCTTGACCATCAGAGAGGCTGTGCCTGGGGTTGTCTTATGTCATAAGTTCATGCCCGCACATATGCAGGCCTATCAGGTTCTTGTTCAGCAGAGCATATGCTTAGTTTGAAGCAGAAATGTCCTGCTAATTTCCAAGCAAGATGTTGCAGTGATGTGTTGAGTGAGATTGGTGAAAACTCTTTTTTTTCAGTGGAATAGGCTGTTCTTGCATAGATCCTGAAACAACGAAATGTATGTGCTTAGTTCCAAATGATTAAGTGCTATGCAGAAACCAGACTCTCCCAATGTCTGATTATCCGTGGACTTGTGTAAAACAGTACTCTTCTATTGCTGCTGTGTTAATAACTACACAATGTACATATTCCTGTTCAGTGGGTTTTATAGATCACTTTAAAAGCTAAATGTTTTTATTCAATTTTTGTAATAGATTGCTTCATTCTTCTGTCTTTTGAGTTTGCCAATACTCTACAGGTAGAAATGACAATGATAGGATCCTGTCCTGAAAACTGAAGTTGGACAACAGTTATTCGAGTGGACAGGATGATATGCTGCTGTCCAGATTTTTTTTTCCACTATCCACAAAAAAAGCATGTTAACTTGCAAAAAAAAAAGGGAATACAGAACTCCAGTTCTGGAGAAATTACGGAGAAACAGTAATTGCACATGAATAGTCACTGAAGCTTAGCTCAGAAGGCATCCTACAACAGAGAAGTGGTTTAACAGCAAGCTGAGATGTTTTTCCTTTTATTTTACTGGTATGGTGAGTCCTTCAGGTTGGTAGGAGCAGTTTGACTTGCCAGCTGTCCTGCACTTCGCAGTCCCTGTTGGGGGAGACATCCTTCTTGAATGTTATTTGTGAGACCTTTTAGACTCCTTTATTGTATCAGAAAGACTTCACTGAACTGGGCCTTCATCTAACAGTCCTTGTGCTGCCACCACACACTGGGATGATCGGCCATAACTGGCCATTTATTTTACCTGTGGAATAGTTGAAAGTTTAACAAACTTGTTTGCTTACTGATGACCTACTCTTACATTAAGTACAGCAGACCCACATTTTTTGGACATGCCATAAAGTGCTTTTTTGTGCGGAATGTAAATTTTTGATGTATAATATCCCAGTTGCCTCCTTATAAAGACTAGTATCTGCTAGGCATGTGCCCATGTAAGAGAACAGCAAGGGTTTCTGCTAGAAGTTACTGTGCTGGTTGAAGTGAGAGAGACTGATGTGAGGATTGAAAGTTTGAGTACCCTTTAAAGGTTGTGACAATCCAGGGAGCAAATATGCATGTTTAACTGAAGATACTGAGGATTTTCTTCTTCAGTTTTATATACCAAGGTTTCTTATGTGATGCTTGGAAAGAAATTTTCA
Source organism: Anser cygnoides (assembly GCF_040182565.1). Taxonomy (NCBI): domain Eukaryota; kingdom Metazoa; phylum Chordata; class Aves; order Anseriformes; family Anatidae; genus Anser; species Anser cygnoides. The sequence continues at coordinate 21,315,591 of NC_089875.1, read as the reverse complement.
TACAAAGAGAGAAGTCAGGTTGTGTTATGCATTTATGTTGGAGTGTTAATGTTTTTCCAGGAAAGATGTATAGATATTTGTAGGTATGCTTTTAAGTTACCACATATTGGAGGTCTTAAAGAAAAGCAAGAGAACAGTGAGAAAACACTGACATTTGTATCTCCGGCCTTTAAAATTATTTCCCTTTAGGCAGTATGTGCACTGAGTGAGCAAACTTATTCTTGCTGAACTGTGTTCTTTACCATGCTTTTTCTCATACTGCATGTGCTCATCAGTTAATCTAAAGGCTTGCAGTAAGCCCGTGCATGGAATTTAGCATAATATGGGAAATAGTATATGATGATAACCCTTGGAAATAAAATAGGATAAGGATATGAGTAGAAGCTTAGCATATATGAGTAGTCATTACAGGCAGCTTATATCAATTTAGTATGAGCCGGGCTAACTGAAATTTAGATGACCAGAAAATAACAGAGGTGGGGGAGAGAGGAGCTGGGACCTTCTACACACAAAAGGGCCTGGTGGAATGGCCTGACTGGGAAGTGGGCAGTAGATGTTTGTTTGTTTAAATTTTATTTATGTAAAGGACTACAATTGTATCCATTATTGTATATCAATTCAGATATTTTACATTAGTAACTAGGCTGAAGGGGGATGCTGCCTTCAGATATGACGTCCCATTTTGAACTTATGCAGATGTTCCCATTTGCTCCAGTTAATGTTTGGGAATCAGTTGTGTCTCCCTGAAATATTCTATATAATATTTTTTCTGTTGAGAGTTACCCAAGCAGATTTCTGTGGTTTGGTTGTTTTCCCTCCAACCCCACCATCAAGAACTACATAGTCAGGTATTGGCTCTGTGGGATTGCAGGTTAGCAGAAGTTGGAAACTTCACAAAGAACAGTGGGTTCTCTCTGTAATCATGACTGGAATGGAAAACAGTGCTCCTAGTCAGAAGTAATGCTTATGCCTGTATAACCTACATTAGCACGTTTTTTTTTCCCCCCCTTCCTCCTCTGTTTTCTGCCTCTTGATTTTCCTCTTTCAGTAGTGAATCATAATCCACATTTGTTCTTTCCAATTTCCAAAGTGGTGTACATCAAGGTCACTTGCCTTCTTAAAGTCATGACACCTTTGGGGATAAAAACAATGTGGGGATGTTTGCTTTAGATAACTAAAATAAACAAAATAACTGGATTATCCAATTATTGTTTATCCAGGAACTGGGTAAATCCAGTTCCTAAATATTTTGCTACTTAGCTGAGCCTTTCCTCACATTTATTATCTAACAAAACTAGTGTGTTTACAGGCAAACAAAATATTGAAAAGACCAACCAACACAATATTAAGAAACATGTTTTTAGTAAGGTTTACATAATACGCATCTGCATTTTGCAAGTTGTTTTTTACTGACAACATTGCAGTAGACTAAAATGGTAACAGTTAAAATTAATTAGTCTTTCTCTTGGGTTTAAATGTGAATTAGTGAATAAAGGCAGTATTAAAGAATGGCATTTTTGATACTTTTGTTAAATGTACAGCAGTGAGGACTGAAGAAGGGTGAAGTCTCCTATTAGTAGATAAGTTTTTGTTTTTTTTTTTTTTTTCCCCTCTGAAATATGTCTTAAGTAAACCCTGGTCTCATACAGATTTTATATGCTTCTCTTGTGACTTAATGCACTAATTTAATCTAGAGTGTCTTAGCATATTTGGCTTTCCATGGGTAAGTTGGGGACTGTATTTCTCAAGCAGCTGAAAAAGGAATGCAAAAGTTTATAATTTTTGTTGTAGTAATGATTGGATTAATAAATGAAATACATTGCTGTTTCAAAGCATATGTAATCTATATGCTTTCTGAGGACCTATGGCATCACGGTGATCACTTTGGCAAAACTAATTGTATTTGAATAGCTAGATATGTAACATGGATTGTTATGGATGGTATTCTTTGTCTTTTATATTTGATATTGGTGTAAAATCTCCATGGGGAAAAACAAACTAGCAAGTGGCCAGATAGCTGTCTGGCCTTGCTCTGGTTCTATTAGGTTAGAGAGAGGCTGTGTCAAAGGGAAAGTACAGGGGAAGCTTCTGTTGTTGCTGCCTTACCTGAACAGATTTGGTAGAAAAATAAGGGACTTATTTCCAAAACATGTCAGTCATACTCCTTTTTGTGGTTGTATTATCTTTGCTATGTTAGACTAAGAAAAATGTAAGTGCTTCAACAGGATGCAGTTTTATGGAGCTTTGTAAGAAAAGTGCAGTGGAGAACTGCACGGTGCTGGTCTTCATGACACCCTGAAGAGAGGAGGTGAAGTGGCCCCCATTCACCTCCAAGTGAACTGGGGTTGAATGCACTATAAATTAAAAATATGCACGTTGCAGATTCAGACAGAAAATACGTTTGTTAAAGTTCTTTTACACTTAGTACATCTTGTGACTTTTGCTGTCAGTGAGCATCTTCTCGAGAGCTGTATTTGTAACGTTTATTTTAATGCATTCTGGTTAGCATCACTTTACAGGATAGCACCCTGGCAGGAATGTGTATATATATGTGCCTCTGACCTTATGTTGTTTTTCTTCGTTATTTCCAAAGGTGTGTGATAGAAAAGGCTATTGATGGGCAGACTGTGTTCAAACTCACAATCTCTGAGAAAGAAACAATGTTTTATTATCGCACAGTAAATGGTTTGCAGCCACCAATAAAAGTAATGACACTGGGGAGAATTCTTGTGAAGAAATGGATTCATCTTAGTGTGCAGGTGAGTAAAAGTAAAAACCTTTTAATGTTTGTTGAAATACAACATTTGTGTGAGAATGGTGTAACTGTATAAATATCTTTACAAGAGGGGGCAAGTTGGGGAATGTAACTGAAAACTCTTGAGTCTGTAGGTAAGGATCTTAATTTTGGAGCACATCTTGAGATGATTCCTAATTTAGAACTGGAAAGCAATGCTGCGTGCATTCTGCTGAACAGATAAGTGAAAATTCCTACCCTTAAGACCACAAGTATTTGGCGTGAAGAAAACTACTTATTCTAATGTTAGCAATAAGTCTTGGGTCCCTGAGATTATTCCCTAAAAGGACAATGTAATGTCATCCTCATCTATACATGCTAATGTATTTATCTGACAGAGGTGTGTCCCATTTAATTCTTAAAGCTTCTTACAATGCATATAAGTAACCATGTATAAGGGTTTCTTCAGGATCAGTCAAGCTAGTTAGTTATGAGCCTATTACCTCTTATTTTAAAAATAAATTCAGAATTGTTAAAATTCAATCCTTGTCTTCTAAATGTTTTCTGTTGACATAATATTTTTAATAAGTGTACAAACATCTACTGAGGATAAAGTAAAATTGAGTTTGTTAAAATTTTAGCAATGTACAAAAATCAGCAAACAAATACAGAAGAAATTAAAATGCATTCAGTTATTTGCATGCCTTGCAATTCCCAGCAGACACTCTAGTAAATTCTGTTTGTAAGCCAAGTTCAACTAATAATTAAAAAACACAATTATCAGGTATTGAAATGTTTATCTTCTCTTTCCTGCATTTCCTTTATCTGGCCTATTAAATTTCATTTGGTTTACGGTACAATCAAGAATAGTTTCCCTGCTTTCTTGAAACTTGCTAAAAGGTATTGACTGTGATTTGGATTTTTAGTGCTGATCTTGTCACTCGTAAGAAGTATCTAAGCTGACGTCTTGATTTTTTTTTTGCAGTTTTCTTTTTTCCAGGATAACAGCATGGTAGTGTGAATAAGATTTTGGCTGTTGGATTAAAAGAGTGACCTTAAGGTAGAACTAATGAACTTTACACTTCAAACACTCCAAGGGTGCTATATTACTGCTGTTGCTGTCAGCCACGTTTTGTACTAGTCTCAGAAACTGCTAAAGCCTGGGATAGCAGAGTGAAAGAGCTGGATTTAAATACACACAGGCATTTTAAATTGCATTACAAAGAACTCTCAAGCACTCCATAGAATTTAGTCCTTTGTTTCTTTGGGGAATGTTGTTCAATGCATAGAGGAGTAAAGAAGTGTAGCTTCTAAACCTTTACAGGGACTACAGACTTGATACCTTTTCCGAGTTTCTGAGCTCAGTGTAGAACCTTATGTTCTGTGATTTATGGTGGTGTTGGATTTAGCTTCCCATTAAAGATAATAGTGGCTGCAGCATGATCCATTTAGCACTAGGTATGGTTGTTAAACTTTAGGTAAAGCTTTAATTTTTTTAAACTCTTAGGAACTGTCCAGAAGCATTTTTTTGTATAAATGGAGAAATACATGGAAAATGAGAGGAACTGTACAAAAATATGCGAAAGTAACATTCATATGGAAGTGGCTATGCTTTCTGACAAGAATAGTATTTGATGATGAGATAGTTCCCAGACATTTGCAGATTGAAGCCTTACCCATAAGCTGATGAAAAAGCCTTCTGAAGACAAAGCACTGTGTGGTTTTACAGGAACTAGTAATTTTAGTTAAGTGCAGTGGGACAGCCTGGAGTTTACACCTGAAAGTACATATCGCCTGATCTTAGCACAGGTATGATTTTTTTACTTCTCTGACTAAACCAGCCTTCTCTCCAGGTGATGACTACGCAGAGGGAGTGGGCTCTGTGGCGTGGAGTAGACCCTTGTGTGTGCTGTAGGTGAGCTACCTTGGGCTTGGGTAAAGGCAGCAGAGGGAGCACTGGCAGAGTGCAATCATGGGTGACTTTACTACTACTGTAGGCTTTTCCAAGTAAATCAGTCTGTGTAGACTTCCATTTCTCTTGCTGAGATAAAACTGACTCTAATACCCGCAACCGATTAGCGGTCTGAGTTCTGTGTCACTGTTGTAGGCATAGCCTGTATTTTCTACCAAAGGCAAGCACTAGGACTGATCTCAGTGGCTAGTGAATTAGAAAGGTCTGGGGTTTTCCTCCAGACATGCTGGTTTTAAGATAGGTATGGTGTCAACAGTGTAGTTACTATATAGTCTCCTACAGAAACAAAAAGGAAATGGTGGGATCTGAAGTGCTATATATGAGGCTGTGATGTCTAGTCACAAGTTAGTAGGTTTAACCAAATGAAATGTAGAGTCAGCAACTTTTTTAGGCACTTTGCAGAATTTGCACATGTCAGAGGACGCTGGTGATGTTCTTTTTGTTGGAGATCTCACCAGAGCTGGATAACGTGTCTTGATGTTTTTTAAAAAAATAACCTATTCCGAGTTGTTTGACAACTTGCTTGATATTATTTTTGGTCTAAAAGAAAATGCTCGTGAATGTTTTGTGGGACAACTGAGTACTATTCCTGATAAGACAGTTGAAAATGTGGAATGGATATTTTCATGCAAGTAATGAAATTTCTACATGTAGAAGAAGTGTAATAAAAAAGGAGTAAATAGCAGCATTGCCATATCTGATGTGGTAGGATGCCTAGAATCTAGCAAATTTGAGGGGAGGAGGGATGAAGTGGGATAAAAGTATGTACTTTAAAAAATTTTTAGGTAATATAATTCAGGTACCATTGGTAACTGAAGATGTATGTGGTAATATCTCTTGTATATTATAAAAATGTTTTACCTTTATGTCAGAGCTGTAGGCATCTACCATATTGACTGTCAGAATTTGGTTTCCCAAAAGTTCAATTTAGAAGCATTAAGTCCTACAATTAATATCCCTGGCCTTCAATATACTTGACTTTTCTAGTAGGGAAAGCGTATTTGCTCCTTATGTTCCCTGAGACTACAAAACTTTTTTTTTATCAATGTAGGTTTTCTCTTAATTCTGTGGTGATGTGTCTTTGTAGGAAATACATGTGACAAATGTGGGTCAAAATAGTTGGCTCATAAATTGTTTTGGGTATGAGCCTGACGAGATGTTCTTCACAGAGTATTGCAAAGTGTTATTCAAAACCATGCGCAGTATTGCATATTTGACAAGATAGACAGCCTCCCTTTCTACTAGAGTGTGGTCTGGTTGCTCTGTGTGTCTTGGGGAGACAGGAGGAAAAGAGGCTTATGGTATGACACCTTGTTGCTCAGCAACTGCAGACCAGTTACAGATATGTCTAATTCAGGCTAAGTCTGATTCAGGACAAAATTTTTTTAGTGAATGCTAGCACTAAATAATACAGTCAGTAAATAGGGGTGTATAATGGGACCCATCCTGAGGAAAAAAAGCAATATTTGTTGGCTGGCTCACAGGCAATTGATGCATCTTGTTTGTGATGGTGCATGAGTGCTGGACAGGGGGAGGTTGGCTGGCAGAGTGAGTGTCCTTGCTGCCTCTGGACAGAGCTGCAACCAGGGGACTGGGGATTAAGGCACTTTGCATGTCAAGTTGGTGACCAGAATAACAGCTAAAGGAGACTGGGGGATTTGGTCTTGATAACAGTGTTCATGGCAGATTGGTGAATCGTTTGTTGTGTTTTCTTTTTTGGCAGCTTTGTTGTGGGTTGTGAAAAGAGTGTGTGTGATGTAGTGGCCCAAGAGAGAGGCCCCCTGCTGAGGAGCTAGGGTCTGTGTCCATCTCTGGACGCACAGGATGTGTATATGAAAACAATTCAGGCCAAAGGTCCCCAAAGCCAAGCAGTCAGTAGGAGCTGGGAATCTCAAAACAGCGGAGTTCTTGTGGTTAGTAGGAGAAACTGAAATATTTGTACATAAATGTTAGGTGATAGACACCATGACAGACGAGCCTAAAGTTCTGGTGGCAGCTGTGAAACTGAACTCAGAGCAGAAATGTGGTAGGATGGCATGTATCTTTGGAATTCAGCTGTAGGAGCATATGAGCTATTCAGGAGTGATAAAAATGAAAGCTAAATGGTGGAATAACACCAAATAGTAATTAAATGATAAGAGGGAAGGAAAGAAGAAAGGGCAGCATAGAGTAAAAAGAATTTCTTTGGAATAAAATAATTCTAGGGCAGAAGAAGGCTAGTAAATGAATTCTACTGAAGTACTCTAGGATTTTAAGTCCTCAGGTTTGGATTTAGATGTGTAATTCATTAGAGAGAACTACTACTAAGGACTGTGTTTTTGCAGAGACTTATTCTCCAGTTTATGGCTGGGAAATTGAAGCTCTACTAACGAGAGCAGGCCCCAGATGCAGGTTCCTGCATTCTGTGTGAATCATCTAGTTAGCAAAGCAGAAAGTCTGGATACCAGCTTTGTTAAGTGATGAGGGCATTAATAGAGATGTTGGTCGCAGAAATAACATTCTGTTGAGTGTTTGGTTTAAATAAAATAAAAAGAAATGGTTCTGTAACTACATTTTTGTGTGCGAAGAAATAGGCCTACTTTAATAAAACAAGGTGAACTGAGGAGTCTAAGGATTGAACGGAGAAAAGGTGTTGAAGGTTCTTCAAAACAAAAATGATGGCATGAAGAGGAATTTCTGTCCTTAAGAGGGGGGAAAAATGGAGATACAGCACTCAAGCTTCTGAGTGAATAAGCATCTATGCAATTAGAGATGGCTGAGTCTACAGGCATAGGGGAGTGGGTGGGGAAGGAAATTTGCGGAGAAAGCTATGTAGGAATAGAAATAAAACTATAAGGAAGTTGAGCTGAATCAGACTTTGCAACAACTGTTAAATGGTAAAAAAAGGGTAAGATCTTTTGTATGAGAAGGCATGACCTGCATACGGTGAAGATGTGCTTAAGATTAAGGATGATTTGAATAAGGTTGCCAAACTGAATACTTTGTTTCTGTGTAGGGATATTGATAACAGTCACGAGCAAATCAAGCTGGGTAACAGAATTGAAAGTATGGAAAGAAGTGATCATACAGAGGTAGAAATATAAATTTGCAAGCTTCTTGTGTACTTGCTGATACAATCAGGTGGTCTAAGAATTCTGAAAGAACTTGGGCATAAACATGTAATTGTCAGAGTCGTATGCTAATCTGCCAAGTCAGAGGTGGAGCTAAGAAAGTAATAAATGCTTAGCATTGGGAATCGTTGTGCACTGGTGCGGGCCAGCAGCCAAGCACCCACACAGCCTTGCACTCTGCCCCCTTTTCCCCTGCCAGTGGAACTGGGGAGAACAGGAGCAGCAAAAGAAAACTCATGGATTAAAATAAAGGCAGTTTAATAGCTGAAGGGGAGTAGGGCTGGAATAAGTGAGGAAAAAGCAGTCGCTCACCATCTCCCACAAGCAGACTGTTGCCCAGCCAGTCTCTCAGCAGCAGCCACTGTGGGAGGCAAACCTCCATCTCTATGAAGTCCTTCTTCTACTCCAGTTTTTTAAGTGTGGTGTTATATGGTGTGGAATAGCTGTTTGGTCTGTTTGGGACACAGTCAGGACAGCTGAGCTCTCCCAACTACTTGCTGAACTGTAGCTTACTTGCTGGGGTGAAATGGGGAGCAGAGTGGGAAAAGAGAAAGGCTTGACACTGTTCAAGCACTACCCAAAACATTAGTGTGCTATTAACGCTGTTTCAGCCACAAATCCAGAACACGGCACTGTATGGGCTGCTAGGAAGGAGGCTGACTCTACTGCAGCCAGAGCCAGTACTAACAGGAAGAGAAAAAGGATCTTGGAAACACAGAGTTATTTGTCTTGGCACAGTGGCACATGAGGATTTTGAGAAGATTTTTTTGAAGGAATAAAGATGTGAAGGTAAATGGAAAATGGGATAAAACGCAACATGGATTTACTGAAGATAACTCATCACTGTCTAACCTCTTAGCTCCTTTTAATGAGAGAACTGATTTTCAGGCAAAATAAATCTGCCGAATTTCCTTCTATCTGGAGTTCAGTATAGCATTGATGTGACACCCCATGAGAAGTCGTAGGGTCAAAGGAAATGTTTGTGGAGAGAGGTAGCAATAGATACTGCTCAAAGGAAGGTGTAATGTCTGGAAAAAATTACAGTTGAATTCTTTGAAAATCATTCTTTGGACCAGCCTTGTATTACATTTTCATTAATGATCTTGGCAGAAATACGGAGTGTACTGATTCAAGCTGGTAACATCATGTGGAGAGGCATCATCAGAAAAACAAACAGCAAGAAAGACGTTACGTATAAGAAAAATGGAATGACTAAAAGGATTGGGGGGGTAACAGGCACAAAATAAAATTTGGTATTATAAAATGCAAAGTAACATATTTGAAACTACTAAAAATCTCTTGCTAAGTAGTTAAATATTAGAAGTGGCTGAAGTAATGGTCCTAAGTGGTGGTGATGGATTACTGGCCTGATATGGCCCTTAAAAAAGCTTGTGTTGGGACAGTGCATCTGGAGAGACTTCCAGTTGTGAGGGGGAAGCATCACTGCTGCTGCTTCAACCTTTGAGGTTTCACGCAAGTGTGTGCAGTTTCAGGCCTTCATATTTAGGGAATGTAATTCAGAACAGAGATACTAGACATGATGACAATGAAAGGCTCTGTGCAGGCCTTGCAGAAGATGACTTGGAGAACCTTCTTTTGGGAGTTTTTTTTAACAATAGCCAAGTGTAGGAGGACATAGAGTTTTCTTCTCTAAATCTGTTGGAGAGTAAACACCAGGCAGAAAAAGGAACCATTTAAGCTGGAAATTGAGTCTGTTTTATTACAGCAGACTGTTTCTGAAAAAAGGCTTCTGATCAGAATAGCAGGGATAAAAAAAAAAAGTTATTTTTTAAACTCGGTAACTGTCATAAACTGGATAATGTGATACAGTGTGTCCAACAGGAGAAGATGGGAATTTGTATCCCTGCCTTGTTATATAGGTGGACTGGGGATTTTTTTTCCTTTTTCCTGCAAAATTACTGTAATAACTGCTGCCAGCAAAATGTTGGGCATGAGGCACTAATAGTCTTCGAATGTACTGTGGAAAAAACTGCTTGAGACTAGATGGCATTGGTCTGAGAGTAACTTCATACTTTTAAATAGTTTATGCAGTCTTCTTAATATGTAGTATGTTGCTGACAGAGCTATTGGCTATCCATTTGTTTGCTCTTTATACCCCATAAAAATTTGAGAAAAGTCATCCTTGAGTATTTGTGCTGAGGTAAGTTGAAGTGGATTTGCAACAAAAGTGAATTTTGACCACTCTTTATGCTCTCCAATTAATAGGATTTATTTTTCTGTAATGACACTTGCCTTTATTTTCCACTGCTTATGGTTTGTAAAGGAGCTTATCTTTTGGTTTTGCAATATATAACAGGTCCTTAAACTGTGGATCTTGTTTCCTTGAAATTTCTGGCACTTCTCTAGTTGATTTCAGTAGGTAAGGATCAAATCTTTGAGGTTTCTGAAAGTTTGTGTCCTGTGTTTGATCTTGATTTAATTACATTTGTCACCCTACTTTTTAGGTCTGTATTATCAAAAACTGTTTGAAGGTACACAGTGGAGTAAAGAATATATAGCATTAAATTAATCCAATACACACTGAAGAAAAGCATCAGGAAAACTGATGTCTTTAAAAAATGATCTTTTAAAGAATTAAAAAAAATGAAGCTTAGCAGTGTGTGATTAAGGCTAGTTGTGTACCTCATTATCTGTGCATAGTGATAACAGTATCAGATCTGTGCTGCTTAGTAACAGCAGCTCCATTATGTATTTTTTCTTCAGATTCACTGTTAAGGGTCTCTCACTTTCCCTTTGATACTTCAGAATTTATTTAAGTAGCTAAGAAGAGTGGAATTTAAACATGAATTTTCAGATACATCCAAAGCTGCTGAAACAGGAGATTCTCTGAGAACATGTCAGATTGATGTATTTGTTTCATATTTAGTGTCTGCAATTATAAAAATAAACTTTTTACTAGCCTTTATTTTGCCTGATCATATCTATGTAACTCTGCCATGTTTTGGCAGACTATAGCACATTAAAAGCTTTAGAAAGTAAGTTTAAAATCTAAATGCAGAGAGGTAACCATGACTGAATTACTCTCCTGGGAGCAAAAGGCTCTTAGAGTGCCTACTGAAATCAGCATTATCATTTCAATACATGTCAAATATGAGTCATTTCCTAGTTTAGGCAAAATTTCTTTATAAATCTTTAAATCTTCCAGTTCTTTAAAGAAAAGGTTAAAGTACTTATGATTTAATGAGACTGCTTTACATCATAACTGTTTGACTATCAAGAGAAAACTTGTCCTTTCCAATTTGTGAAATCCTTTTATTTTCTACACAAGTTTTTGAATACTTTTCAAAATTTATGTTAAAAGCAAAGAACCTGAGACTTAAAAGCAGGGAGGAAAACATTTACTCTATGCATGCTCTGTGTATACATTACTAAATATGAGGTGTTTAAAATGGGATATTCCCCATGTTTAGTAAGATTGTAGGAAAGCAAGGAAGCATTTTAATTTAACAGACCACTTTGATCTCCCACTTGAAGTATCCCTTACTATCCATTAGGAACAGTTTGTCAGTCCCAAAAAGGGAGGGGAGAATTTGCATGAATTCTACATATTAGGGCTTTTTGTCTACTAATTACAATTGTGTTGAAAATATTTCAACGTATTGTTGGTGCTATGCTCCCAACAGACGAGAAATAAAAAATATTACCGTCTATAATGTATTTGGTTGTCTGTTTGGAGAACTGTTCATAGAAACAACAAGCGTAGCTTTCTTGGCAACTGGTTTGTCATTTAATCTGCTATAGTTGCAGCCTATTCATAACTGCTGCTGAACTTCCAGCCTCAGGGTTCATTGATACAAGTAACTTGCTGTGCTGCCTCCAGAAGTCCTACTGTGGTGCTTGCCTCTTCTCTTGGGTCCTAGGTACTAGGATGTACACTGTTTGTGTTGATTTGAAAGCTCTTTGTTATAACTTCAGCTTCTTAGGAAATAGATATGTCCCAGGTGCCTCTGTTTCCTCTTCATTTATATTGTATCTTAAAACATCCACCCCCTTTCTTGCCTGAATATGAATTCAGTCAAGTTCCTGTGTATCTGCAGATTTAGATTTACAGTCTAACAGCTGCCTGGGAACACAAGACAAGGAATTTCGTATAGGCCAGGATTTTAATTTCAAGAAATTGCAAAAATAGATGCTTTATCAGTGCTGTCTTGACTACTGTTCTGGAAATCACAAATAATTTTGCAGTTGCAAAAGCAAAACCTACTGAAGTTTGCACAGATTATATATCATAAATGGAATGGAATCAAGCCTTTGTATGACCAGTGCTTGGAGTTGGTAGTACTGACTGGTTTGCAGAAGCTATGCCTGCTCTGTCTGGAGAGTTCAAGATGAGATTTGAATTCCATCAAGTTTCAATTTGTTTTACAAGCACTTTGTTTCCTTAATAAAAAAAAATAAATAAATGTGGCAGCCAATTAAATTGTGTTTTTAATAACAGAAACACTATGTTAAGAATGATTTGCATTCTTTTTTTCCTCTACTCTCAAATCCCTAAACATCTTGCGGTTGCTAGGGTATTTTGGCATTTTGTTGCAGATGAAACCTTGGCGGCAGCATAAGAATATAAAAGGTATGCCATACCATGTGGAAGTAGCTTGCACACTTCTTAGAGGAGAATGTTTTGAAAGGGTAAATAAAAAAATAAAAATGTTCTTCAAGTGCTCAAACTCAATACTGAAAATAATAGAAATTGTGTAACTAGTATTAAAAGAACGGAGAGAAATAGATGTGTGCTTAACAGCATCCTATCAATTAAATTATGATCGTTGGAATCAACTGTTTTCAGACTGCTAGAAATCTGGAGTCCTACTGAGAGAAACAATCCCCCCCCCACCCCCCCCGCCAAAAAAAGTGTTTGACCTAGAAAGCCCTTATTTCTGAATGCATCTCTTATAAGCACTGTACATAAATATGTGTTTAAGTGTATTCCAAACTTCAGGTACTCTTCTGCAGCTTTACAACTGCTCTTCTGTTTGTACTTTATGTACACTTGGGTTGTACAGGGAGCAAACTGAGAGACTTGAAGTAGCCACATGTACTTGATATGGCTGTTGGTATAAAACATGGAGATAACACTCACAGGGTACATCTACATCATCCATTTTGTGTACAGGAAGAGTTCACTTTTATGTAGGTTTGTCTTCTGTCTGTATTTAGAGTCTTGTGTTATACTCAGAAGAGCACTTCCGATATGCTTGAATTTGATTCCTTTCTGAGGAGACCAAGCTTGAAGTTGTACACTAGAATATCACCGTTTAGCACAGAACATTTGCAATGCAGATGGAAGGTCCTCTCACAGGTAGTTCTCAGTGTGCAGAGTGCACGAGCAGAAAACTGGCAACTGGCTTGAAATTCTTTGCTGGTAAAGATGGATCGCATATTGTGAACCACTATCCTTCTTCACGCTATGCCAGTGGCTAAGTAGAAATTTTCACAGGAAACTTGAAACTTTCTTGATAAGTCTTAAAAACTTCATGAGCGTGGCCAAATAGTGCAATGTCTTTTCCTGGTTATTTAAACAAGTAAAGTATTAAAAAGTAATTACTACGTCTGGCTCGGGTTTTTCTAGCTTAAAGACAAAAGTCAAAAGTCTGAAAAAGTGAAAGATGAAACTTTCAGATTGTCCCTTATGCAGCCTCCATTATTTGTGTGAACACTTTCATGTGCATTTCTTGCATGCAGCAAGTGGAAGGTGACATAAATTACATGTGTAGGTTCTGTACAATGCAAAATCCATACATGTTAGTGGCAGTTCACAGAAAAAATTCTCAGGTAAGTCTCTGCATGTATAATTTTCTCATGGAAGCAAAGATTATTTCCTGATGCTGAACAGCTGGGATGGAAGATGAGGAAAACATTCCTGTCTATGTATCTCATCCCAATACCTCAGTTCAATAATACCATAATTTTTGCATTGTGTAAGAACTGCTGTGTTGGTTTGACAGTCGATCTAGATATTCTGTCTTTGAATGTGAAAGAGCAGATGTCCCGAAACAGCTTTCTTCATATACATCCCTGACCTCTTCTCCAACAACCCATGGCTTTGAAGTGTCTTAAGTTAGGCTGAGTTGAATAGCCACTGACTGACCTACATTTAGTTTAGTAGTCTCATTCTTTTTTTATAGTTTACATTTTTGATGTCTCTATTACCCTGTGTGTTATTCATATGTAATTATGCCTGTGTGAAGCTGTTCTGTATTTTAAACTGGCTGTTTGCTAAATTCTTTTGGATAATTTCTTTTGTGGGTCACTTTCTATTTATCGTTCTCATACTGTTTGAGATTCTGGCTGTAGAACTCAATCACAGGTTGTTACAGTTAGTTTTAATTTGGATTCCTAGTTTGATTTGTCCTTATACTAAAGTCAGTTCGGTCATCCTCACTGATTTTTTTTCTGAAATTTTGTGTTGTGCTATTGCAGTTTTGGGGATGAAAGGGTCAGAACTCCCTTGTCATTCTAGGCACTTTGTACCATAAACTTCTGTAGTTGTACTATGAAGCTTTGTGGATTTGTTCCTCATTCCTTTCTCTCTTTGGCTGCCACTGAGTATTTTGTTCATTAGGGGTTTACTTTCTATGGTAACTCTAAGAACACCTTTTATTTTCTGAGCAGTAGAAGCTCAGAATTTAATGTTATGTTTACATAGTTGAGAATAATTTTCTCACGTCAATTACTTTGTGGTTATCAACACTTTTAGTTTGCTAGTTTATTGCTTGTTTCTTAAATGTTTTGAGATCCTGTTGTAAATTTGAAGCAAGCTTGACTTTTACTGCCTGGATGTATTAACTACAACCTTTTTCACCTCACCACTGTTTTCAGGACTGTACATAATGTTAGGTTGCAGAGGTGTTTGGAGTTACCTAAACTTCTGTCTTTGCAAAGTGTGGTTGTTCAATCTCTACCTATTTGAAACCTTTCTGGAAAACCAGAGTATTATATTGGTCAGGCTTCGCTTATCCACATACATCCTAACTCATTCAAGATACTCAAAGTTGGAGCTTGAGATTTCCTTCCAGAAATCCCATGTTGCCTTTTCCAGTTTTCCAGTATACAGTATGTATCTATGTCCCATGGTCTGCCCCAAATAATTAGCCCTGTGTCGGCCTGATTTCCTGGATTATCAGAAGAAAGATTGCTCCAAGACCTGTTCATGTATCATGTCTGTAATTTAAATTTTTGCATTGTTCTTCAATCTCTGCAGGGCTAACTGAAAATTGTATAGTATTTTGTTTGTGCTGCTTTTTTGGTCTCCCATAACATGTAACAGGTCAGTAAACTGGATTACCACTCTTTTTCTTAAATTTAAAGACTACTTTTGTGTTTGAAGAGTTTTTATCCTTCTCCATAAATTGTGCTTATTGACATCCTCATTTTTGCTGTTGATCAGTAATCTCCCTGGCCCTTCTGAGTTTAATCTCAAAGTGTGTAAGGTGCACTTAGGTGCACAGGAAACCACTGGGAACTTTCTGAGCAGTCTTCCCTGATCCTCTCCTGACCCATCCGCAATAAAATGTGGTTGAGGGAGCTGTTGCAAAAACTTTTTCCCTTAGCTTTTTCCAAGGATAAGCTACCTAAACACAGTCCTTTGAAGTCAAGTTTTGGTTTGTGTTCAGTTAATGGCTTGTATCTACTGCAAAGCTTTGCTGCTGAGATGCTTAGTAACTCTGGAGGAAAGCAACTAATGTTGGTTGTTTTTTCTTTTTTAAAACAAAACAGGAAAATTGAAAATGAGTGAATTATAATTGAAAAAAATGTTGGAGAATTATAATACAAAGGAATAGTTGAATGACTTTCTAAAGGAGGTTGTGATAAAAGGAAGAAAGCAAGACACAGAGGAGGGAAGGGGTTGAGGTAAGGTTTTTAAAAGGAATACAAATGGAGTCAAAGACAATTATGTTGATCCTTGACCATGAAGAAAAACTAATCCTTGAAGGAAAAGATGAGACTCTATTTGCAAAAACTGTACGATTCCCCTTACTGGATACGTGGAACTTTTGTGGTGAGGCATTCAGAGGGCAAGAGTAATTGCTTTCTTCTTATGTAAATCATCACAAAGACAAGGAGATGGATTTCAACCTCCTAGTCCCAGCAGAGCTGTTCAAGTGTTGTAGAACCAATGTATTCTTGCATTACATTTGGGAATGACTTACAAGTGCCAGTATTGAGCAGTGCAAAGTGGTGCAAAATTCATCACGTATAGGCAATTCTAAAGACCAGAATTTAATCTAAGGCTGATAGTGTAATACAGGGTTAATCATTGTACATTAGTAACAGCTCCCTTCATTTGTGCAGGTATCTGCTTATTCTTTGACTAGTGAAGCACAGAGACTTTATTCAGAAGGGACGTTTCATTTGACATTACATCTCATCCCTAATTTACATGATTACAAGTAGTTCAGGAAAATTCAGAATCAGTGGTTGTGCTGTATTTTAAATGGAGGGGGCAGAGAGAAAATGTGCATTGTTATGAGATGATCTAAAATGTACTTTCAGGCCTTTTGTTTCAATTAATTTTGGCAAGTCTATCTTATGTAACTGTTTTAGCTGCTAAGAAGCAGCTTGTTGAATCCTTAATACTTGTCTCTTCATGTTACTATAGTGATCTTGAGTTTGGATCTGATTTTCCTGTGATTTGGGGAAAATAGTCATTATGCAGCAAGAAAGCAATTGTTCTCTGTATATTTTCAGATATGATGACTACGATCCTTTTATTATATTTTGTTTGGAACTCATTTGCAGCATAAGAGTCACTTGTTACACCTTTCCATGTAAAAACAACAAAGATTGATTATTTGTTAATTACTTTAGTTTTTAGCAGAACCTGTATTTGTAATCTTGAGCTCTCAGGTTCTCCTACTCTCCTGCCAAGATATACTTATTCTGTCCTGAGGAATCATTAATAGGTTGATAGAGCTCTACTGACGCATGCAATAAGGAATGTTTTTCGTTGGTACAACGCTGGATGGGGTAGAAAGTGGCAGAGCTGTAGCTAACCATTTTAATATTAGTACTACTGAAATACTGGTGATGAACTCACCAGTGAAAGATGAAATGAAAATTGCCAATCCATAATTGGAATGCATACTCTGTGGCTGAAGGATAAGTAATCTCTGATTCAATGGTTTAAAATAATATTTACTTATTTAAATACTAATTCTTTAAAAATGCAGACTATTTCAAAAGCTGCCTCTTTTCACATTGATCTTTGTCTTTGGCCTTGTTTATCAGATAATTGACAGTGTGGGTTGTATCACTCAGTTTGTATCACAGTACTAAAATTAACCTTGTCCAAAAAATAAATTACATACATGATTCTTATTTTGTATCATTCTGCTTGCTTTTACTTGCATTTTTCCAATTTCAAGGCTTTTTTAAATGAAATATCTATAGTTCATCCGAAGTCTATAAGCTGCCAGAACAGTCTGCTTTCCAGTTACCTTCCACTTTCACTGTTTGGAGTCAGATTTGGATTAATACATAGCTTGTTCTTGAACAGAGAGTTAATTGCTTCAGGAGCACTCCAGGGTTCCATCGTTTTCTTCCCCTTCTTTTTCCTCTTTTTTTTTTTTAATTTATGTTGTTCTTCAGGGAGTTCAAGCTGAACTAGTGGATCTATGCACAAAAAGAAAGACTTGGATTGAAGGAAAACCATTTCCATTGAGAAGGGATTAACATTGTAGGAGATAGTGAAAAAGAAAAGTAAAGGAGGGCAAAGAGAAAAGCTAAGTATCTTTTATACAAATGCTAGGAGCATATGTAATAAGACTGCTGAATTGGAGTGACATGTTTTCAAGGATAAGGAAGATATTATTGGAATAAGAGAGACAACCAGGAAAATGAAGGGGGATTTAAAATGCCAAGATATAGAGTTCTAGTGAAGGAAGAGCTAATATAAAGCTGGAAGAGATGTAACAATATTGCTGAAGGATGATATTTAATCTACAGTAGATGCCCCCCTCTCTTCCCCCCTTTTTTCCTAACTAAGTTCAGTAGTTTGTATACAAGGTAAGGACAACTTGATGTAGCTATGATTCTTGGCTGTTGTTCTAGACTTGCAATATGTCAGAAAAAAAAAGCATGAACAATAAAAATACTTTTTCAGACATAAAATAGATCCCAAGAAAGCTAAGACTTTGATATGAAGAATGATTATGGGGTATCGAGGAGGACACAATAGGAAAAGTGGTTGCTAGAGATCAGTTAGAATTGACTGTGTTAAAACTGCAAATGAGAGCATGTTTCCACTGTTACCCTAAGGTTTCTGCCTTTAAGCAGTTATTGAAACAATCTATACAATATGAATATTGTCACTGTTATCATGGAAAGACTGCAGATATAAATCTGTATATGGAGATAAACAAATGATCATAAAATCACGAAATTTGAAATGGTCATGGGGTGGGTGGGAATATGTGCTAGGTGGAGAAAGCAGCCCTAAAGTTATTGATTTTAGCAAAGCTAACTTTGAAGGAAAGCAAAATGCTCCTGGGACTTTTGCCTGCAATCCTGTGATGAATGGGAAATCCACTCCACACAAGCAGAGAGTACATAGTATATAAAACACGTAGAAAGGCTGCAATTAAAATTCATCCCAGTTAAGTCAAGAAAAGGAAAGGCCGATATGGGCCTGAGGCAAAAGAAGGAAAGGCAAAGAGACAACTTGCCCCTCCCGACCCTATGCTTTTTCCTTCCCCTTCGCTGTTCTTTAGCATTTCTTCTGCTGTCCCTTTATCCTCTCCAGCCCTTCTGTTTCATGACAGTTCAGTCGCTATGGTCCCCTGATGTGGTTTCTTCAGGTCTCTGTTTTTCTGTACCCTGGATTTCTCAGAGCACAAGCATAACCGTCCTGAGTGCACAGAACAGAGGGGCGAGACTCTGCTTTCTCCCTGTCCCGATATTTGCATTGTGCAACCCCTTAAACACCCTTACAAGCTTTAGGTAATTGACAGATTTCCTTTTCCACAATTTCCCTTATCTATTTGCAACTCTGGGATGACTTCAATTCACTGGTGAGGTAAGGAATGAGGCAATGAGGGCTGGAGAGGGCAAGCAAATGAATGCCTGTAATAACTCATGTGGTCAGTGGGTCTATACAAAAGTAAAAATTAAAAAAACAAACAAACAACAGTGCAGTGCTGTAGCATTTAACACTGAAATGGTGGGTCTTCTCTAAGAGAGAAGGGTCAAACAAGCGAGAACTTGTTGCAGATGGTGTTTCTTTCCTTTGTGCAAAGTTAGGATGTAGGGCTCAATTTAGGACCTAGTATGCAAGATGCTTTATTCTCCAACGTCCTTCTCCCACATACACACATTATCAGAAATCTTATTTCAAGACACAAAGAACAGATGTGAAGAAGCAAGGCAATGGAACATATTTAAGGTCCGAGTCTGGGCAGGTGTAAAATGGCATGGCTTAAGCTGTAGACAGTTTATAGCAGCTGAAGATGTGGCCCTTAACTAAAGCAAACAGTTTGAACAAATCTGAATGTGGCATTTTCTTTTAAAAGCTGAACAAAGTTGATAATGACAAAAGAAGTGAATTTCAGAGAGATTTAATGGGACAGTGATGAAAGAACAAATGATATTTTTCTGTCAGTCAATCTTTTTTTTTTTTTTTCCTCATGGTGATTTGTTAACTGCAGAAATTGGCAGCAGTCATTGAGGATGACCATGTGGTCTTATGGCACCCAGCTGATGACTGTCTGACCAGTTTCTGAAGATGGTACAAGGGATCATAAAGTTTAGTTCCATGTATATTATGATGATAGTTGCATCTATATTTAAAGCTTTCTGTCACTGGAGCACTCTTGGTGTTGTCAGACTGTCTGTTGGACTGGATGAGCTGCAACTTCTTGCAATTGAATGTCAATAAGACCAAAGCAATTTTGGTTGATTCATAGCACCAGCTTAAGCATATTCACTTGCACAGATTACATTTGACAGATAGTTACCTTCAGCTGAACTCTGTGGTTAGAAGCCTTGGTGTACTCTTGACAGTGAGCTTACAGTTGATGCCTTATGTTTATTTCATATCCTGTTTTTGCCTCCCTAATGCTGCATGTGTATGTCTACATTTAAATAAATTCACAGCTGAAGTACTAGTCAGTCCACTTGTTATCTTTGGACAGAATGTTGTGATGAGTCAATTTCAGTATTTTAAAAATATTGTGGTTTTTTTCCCATTCAGGCAATTTTAATTTCAAAAGCCATCTAATCGAGGATTTTTTATTAGAAACTCCTGGAAAAGCATATGTCAAAATCTAACAACAACAGGAGTAAAAACAGAGGATAAAACTAAAAAAAAAAAAAAAATATGAAAAAGTGCTTCTCCTTTTGGAATATATTCCTGGTATTCTACTAGTTTGTTGGCCTGCAGGAAAATATATTCAACACAGGTATTATAAACCATGTTATATTAGTGGAAGTTAAGTTCCTCTGGATTCTGCAACAAGATTCTGCATGGTGTCTTCAAAAATAGATGTGTTTGCATCCTCTATCATCCTCTATAAATCTTGTAAAGAAAGTCATCTTTCCTGGTCTTTTCTTGTAACTCTCCTAAAATATTCTGGGTTAAAATACAGTTTTAATTGACAAATTTAGTTGGTCCCACTTATGGTGAGCTTAGGTATGTTGAAAATTCATTTATGGTATACTGAGGAAGGATTAAACTTCTGAATTACTTCAAACCATTTCCCTGTGCAGGCTTCTAGTCAGTTTAAAGCAGCATCCTGATCTTGAAGAAAATGTAGTGATTTAATGCCAAATAGCTTGCGCGTATCCCTGTACCATTTCTGCTCACTCCAACTTCAGTTGCTGTTTTTAAAGGCTGTAGGTGATTTTCCTATAGAGCTTAAAGAAGTGATGAAAGTGAGATTTTTGGAGTTTTTACTTCCTTTTCTCCGTGATGAATAGGAGTGCAGCATCCTTGAATTCCGATATGAATGAACTAAATATACTCCATAAATTAAAATGTTTGTAGTCACTTATTTTATTGGCAAGCTGTGGTGAAAGGGCAGACTTAACTTTAGATTTTTGCCTACTGTTAAATAATAAATCTCAGCCTAGAATTATGCTGGCATGGTTTCTTTTAAAAATGACAGGATGGCTGGAAACAAAGGTATGTCCCCTAACTATTATTACTTTTTAAAAAAATAATAAAGTCTCTGACCATAGTCTTGCTTAAGTCATTGGCTGCAATGAATGATTCCAGCTCTTTTTCTTTTCTCTCTGTAAAATGCTCTTTGGCATGAGAACCAAAGATGTGTGAAAAGCATCACTTTGAAACTGTTGTAGATGTCAGGGTTGCAGCTTGCCTCTATCGTCTTGTCCTTTTCCTTCAAGCCTGCAATCCAGTTGTTTCCAAGCCCTGAGATGCAGAGGGGTGGGTAGCAGGTTTGGAAGCTCAGATGTGCAGAGTTCTAATAGCTTAAATAGCTACAAATATAGCAAAAATAGCATTTTGTGCCATGTGGTGTAGGATTTGAATATGTGGTATAGGATTTTGCTGTATGGTATAGGATTTGAAACACAAGAATTTAGAAGTGTGAATAAAGCCATTTAACAAGAGCAGGTAAAATAAGCCTTATTGTGTGCATTTTTTTTTTAACCTTCGCTGTAAGATAATGGTCAAACAATCTAAAAACAGCATGCGATTTTAAGTAACTGTAATGGCTATTCAAAGTAGTACTCTTTCTCTCCCCAACTTGCTAAGTAAAGAAAGAGAAATATATTTGAAATCAAGACAGGGTTCATATTCATAGGACTACAGAATATCTCTAGCTGGAAGGGACCCAGAAGGATTATCAAATCCAACTCCTGGCTTCACATAGGACCACCCAAAAAAAAAAAAAAGCGTATGTCTGAGACTGTTGTCCACATGCTTCTTGAGCTCCAGCAGGCTCGGTGCTGTGACCACTGCCCTGGGGAGCCCATTCCAGTGCCTGACCGCCCTGTGGGTGAAAGAACTTTTCCCAAGCACCCAGCCTGACCCTCCCCTGTCCCAGCTCCATGCCGTTCCCTCGGGTCCTGTCGCTGTCCCCAGAGAGCAGAGCTCAGCGCCTGCCCCTCCGCTCCCCTCTGAGGGAGCTGCAGGCCGCCATGAGGCCTCCCCTCAGCCTGCTCTGCTCTGGGCTGAACAAACCAAGGGGCCTCAGCCGCTCCTCATACGTCTTCCCCTCCTGACCCTTCAACATCTTTGTTGCTCTCCTTTGGACACTCCCTAATAGTTTTGTCTTTTTAGTATTGTGGTGCCCAAACCTGCACACAGTACTTGAGGTAAGGCCACACAGCACAGAGGAGGACAGTCATTTCCCCCAACCAGCTAGCAACGTCAGTCTTGGTGTAACCTAGGCCACAGTCGGCCCTTTTGGCTGCCTGGACACGCTGCTGACTCACATTCAACTTGCCATAGACCAACCCCCCCCCCCTTTCCCCCCCCCAATTCCTTTCTTTGGGGGTGCTTTCCAGCATCTAATACCCAGTCTGTACATACAGCCAGGGTTGCCACATCTCAGGTACAGAATCCAGCACTTGCCCTTGTTAAACTTCATATGATTGTAGCTGAAGCAGCATCAAGCTTGCTGGCAAAATCATCAGTAAGTTTTTACTGGTGTAGGAGGTGTCATTTATCTGTCAAGTATTATGCAGATAATCTATCTGAGCTTGCTTTTCTTCCTGGTTATTCTACTTTGATTTTTATCCCCCCCCCTCCCTGTTCCTATTAACGTGGTTATTAGCATCTTTTTTTGTCTGTTTGAGAACAAGGTATGAGACAAATTCCTTGTGACACATTCTTGTTCTCATGTTTGCTACATAAATTCATTATCTCTTGCCAAGCTTTAGATCTGCAGAGTTCCCTCTGTGTAGTCTCAATTTTCATTCTAAATAAAAAATTAAAATGCAAAGAGCAAAAGACTAAAAGTGAACTCTTTTTATCTTCTGGTCGTAAACTGTCTCTCTAAGAGGAGGGAAGAAAAAAAAAAAGAAGCACAAGGGATTTTGGTATATGTAAGACATCTGCCCAAACTTCCCTAGCAATAATGTCATCACTGCCAAAATGTGCTTATGCTACTAACTGTATAATAGTGCTTGTGGTACTTATTTTTGAATTGTCCATTCAGCTAAGGTTTTAAATTTAGGTTAGACTGCATGTGGCATATATTGTAAGGAGAGAGAAACAATACGAGACTCTATGAGCAGGCTGTACACTGATGCTGGTGAGTGGTGTGGAGCAGGATGTGGTTGTATGGTATGAAATCCTGACACAGCTGCAGATGCAGAACTTGAGCTGTGGAAACTACTGCACCTCTTTATCTTACAAAGCAGTCATAAGGTGGCTGACAAGGAGCTTACCTGGCTTGGGGAGGAATAGAGGAATTTTAGGATGTTAGAAAAATACTAGTGCTTGGGGGCATGGACTATGCTCCCATGTGTCTTTTTTGTACATGTGTTAAAAAAAAAAAGTCAAATGTGAAAGTATGGAGCTAAAAATAAATAAAAGAGTAGAATAAGGCAAAATAAGAAGAATCGGTAAATAGTGCTCTAAGGAAAATTAGAAAGCATAGGGACAGAACTGGCAGGTGGGAAAGGAGCCTTTGAGAAGGAATTCTGCAGTTTCTTCAGTGAAGAAAAGTGTTGAATTGTGACAAAGTTCTCTGCCATTTCTGATGCACAAATTTAGGGGCACATAGACACCCAAATTTTTAATAACATGTGAAAGGCGGCATGGTGGCTTTTTGGTCATTTGCTCTGCTTGAATCACAACTGAAGATAAACTTGGACTCATGCTAATAGTTTCATTCCATGTTTATCCCCAAACATCCATTTGTCCACTTTGTGTTCTTTAAGTCCATATCACTGACCTTTCCTCCTTACAAAAATTCACTTACAAAATATTAAAGCTGTGTGGAAGCCTTTGTAATTGCAGCTTCAGCAAGATTTGCAATTATGCAAGAAAATACCGACGTATGTACCTGTGTGTCTCGTCTCTTTGATGTGCAAAATCCCTTTCCTGCATCTTTTATTAACTGTTATGCTTCTGTTCCACGTCTGCTTTCAGAGTAGAGATGTGAATCCACATGTCACCCAATGGTAGAATATGCTGTATATCTTTATATAAACAGGCAAAAAGAGCATATTTAGACAGGTTGAAGGTGAAAAAGATTTTTATGCTCAAGTTTCTGATTACACCATTATAGCAGCATCACTAATTCCCCTCCTTCCTTCTATTGTCTTCCCTCATCTGTTGTCATCAGTGACCACTGTTGATTTGTTGACTCTATTAAAGTATTCAAGGAAGCCACAGGCCTGTCATTTTGGTCATAACCTTAATCTGTTTTCTCACCTTGGGAGAAAATGTGTTAATATACTGTCTGTTTCTATAGAGTGAGCTCGTTGAACAAGTTCCTGATGCAACAAATCTGCAATACATTTAGAAAAAATGTTTTTATGAGTCTTGGTTATTTTAACATATAATAAGCTATGTTCAGGAAACAACTTTTGTAAGAACCATAACAAATTAATAACAGTAAGCAGTTGTAACTGTATGTTGTATAGTAATTTTTGAGCTAGATGCATCACAACTTATTCTGATTTGTCAGAATCTGTTTCTGTATTATTTCTGAATGATTAAGCAAATCATTTATGTTAACTTCGGCTTATTTTATATCTCTGTAAATCCTGTATAGCTTTATTGACTTTGGAGTTGCTTAAGATTTTATAGCAACTAAGGGGAAGGGTCATTTCTGTTTCTGCCTGTTTGCTGATCTGGAAAATAAATGGAACATCTTTTTTTATGCCTTACCAGGTAAGTTGTATTAGCTACCTAATTGCTGTTCATAAAGCACTTCAAAATTCTTCATGTTGTGTATAAAATTCTTTATGATGATACAATTATTTCTATCTCAGAGAAACTTCTTGATGTGTAAATAGAGCTTAATTAAAGGATAAATTAATGCAGATATGTTTGGTTTTTCTACAGTTTATTTTTGTTCATTTTTTTCTTGTTTTCTCAGTAGAGAAACAGGCTCTTAATTTTAGCTTGTGTTTAATCTTAAAATTTTGTTTCCATTTGCAACTAACTCAATTTGAATTTGTAATTTAAAAATTAGCTGTCTTTTTTTCTGCAATTTTAGTTTACAGATACCTGATATTTGCAAGAACCCTGTTTGGTGTCTGATACATTTCTTAGATCTCTGAGCTTCATCGTCCTAGAATCATAGAACGGCTTGGGTTGGAGGGACCTTAAAGATCGCCTCATTCCAACCCCCCTGCCATAGGCAGGGACCCCTCTCACTACTGTCCCCCACTATCAGGTTGCCCAAAGCCCCATCCAGCCTGGTCTTGAACACCTCCAGGGATGGGGCATCCACAGCCTCTCTGGGCAACCTGTTCCAGTGTCTCACCACCCTCTGAGTGAAGAATTTTCTCCTAACTAATCTAGATCTTCTTCATCTTGTTTAGAAATAGTGGTGTCCATTACATGTATTGGAATGTATTCTATTTCCTATTAGTCGTCTAAAGGTGAATGTTTGCTTCGCTTCTTGACTTGTTTTATATGTCATTATTATGGTAATTCCTGCTACTGCTGAGACTTTCTTTGATGGTATAAATAGCCTTAAGAACCGAACTTACAGTTGAAGTGTTTGCCATCACTGGATTGGCTGGATAACTAAGTAGGCCGGGATTGGTATCATTTGGCTAGAATGAAGATTTTTCTTCTTTGATTTTTGGTGCCAAGATTTTCTCTATTGTGGAACTCCTCATATATGGCTTGAAAATCTGTGAAGAAATCCATCTGGTTTCTTCAACTGTCTTGCCAGACACTGTGATCTACTTACTAGAACAATAGATGAGAAGAAACTTTAAGATTAAATTGTACTTTGTGATTGCTAGAATCTATGATAAATAGGAGTAAAAAGAATGTATATTTAACCAGTAGAAGAGATTAATGTTGTTTTGAAATGACTCCCTTTATCTGAAATATTTTAATAGATCTTTCCCATGCAATTAGAATAGGAAAAATAACCTAAAGGGAAACATGCTTATTAAAAAACAGGTATGTCTTTGAAACATATAATCATAAATTCTAAAACATTCAGAGAAGAGACTAACACATCTGTTGGTTTTATGTCAATTAGTTCAGTGGAGTATTAGGATCTGGTTAGTGATCTTGAGCTCTACTATATTTAGGTAGTTTTTGTTATTGAACAATGGAACATAAAGGTTTCTTTTCCACATCTTTCTATCTTATTTATTAGAAATAATTTTGCACAAGGTATGTGAGTAGTATTAATATAAAGACTTATTTTTAATGAAAAAATCTTATTGATGCAAAGAAATCACAGTATCCACTGAAGGAGAATTCACTTAACTTCATTTATTTTAGCTGAAATGATGCAATTCGGTTCTACACAGATGAGACTAAAATGGTCTCAGATGCTTTTATATATATATGTAATGGGTTTCGATGTTTTGATGACAAGAAGACGTGTGTGTGAAGAAAAAGTGTATGTTTTTTAAATGTACTAGGTGTCACACATAAATGTTATGTAATATAAGCGTGTTATTACCTAAAAGCCAAAACTGTGTAGACTTGGAGTCTTGGAATTCTCACAAATTGGCTTTGGCTTGGAAAGTGGAAAAAAAAAAAAAAAAAATCAATATTACTCTTTCTTCTACTTGGGACCCCAAATTTCTTCTGCTTCTGTGCTAATAAAGGATAATATTTTTTTTCCCCAAGTATATTAAGTATTTTTGTTGAAATACTTTATCATTGAAATACTTTTTTTTTTTTTTTTTTTTAATCATATATCTATAGATAACCTTACAGTTCAGGACTTTAAAAAAAAAAAAAAAAAGAGAGAGAAGAAAAAAAATCATATCCTTCAATCTATACACTACGTGCCTTTGGGAACTACCACTTTTTACATTCAAGGAATAGCAACACAAATTGATGCAAAAGAAATCCATGGAAAGATGGAAAGTTGCTAAATATGTAGGAATGGTGTCTGGCTGAAGTCTTAGAGCTGCCAGTGGTTTGAGGTTCAAAGAGTATTCAGGAGCAGTGTCATATGTGCTTACCATGCTCCTATATGCTCCCCTGCTTCTGCTTTTTGCTGTAGGTAGACCCTTAGCCAGTACAACTCCTCTGAAGTTAAATGTGGAATTAGGTTGTAGTGCTTCTTTTTTTTCCCCACACAAGTTGCTGCAATATAGCAGAAGTTTCTGTTAGCAGTCAATACATGAAAATAGTGCTTTTTAAAATTATTTTTTTTTTTTACGATTGCTCTGCCTGATTCAAATGAAGTAGCAAAATTCATGGTAAATTTCATTATTTTGCTTTCATGGGTAAGAACTGAGTAGTACAGGTATTCAGGTGAGAAAATGAATAGTTGTAGTACCTGTGCTGTTCATATCTCAATTTATAAGCAGTAGCTTGGTCTTCAGTGTGTCTTCCATTCTGCACCACAGTGACCTGGCAGGTAGGGAGTTTTTCCTAGGTGTAGGCAGTGATTGGATTTGGTATTTTTATTTGGGAGGACGTGGCTTGGATTGGCTCTAAAGGGCAATTGACTTGTGACTGAGGACCGTAAGAACTTCATTTTGGATGCACTAAATGAACTTGCCTTTTGCCTCATTGGTTCAGCACCTCTCATCTTTGAAGCTCTTCTGGATCATGATAAGAATGCTCTTAGAGGAAAGATTGTGAGTATCTTTCACCATCTCAGTTCACCATCAAATGAATTTTCCATTGCTTGAAGTTGGTATTGGGCTTTGCATTGGCAGCAGCTAATGCATTTGCAGAGTGGATTTATCTTAGTGACTAATCCTTGCCACCTCCCTGTGAGGTGATTTGCTAAGTATTTGACAGATGGGGAGGCACATGGGGGAGAGATGGTTTCAGAGCTGGGATTAGAGCTCTGATGTTCCAGGCTTCAGGTCCTGTGCTCTGCAGGTTACCCTTTCCTACCTCTCTCTTCTCACTCTCCTGGAGCAAATTCCTATAGAACTTTATTTATGAAGACAATAGGGGAATAATCCCGTCCTCTCTATCAGATACCAGTAAAATTCATCTTTTTTTTTCTGTGGTATTATGCACAATTTAATGCTAATGCTCAGGAGACCTTAAACAACCACATCAAACAGCCGATTCAGTGCCAGCCTTCCTTCTTATTTAGCTCAGTCCAAACTGACACCAAACTTTGAGACATTCCTCTCCTCCCACAGTGGAAAGCCACTGGGATTTTTTTTATCCCACACATGGTTTCCCTCCTACGTTTTCCTCCCATGTCAGATATTCATACCCCCTTTAATAACCAGCAGGGGGATCATTACATTGAGCTACTGCCAAATGCATAATGACTGCTGCCTTTGCCTTACACAGTCACTGCACTACTGATATCCAATTCAGCATTGTAAAGTGCTTAGGGCTACCTTGGGGATGTGCTATATTAAACCCAACTATTCTAAATCCTATTTAATATAAAGAGATTGTTGATGGGGGAGGGGAGAGGGAGATTTAAAATTGTCGTTAATCACCTATTTTCAACAAGTAAAAATACCTGATCGTTTAGGGCCCAATTCTGTCACTCTTAAGCCGTAAATAGTCCTGCTGATTTTAATAGGGGTACGTGAAGGCAAGTGGTCTGCTTACTGCTGGGGGAGGCAGAATGGGGCCCTACAGAAGCTGCAGCTGAGGTGCTAAGCTTGCAATGAGCTGTTGGGTGTGAGCGAGCCCATTTCTGAATTCCTCTTACAAATGTTTTACAGTGAAAACAGGAAATCGGAAACATGCTTCGTATCTGACTAAAAATAAGGGTACTCTTAAACTTGTAAAAGACAACATTTTTATTTGAATGATATGACAGAGCTGCCACAGAAGTGTTACCTGCTATAAAGAAAGCTTAAGAATTATTACCTTTATTAGACCAGTGACACTGAGCTTTAGCCATACATTTCTAACTTCTGTCCCTCTACAGAGACAATTTTCTTTTCTTAAATAAACTGTCATGCTAGTGTTAATATATTGTTGGCTCCCTCATACTCTGAGAATACTGCTGATATAAAACATGTATATGTTAGATTGGTAATAGTATCTTTAGTGTAGCTGACTAGAACAAATGTGTTTCCCTCATGGCTGTGCTAATGTGATAAAGGAAAATTGGCTGTTCATCAGCTTTCGGCTGGGTAAAGACAGTAGAGATGGAACCACATTCTTTTTTATGCATTAATACCACTGAGAACTTTTCACTAGTTATATTTCATGTGCGGGCATGTTGTGCAAAGATGTTGTAAAACATGAGATAATGCTACAAATAACAAAGTAGAAAAGCCTGTATCTTTTATGATGATAACAGTCAAACACCAAATGACAGTAACAGGCTGTAAAAAATGTGATGCAAAAATAAAATGCAATGTAACCACCATATACTTAGGCTCTTGCAAATAGGGCATCAGATGTTTAGAGGGCTTTGAATTAAAATTAAATAAAAAAGTGTTGTATTTAGGTCATTGATGTGTCAACAGAAAGGATAATTTAAAATGGGGAGAGATGTATTTTGAGTGGTGAAACTCATATGCAATAACTTTTGGAACAAATCTCAATGCTTAGTAATTATGATAATAGCCTTCAAATTTCCATCAGTGGAAGGACAATAAATTTTTCTGTCTTATTTTGGGAAATATGGACTGAATGTGGAAACAGCAATAAAGCTCAGCATGCATGTATATGTTTGAAAGTGCAGTTTAAGGAGAAAAATTCATTGTACAATTTGGTGTGAAACCAAAGGGGGGGGGGGGGGGGGGGGAGTGGAACAAAACAAACAAACAAAAAAACCAAACCAAAACAACAAAGCCAGAAACCCCATCATATTTCATATTTTCTTTCTTAAAATACTGATAGACTCATGTTGCCTGAGGCATTGATGATGATCATCTGAGCTCAGATTTATAGATAATCGTGTCTGTTTATCTTGGTCTGAAATTTGAAACACTTTATTGGTGGAATAGCATTTTGAGTGCTTATACTGTGGTTTTCTAAGTGATTTTTTTTTTCAGGTTCTGGCTTTTCTTTTTGAAACAGATTATTCTGG
Organism: Anser cygnoides; assembly: GCF_040182565.1. Lineage (NCBI taxonomy): Eukaryota > Metazoa > Chordata > Aves > Anseriformes > Anatidae > Anser > Anser cygnoides. Next base: position 21,285,663 of record NC_089875.1, on the reverse strand, counting down.
TTTGTAAGCCTTCTGTTTGTCCTCACACATCTATTGTTCTTATTGGAAATGATTATTTCAGGTTTATTTTGATTTGCTTAGAGTGGGTATCAAGACAGACTAAAGCACTCTAGGTTTAGTTGACCTCCATAGACACGATTCACCAGGCATCTATATCTGCAAAATGGAACAGGGATTCTGTAAACTGGCTAAAACAAAGCAGTGCTTCAAAATCTGAAGGTAACCAAGCTGTCAAGTGAAATAAGCCTTATGCAAGCTAAATATTTTTAAAATCATGTAATTTGAATTTTGCAGATAAATTGCTTTCTGAAATGAGATTAAGTTTGCTAAGTGAGCTATTCAATAGAGTTTGAAAGTTTTGAATAAATTGAAAGTAGTTTCAGTAATTAACTTCATTAATGGGAAGCTGACTACAGCCATGATTACTCCAATTTTCATCTTATCCCTGTATTTTTAAAAATTAAATTATTGAATTCCATAAAACGTAAGACTGAAAGGCACTTCCATATTATTAAACTTTGTCCAGTTTTATGTAACATAAAAGTGGATTTTTAATGAAAAAAATAAAATAAAACTTTGTAAAAGCTCAGCATTGTGTGACTTTGTGGAGCTGGGAGAATGCCATAAAATATTTCTATGAACATTCGCTCAAATTTAAAATGAATTGGCAGGGAAGGGAATGCTTGCAGAAAAGAATACCCTGGAGTGCAGATTGAGCACATATTCCTAGCCAAGGGTTCCCTTGATGTAAGGGAATTTCCCACTGGGTGTAAAGCAGATGTAGCCAGATCCTATACCATTCCCTTCAGCCCTTGTAAGAAGAAGCATGCCGGGGCCAGCGAGGCATTTTGGAGGGGTGTTTGAAGCCTGGCTGAGATATGCTGCATTTGGTTATCCTGAGTATAGTAGATGGTCCCTTCAGGCCTGTATGAGCTGATGTGTATGAGAAGAGCTCTGACAGCTATAACATGTGCCCATGGCCTGAAGTGGTGAAGTAGCTGTAACCAGTTTTGTACCTAGTGAAACAGACCCTTGCTTTTTTCTCTCTTCCCCCACCCTGCCAGATCACCGTACTGTAGATTCTTTGATTTAAACACTGTAGAAATTTTATAGTCTATGCATCTGAATAATGATCTTGTTAACTGGATTGCTAATGGGTGGACAGAAAGGAGGTAACTACTTTCAGTAGGCACCATAGGTAAAGGCATGCTGCCAAGTAGGTTGAAGTAATGTTAATGGTTAATCAAGGATAGATACAACATGTACTGAAATCAAAAGGATTGCATAACGAAGCATGTATTTGCCCATTTTGTTAATTCTATAGGTGCATCACAGCAGAATTAGTTTCTTCTTGAATGGCTGGGAAGATGACAGCACACCTTTTGATTCAAGGATTCTTGTGGGACCAGTTGCAGATGGTAATGCTGATGGTACACTGCAAATCGGACAAAGCTTCACAGGTAAATCTCATGCTATTTTTAGCTCTGGAACTATTTCAGAATGTGATGTTACTGCATATAGGTGTTTTTTTCTGCTTTGTGCAACACACCGGGCCCTAAAGTGACACATTCTATTAATTTACAATCACAGCTTTTCTTAGTAAATAAATGAAATTATTTCAGAATGGGATTGTCCATGGCCACTAGACTATGCTCCTGTTCAGAGTTAGGAATAGAGATGCAGGTTTTTGACTCTTCATGTTCTTCAGTTTCATCAATGCTAATGTAAACCACTAGCAGAATGAGAACCACTCAGCCTCTAGTGATGCCTGATAGCATTATTCTTCATCAACATCTAGAATTTTGTGTGCTACAGTCTGACATGATCACTGCAGAACAGCTTCAGGATGTTTTGTTGCTCTCCACAAAATCTTGGCTCTGCAAATGTAAGAACTCTTCAGGAATGTGCAGAATTTGAAGCGAACTCCTAAATATAACTATATGTCACTTAAACAACTTTATGTGCTTTTGGGCAAGAAAGTCATTCTGTGTCCCATTTCTTAATGCTTGTATTTGGAAATGTATTTTGTTATGATTTTGATTCTGAATACCCAACAACTAATAAATGTATAAAGAAAGGAGTACTTTAAAATGCTTTTTATCTTTAGTGTATAAATTGATAGGTACAGTTGTACCTACTGTATCTCTTCTCTAATTAGAGGTGGCACATGGACTGGCTCATTACTTCTGTCTAATGAGCCGATCCTTGTGCCACCTCTCTAATCAGAAAAGAGATAGGTACAAAATGTTCTTATAAAGTTATTATAAATCATTCTTTTTTATCAAAAAATTAAGTCACTGCCCTCTATAGTTTTGTCCAGATCCAAGATGGTTTCATTCAGTAGGAGTAATTGTGCAAGAGAGATCTCTGTGTGCTGAATTAAAGGTGCTCTCATGCAGTGCAAAGCTGCCTTTTGTTCAACAGGATTTGATTATTTACTTGTAGTATATTTTCTTAGGTTTAGAGCAATTTGTTGGAAGAATGCAAGACTTTCGATTTTACCCAGTGGCACTTTCAAACAGGTAAAAAGAACCTTTCTTTCTTTTCTTTTCTTTTTTTTTTTTTTTTAAAAAAAAAAAGTGTGATAACGGGAAAGAATAAATAACAATATGCTTACTTCCCTGAGTATGGTGCTTTTCATATGTCTCCTTTAAGTGATTGCTTCTGATGACCTCGTTTACTGGACATCATTTCAAACCTGATTTTTAATCTAAAAAGTCTTGAGTTAAAATAATTTTAACATTTTGCTTTTGAAATGTTGCTTAAGTATATGTAGTAAAACTCATTATTAAACGTGTGCTTTCCTTGCTACCGTTGTCCCTGTTGCAACCTGATTTAGCAGATGTTCTAGCAGAGACTAGATCTAGTTGCTAGATTTCAATAAGCTACCTGGTGTTATCAACTCAACATAATTCCGACATTATAATGTGTTCTAGTAAGCTTGGATCTGTTAGATGAGACTTGCCAAGCTTCCACAGAGCTTCATGTAAGCTGTGGGCAATTTCTTCCTTAAAGTACTTCAGACAGGGTGCCCCTTGTATAGTCTTATTCTCCAAAAGAAGGAATAAAGCCTGCTGATGTTCCCAGCTGGGCAGCATCCTTACGTCCTTGGCTTCTGGACAGTTGTCTCAAATTGTTTAGCCCCTACAGCAAGGCTTACTGGTAAGCAGACCTCTCTGTCGTGGGTTTCAGTGAGAAACTGCTGTTGTTTGTCAAGTGCAGTCTACTCCCACCTTCTCAGAAGCACTCACAGAAAAATGCCTTGGTCTCAAGGGAGAGGAAGAGAGGGCCAGTCCCGTTTACACCAGTCTAAAACTCGTAATTCAAAGGAAGAAGAGGACAGGCAATCCAGCTAGTCATCATGCTGGCTTAGTGGCTGACAGCTTGGCTTCTGTGCTTAGTGATTCCTTTCCTCTAGCCTTCCCATGGTATCAGACGTCGATGTGGTATTCTTGACACCCTCCCTGCCCCCCAAGCCCCTATCCCAAGAGGCTATTGTCTTAATTCTTCATTGCTTTCTGTATTAGATTGTCCCCATAAGCCTCCAATGACTTTGCCAGCTCAGCCCATGTAGCCCTGGGCCAATTGCTTTGACATCCTCCATCCCCGAGGCCAAATTACAGTTGCCACTGCAATTTCTGTTGCCCTCCAGCCTCCCTTCCTAGTGTGTTACACAGAGATGTTACCTTTGTTATCCAGCTCATGCTGGATTAATCTAGTCAATTCAAGCTGGCCAGAAAAAGTCAGGTCCTATTAGTCTGTGTGGTGCTTCTGGGTAGGCTAAGCTCAGCAACACTCGTGAGTGCAGACCTTAAGGCTACTTAATGATAGTCTTTCAATAAGATGTAGAGCAGTTTCCTAGGAGCTCAGATGTCTGCAGGACATTGCAATGAGCTGATCTCCTGTGAATTTAAAGTATTAATACAAATCTGAATTCCAAATTGCACAAAAATCATGTTTGTTGTATATTCTTTCAGAGCAATGCTTGTCAAATCCATTGAACTACAGTTTAAGTCAGTGAAATTAATACAGTTTAAAAATTGAAAGATAAGGTATTTTACAGTGTTGAGAACTAATGATGACTTTGTTGATGCAGTTTTATATCCGCAAGTAACTTGGTTCAAAACGTTTATGTGGGATAAACTATGAATGCAAGTCCTACTTGCATATGAATTAATTTAAGTTTATGGCTGTCTGAAAGGTTCTGTTACTTTGTATTTATATCTTAATGAGTATATAAAAATTATGTTCCTACTGGAAAATAGGGACATGGGAAAATTAATAATTTTTAATTCAAAAATTTCATACCTTCTGGGCTCACAATAACCTTTTACACAGAGATGAGCAGATAAAGGTTTAGCTAACCAGCCCACGTCATTCATCTGCCTGCCTACCTATGTAATTACCTATTTTTTTGGATTACTGATGTCAATGGGAACTGAAGTTATTTAATTGCTTTGATATAGGCTGTAAGAAGCTACTAGAATGATCCCAGACTGGGGTAGTCAAATCAGTGGACATGTGTATTAGAGTTGCTAAAAGGGAAAATATTTTTATATGTGTTGTCTAATGTGTAGCTTGATACTTCTCAAGCTGGTCTTTTTGGAGAGTTTGAGAGAGAACATTCAATTCACCTGTGGTTATGCCTCATAATATGCCAATACTATGGTTATACTTCAGAACAGTGTCCAAATCAGTGAGTGGAATCGGACACGGTGCCATAATAAAATATTGATAAGAGTTTTTCACAGTTGTTCTCCTTGCATCTAGGGCTGGATTAATTCCATCTATCTTTAGATATCCCAGGAAGGAACTTTTTTCCCTTGTCTCTGTATGTTCGTGGAGCTCCATATAATGTGGTCTGGAGCAATGAAAGCAAGTCAGAGCACTTCTTTACACTTGTGAAGATGCCTGCTGCTTGCCATTGATTAAGTAGGGACCCTGGGTGGCCTGATTCCTAGGTGATTGCCCCATTTATGTGAGATGAAACCAGGCCTTAGGGCTTCTAGAGTAATCTAAGTTGAATTTTGTTTAATCTATGAGCCTTGAGGCACAAAGTGGCACTTGTCATTTTTTATCATGTATGTAATTGCTTTTTTATATGCCATGACAGAGACATTTTGGAAGTATTCTCTGGAAAATTTCCTCATCTGCATACCCAATCCGAGTGCCGCTGTCCTGGAAGTCATCCCCGGGTACACCCCTTGATACAGAGGTACTGCATCGCTAATGGTGCAGATGATACTACTAATGACAGAGTACTGAGGCTGGATGCAGAAGCCCATCCTCTGTATTACATCAATGATGATGACATTGGGACCACCTGGATTTCATCTGTGTTTGCTAATACTGTAGGTCTAGATCGTGGTGTTTCTATCACAATAGACTTACAAAATGGACAGTATCAGGTAATGAGAAGATTGCATTTGCTATTTATTAAATACAAACTAGGAAGAGATTTCATGTACACTTTCAAATTTTGGGGAGATTCAAATCTTGTGCTTTAAGATGTTATCATTAAGGGGACAGAAAGAAAACTTCCATTATCAGCAGGAAGCAATGCATTATAATTATTGTTATGGAGCCTTTCTTTTTATGTGCCTTGTCTGTTCCAAGCAGTAATCTGGATTAGATGTAACAAAGTGAATATTTGTATGAAGACACCAATATTTAGAAATTGGTTGCCATCTTTTAACTTGAATTTGTAAATTTCAATCTCAATTTTAATATCTATTAAAATATCAGATGCACATTGTATGAGTTCTGATAGGAAGCTGGCTGCAGTCAAATGGAATTTAAAAAATCTGTGGCACACTAGCATGTCATAAGGGGTCTCTGTTGTGTGGATGTTCTTGAGGTGGTGTTTTAGCCACTTGAGCAGTATGGGAGGAGATTCCTGAAGATGCCACATTGCAACCTAACACTTCACTATGCTGCTGATGGCAAACATCAGGTAGTCTTGGAAGGAGGCACTCATCAGTAGTGGAGCTGGATTCACAGTAAGGTCTCTACCAACTTGCCATGTATTTTGACAGAAAGGAGTCAAGTTCATGCTTCAGTTACTAGTAATGCTTATTCTACCTACCTTTTTTTTCCCTTATTTGTCATTAATGTGGAGAAGGTAAAGAATATGATGGCAAGTTTTGGCTGCACGAAGACCATTATTTAAAAGCCAATTCAGATATATGTGAAGTTTTAAAATTGGCTTATTTGACACGTACAAATTTCTACATAAGCAGTATACTTGAAGAAGTCTTCTTCAGCACAACACAGGTATCAGATTGGATTCCAAGCTGAAAATAGGAAAATTGCTTTAAAAAATAAAAATTACCTTTCATCAGACAAACAGCTCATAAAATGTTTGCCAATGCAAGACTATGCTCTTCGTTTTTGCCAAAATCAATGTTACAGTAACAAATGATGAACTTGGCTTTGTAGTACAATTTCAAATGGTCTTCAAGAAAAAATGAAGAATTTTGACGCAACAGCTCAGTTGCTCTGTAATAATGTCTGAGAGATCAGAGAACTTGTTTAACAACAAAAAGGTTTATGTTTGTCTTTAATCTGGAATGTATGGACTGAAATATTTGTTGGTTTTTTTTTCCATAAATGGTAAAACATACTATATTGTCTCATTGAAACAAAAATTGGTGTTTATATTCTCACTATTTTACAACACAGTCATTAATATCAGTTCATAAATTTATCTTCTTGTAGGTGTTCTACATTGTACTGCAGTTCTTTAGCCCACATCCTGAAGCAATAAGAATTGAAAGGAAAAAAAGAGATGATCTAAAGTGGGAAGACTGGCAATATTTTGCTAAAAATTGCAGTATTTTTGGAATGGATAATAATGGATCTCTGGAAAAACCAGACTCCGTCAACTGTCTCCAGCTTCCTAGGTATGAGTGTGTATTATCTGCATAATACAGATGCTTTGAACAGGTAACATCCTGACACAATTCATTTCCATGTCCGACTGAGATAGAATCTTTTAATTTGACGTAATCATTTATTATAGGCTGCTAAGGATAATAAAAGATCCCAGATCTGACCTTTCGATTGAAGATCACCAAAAGGTCATCTGTTGCTTTTATCAGATTTCAGACATTGAGGAATGTGACACAGTTGACTGTCTTATTTTTGAGTTAGATTTCTGCAATTTTGTGTGCTTGTGTTTTGTGGGACTATTATTGTCAGTAGAATTACAGAACACTGAAATAAAGAGTGGAGGAAGGTACTGATATAATAGATCGGTTGTAACTATCTAGTGAATATGAATGTATTCCTTCTGATGTCTGATAAAGCAAGTTGGACTGGAGCTTAGGACAGAAGGCAAGCTTAAGTACAAAATCCAGTCGTTCAACCTTACTACTAATCAAGCAAAACACATGAGAAATGGGTTGGAAAATGTATCTTTAAGCTTTTTAATCTTTCTAAGCAAGAACCAAAATAAAATCTGGGGGAAGGGCCAAGAAAAATCATTACATTTCAGAAACATGTTGCAAGCCTTTTTACTAGACAACATGTGCAAATTTAGAATTAAATGTTCATAACATATATACATAACATTTATACATAAATGTATTTATAACATTTATACATAAATATAGCAGATAACACATATAGTACATAACTAATATATATAGCTTTGCACACACATGTGCAAACATATATATATATATATATATTTGAATCTATACCACTACAGATATTCAAATGCGTCATCTCTTGCCTGATCTCAGGTGTCAGTCAGTATTAGGCTTGTTTGGTACTCGGCTGGAAATCAGTCAGAAAATACAGTACCAGGTGCTGTAGGCATTTTGCTTTTTTCCTGTTTCACTTCTGCTGCCTTCCTAAGACTTTTCAAGTGTCAGCATCTTTGTCTGTTCTCCAGGAGTTCAGTATTCTGAGGAGAGGAGCATTAGGTCATCTGAGTTACACCAGTTTTCAGCAGGGCACTTTGGGCTTTATTGCTGATCTTTGGAGCAGAGGATAGAGGAGAAGGGAAATCTTTTAAGTAAGCCAGTCATTCTTTGATAAATAACCCAAATTAGGTGTATTGCCCTATTCAGTCCAGAAGTATGTATATTTATATTTTCTAAAAAGAAGAGTTAATTATGAACTGTCTCCATAAATGTTTTATGAGTGACATGGTTTCTTCCCTTCAATTATGCTGTAAATGATGATAGGAAGTGATATGAATGAATGATTTTGGGTTCATCTGATGTGCAGAAAGCTCAGTTTAAAAGATAAGAAACATCCCCTGCAAATGATGAGTATTCAGTGTACTCAAAGAGGAGTTACTGTTGCAATAATGTTCCATGTCTGTTCCCACCTCACCCCATAGCTTTAAGTGCCAAGACAGGTGTCCAAGTTCTGTCCTAGTTTTAGACACAAGTGTGCTTGTATCCTTGTGGCCAGAACTCCTTCAGATGGCACAGAGGGCAAGTGACTGGCTTTAAAATCCTTACCATGGCTCAAAGGTTCATAGTTTGCTGACCACTTTAGTTAGTACCTAATGGGCATTTTTGTAATCTTGAGGAAATGACAGTGATTAAGGTTTGTATTTCTATACTTTGTACCATGTCTGTAAGTCACTGGAATACCTCAAAGTATAATCATTTCTGTATGTTTTTAATGTGTTTAGCAGATAAATAATTAACAATGTGGGCATGTTAATTATGTTACTCATCTGAATGAATTCCTTATGTAGTTCAAGCATAGTTCATGTTTTTTAGAGACACTTAAATGTTTTTTTAAAATTTAGTGTAAATGTCACTTTATCACTGTTGCACTTTATTCATATTTTGAAGTTGCCTTTTAGAGGCTTTACCTTTACTTGGAAACTTAGAGTCTGCAGAACAGAATGGGAGTTTGAGGAAAACAGACATGTAGAGGGCATTTCCTTTCCCCTGCTTGAATACTGGTGACTAGACTAGAAATCAACTGACGTAAGAATTTTCCTCAGAAAAATAAATAAATAAATAAATATTATAGTATGGAGACCATCTCTGAGAAAGCAGATACTGAGAGATGGAATCTGTAAAATATGTCAAATTTTGATTTTCATTTGTTTTCCTCTTCTTTATTTAAACAGATTTACACCATACTCCCGTGGTAATCTAACCTTTAGTGTTCTTACTCCGGAACCAAATCACCGACCTGGTTATAATGATTTTTACAATACTCCGTCTCTCCAAGAATTTGTAAAAGCTACACAAGTGAGGATTCATCTCCGTGGCCAATATCATACTAATGAGTCTTGGGTAAATTTTAGGCACAGATACTATGGAGTTAATGAAGTTACAGTCAGTGGAAGGTAGGTGTTACTGTAACTCTTCCACCCCACTCATCACTGCCTCCAACTACTAAAGCTGTACTAAATATGTAATTACATGCCTAAAATTTCTTCAAGTTGTTCTGCTTTTACATTTATGAGGGAGAAAGGAAATTTGGTCTGAAGCAGTGCATCAGTTTTGAAATAACTGTTGTGCAGATTTTTTAAACATTTCTTCACGCATTATTTTAAAATTAATTATACTTATTACACAAATCTATCAAAAGCACTCCTTTCTTTGGAATTATCAAAGCCTCTAAGCAAAGGCTTATGATTGAAACCATGGTTTATGCTTTACTTCAGTAGCTTTTCCAAGTTTCATTATAGATTCCCAGACATGGCAATTTTAACAGTTTTAATACAGAGCTCATTCTTTGTTTTAGCTGCAGTTTTCCATTTAAAACTGGGCAGCTGTCAGTAAAAGTGTTACATTATCTGTGACTGACAACTTTATTGTATATGGTAAGTGTGCTGTCTTGTGAAAGGACTAATTATGCCCTGTAAATAACATGGAAATTTGGCAATGAAACAATTTCCAAGAAGCATATGGTGCAGATTTTTGTTAATAAGTGTTATTTCTGAAATAATTTCAGTAGAGATCATTTGGAGAGAAAGCACCCTATCAAAGGTAACGTTTACCTTAAGGTCTTCTACACTACTAATGTTTTGATTATTGATTTAGATGCGTCGTGATAATCCTTTTACTACAACAGCTACAATTTTGGTGATTATGTCACAATAAAATAATTTCAATTGTAGCTTGCAAAATGATACGATGCCTCCAGAAAAGCAGCCCTTCAGGTGGAGTGGGATGGTTATTGTCTATTAACTAATACTTTATGAATATTTTATTTTAATAAGTCCTGGACATTTTAAATGAGATGAAATAATCTAGACAGTTATGCTTGATATGGTTAAGATTCCTTGAAAAATTATAGCCACACTGTAGAGCTTAATATTGGCAAAAATGCCATTTTACATATGCATATTATATACTGAAATTGAATATGTTTTCATTAATTTAACATATTTTCATTACATGTTATGTAAGGCAACAGTAGCTCTAATGCAGGCTTTTTTTCTTGCAAATCAGTTCTTGATACTTACAAATGTGTTCAATGAAGTCTTTTTTTTTGTAGGTTACTGCACTTTTAAACATTCTCTTCTGTGTTTTATTTGTTTGTAATAAAAACTGGACTATTTTTTAAAATAAAATTATATTCATGACTGTTATATATTGTTGCAGAGATGTGTTTCATGTTTGATTTTTAATTCACTACCTGTTGTTCTTTCAGGTGTAATTGTCATGGCCATGCTGATAATTGTGACACAGCTATGGAACCATACAGATGTCTGTGCGTCAAGGAAAGCTACACAGAAGGAAATAATGTTAGTGTCTCATCCACTTCACCTATGAACTGCCTCAAATCTGGGATTTTAGGCTTGGTAATGTGTGCGTGCATGTGTATATATGTTACTGTTGTCCTAGCTTTTATAGAAAATTTGCCGTATCAGGCTTTGTATTAAGTAAATAAATAATAATAATAAAAAACTTCCTTCAAAAGCCATTCTACCACAGAATATTAGCAGAACTGTGTTCAGATATTTGATTTGTTAGATGAATAAGTCAGTTTTAAACATCAGATGCAAATCTGAATTTAAACTATAATCCAATAAAGATTATGGCTTTACCTACTGTTCCAGCTAGCAAACAATCTCTAGAGCAAAAATATACTGAAGACTTTAGTCCTAATTCATCCAAGTTCCGTGGTCGGAGTGCAAAAGACAAAAACATGCAGTTCAGTTTCCAGTTTTCATATGAAAGTGACCAGTTCAAGTGCTGCAAAGCAGCTCCACGATTCAAACCAAAGCAGAGTCAATGCAGAATATTTGTGCTAAAATTGCCTAATCCAAGGGAAAACAATAACATAGATTTACCTTCTTAGACTTGGAACATCTGTTGATAGCAGTCTCTCTGAATTCAGCTAAGAATGCAATCTTTTAGTACAGTTATTTTTTTTAAATATATGTAAGGAAGAGTTAAAACATTTCGGACTTGATTTTAAATGTCTTCTGCATAGTTGAACATGGTTAAGAAAATACTGAGACTTGCCTGTACGTATTTATTTGGAAGTCATTCTCCTGGGGGTCTTACTGAATATTTTGATTTAAACCAGGGATTTGGGTGGTGGTGTTTAAAAACACTGAAAATTGAGTTTTGATCTTATTTACTTAAGGACTGGAAATGCTGATTACCCATACTTTTTACAGTTATGTATGACATCTGGCTGTCCTTAAAATAATCGTTAATAGCAACATGATTGTTCTAATAAAAGAACAAATTTAATATTACTTTTTAATGCACTGTTTTCAGACAATAGGTGTTAAGGTTAATCTCTTCTTGGAACTAGAACTTAAAGGCTGTATTTTAAAGAAAATCTAAATAAAAAAATCTAAATATAATCTAGAAAATACATTCTTACCACTGCTGTGTTCTTAATAACAGTGTATCTCCATAATAAGAGATGTAGTGAGGTACAGTATGTAGCTGAAACTTAACAAGTTGCAAAATTTTAATTTTCCTAATTTTAGAAGTCTTGGTCAGAGAGAATCAATATGGGGATCTGAGTATAACTCATGGTCTTCTAGAGAAATATGTAGAGGATACCTTAGGATAATGATGCCAGATTGTACTTAATTTCTGAAACAGAGTGGTTGACCTCTCAAGAGGTTGCTGTAGCAAATGCTGGTGAAGAGACTAATCATAACGGAAGGCCTTATTTGGTTGACAAATTTTTTTATTTTTTTTATTTTCTTAATGAAGTGCATTAAACAGTTTAATTTCCAAAGAAATATTGTACTTGTAACATGTTTTCCTTGACTATAAGTACAAAGTTGGGAGAAGACATTGCATTCTTTTATCTCTGTCAAGTGCTGAGGCAAATTAGA